>NC_141755.1:77177610-77777610 GCF_982258835.1 Parasteatoda tepidariorum | reverse complement strand
ACTTCATTATTATAAATGTATCATAATAAACTAGGAATGTATCTTCACCTTATAGTTTAAAAAATACATGCACTGAAATATACATGTACGTACAAGAAAACAAAGAATTTTTGTGTGAGTCTGTGTACAGGATTTCGGTTACCGTAGGCTTTAAAAATACGATATTCAATATGAAGTTAAATGAGTGCAATTGTAAACAGATTACGAACCACAATTTTTTATTTTTTAATTATATTTTTAAATCAAAGACAGTTTTTAAAAAAATTTAATTTTCTCATTGGTTCAGCGGAAGCCATTGCTTAAATTTAAACTATTAACGGTTCAGTTTTGTCAAATATTTCAAAGATAATCTTAGTGTTTGCTAGCTTGTAGCTTCAATTTTAAAAAAATAGTTGTTTATTGCTCGTTCTGTAATACTTATTATTTTTTATTCGTTATGCCAGGTCATCTGAATGGTCAAAGGGATCGTGGTAGCATAGGTAGACTACGAGTCCAAATTAGTACTCCTAAGGTTATCTTAAACTACGTATTTATTTTGTTTATGGTTATGCTTTTAAAACGCGTTAGTATAAAACTGAATAATTTAGATAACGGTATTTGAAATAAAAAAGTTTTGTACTGTAAAGCAAAATTAATGAAGAAATGAGGGTAGTTAGTTGAGGATAAACTTAAAAATACGCCAATATTATTATTCACGCCAAAGAATATTAATCTTGGTAATATTTATTAACTGAAGTAAAATAATAAGCTGTGTACTGAAAGGTAAACTTATGGAGAAATAGTACTAATTCGTTAAAGAGTATAAAAAATCGGCTAACTACTTTTGACGTCAACAATGCTTAATTAATTTTGGTAATAGGTACTGATAGAAATAAAAAAACTAATTTATGTACTAAAAAGCGAAATTAAGATAAAAAATGTACTAATTCGCTTAAGAGATCGTAAAAAGTCGCCTTACTATTATTTAAACCAATAATACTTAATTTTGGTAATAGGTACAATTTTTGCAGTTTTAATAAGTACCAAATATACTCTTATATTGGTACAAAGTATTTAATAGGCAAATTTGGAGATTACAGCTACAACCAATGATTTATGTGTTAGTGCTAGATATCTTACAGCCCCTCGAAGGAAGTACAGGAGAAAGTGATGAATTTTAAGTATTATGATTTGCCTCTATAACACCATTATGCCAGTTAATACTGAATATAGTTAATCTTTATTTTGATGGAATGAACAACTAAAAATGTTTTTCACTTAATTTAATAAAGTAAAGCCATTGGGAAGGGCAACAAATAATAATAAATAAAAAGAATTGGAATTATTTTAGCTTTATTATTTGTGTCGCTATTAACAGATACGATGAAACGATTACAGATATAAAGATCTTACAGTTTTATGCAGAATTTGATAGTGTTCTTCAGTACTATTTTATTGATTCTTTATTTTTCACCCCGAACGACGAACGGGTATTCAGCTAGTACAAAATAATTAAGTTGGAATTTGCAGCTGATGACGAGTGATTTTATTTTACGCTCGTTAGAATTATACAGAAAAGTAAAAGATTATAGAATCCTACAATACAATATAATGAAATTTGATACTCAAAACTCTTGTTTTTTTTTTTCAATGTAAGAAATAATTTAAGATCACGCTTCTTTTTTTTTAAATGAGTCATCACTATATTACTCATAATACTTTAAAACGTCGTAAATAAGAATTACTTATCCTTAAAACGTCGTAAATAAGAATTACTTATCTATGAATTACTATATCTAAATCATATTTAATGAAACCCGCAAACTAAACATATTTTCCCGTTACACAATCTAATTTTGGATAAAACTTAATTAAAACCCTCACGTTTGTTATTTCGTTGTAGTGCAAAGCAGATTAATATGTGTTACGCAGTTTTAATCATACAATTCTTTTCACGGTTTAGTATAAAAAAAAATAAAAATAAAAAACGGCAGAATATAATTTACAGTTAAATATTTATTAATTATTAAAAACACCTTCTGCAAAATAACACTTTTGGCATAATCGACAATAAATAATCCAGTAGTTTCACGAAATATTATAAATTTAATGCTGAATTCTGCGTAACATCTAAAATATTTTATGCACAAGGAAAATTTTATAGTCAATAAAATACAAAAACTAAAAACTATTTATAATAACTATAATTTTTAACTTGGCAGCAATATTTTTCTTTTATAAATGTGATTAAATAGATATGAATAGAAAATGTTTTGATATTTTTTGAAATGATAATTTTTAACGATTGTCAATATGAAATCATTTTAGATATTTTTTTTTTTTTACTTAGATAGTTTTCTTTATTACATATTCTTTAATTAATTTAAGAGCAGAGCCCTGAACAAAAAACTGAGAAAGAAAGATGATTTAAATTCATTGTTCTTGTTTCATTATTTAGCAATATAATTTATTATTTATATGCTCGACCAAAACAATAACCTGAGTAAAAATCTACTTTGACGGACATAATCTTTTTTTTCCTTTCAGAAATTTTCCCAGTAATTTTAAGGATTTTTCTAGGATATTTTAAATTAAACCAGGAGACTAAGTCAAAATAAAAAAAAGCAGTCTACACGAAAATACCGTAGAGTAGAATCCCATAACACGTGTATTTCTTTTGGTGCAGAAATTTTTTCCATTATCAAAACTGGCCCGCAAGTTTACATGTGTGCTAGAAATAGAAATGCATTGGCATTTTTATAGCGCATTAAACTGCCTTTTTCTTTCCTGAAATTTGATCAGGATGCGAGTAAACTGGAAAAAATTCCGGATAAAATTACGGTAAATAATATTATTATACAGAGTGCAGAAGCCGTAAAATCTATTTTAGCAGTAAACTTTTATAGCGTAATTTCTACAATATATTTATATGATATATATATATCGTAAATATTATTAATGATAGGATTTCTTTACAGTAAATATTACTGTAAAAATTAAGCTATATCAAATTTTTTGCTCTTTAAAATTTTACGATGAAACTGGATTTTACGAAAAAAGTACCGGCACTCCGGGTACAATTATAACTACAAATGTTTAAACATATGAGCATGTTTGGGTGTAGTGGTTAAATTTTCCTGTCGACGGAAATACTGCATACCCTGTGTACAATGTAACACAAGTAAACATTTAATTACAAAAACTGCACATCTTTTCTTAAAGGAAAAGCTTAATTTAAAATTTATTTTTTCAGAAAAAAAACAATTAAAAAGTTACACCAATGAAGAATTCGGTTTGAATTATTGGTTATTGTTCTAAATTGAACTACAACATAGTACAAATTAAAGATAAATATTATGAAGTATTAATAAGGAAAATTTAGCCGTGGTTTTGTCCTTTTTGATTTGCGCTGTAAAAAAATTTTACTAACATCATAGTACAGGGTGCCGATAAAAGTTCTACTAACATCCTGTGTTTTACTTTTACTGTTTGAATGAAATAATTGCGTGGCATCTTTTTATCACATGTGCAGTGCACATTACATGTGCTTATTTTACTCTAAAGAAGAGCAAATATGTTTAGAAAGTCGGCCATCGAAAACTTAGCACTCAAAAACTTTGACACTCATGCTTTAAGAAATTTAAAAAGCTGCTTTTCAATAGACGTTTTCAGCAATTTTGCTCAGAAAACGTGCTGTTTTTATACAGGAAAATACAAAAATAAATTGCTGTGTTGTAATCACAATAATTATCCTTGTTCAAAACAAACTGAATGAATTCTTACTTTGCAACAATTCTAAACGATGGATAGAAATTCTAACACTGCAAGCCGATGAACATGATTGTATTCCGATAAACTTTTGAGGAATATCTCAATCTTTTGTTTGAATATAAATCCGCAAAAGTGGAATCGGACTTAAGAGAGTCAGAATATATATTCTAGAATTATACTGAAATTGAATTCTTACCACATCGAGAAAAACGGTATGATCAAAACCAGAATATGGTCAAATTGACCGTGTTTCTGGCTGGGAACACCAAAAAGCTTGGTAATTTTTACAGAAGCGCTTTGGTAATAATTTTGCAAAAATTGACAAAATATAGTTACACAGTATGAGATAAATTTTATAATATTTGATTAATTGAGTAAAATATGATAATTTCATCGTGATACTTTAGAGAGTGGCATAAAAACAAAACCATTTATTTGGTCTTATTTACTTTTCAGTATTGTATTTTTGCTAAATAGGTGATAATAAGAACTATAATTTTAAAATCCAAAATTTTCGGTGAACCATTAGCATATGAACGGAAAATTTACCAAATGAATGGTTTGAATGCCTTATATTTTAGTTTTATTAATCAAAATAGAGTTGTTGTCTTTTTTTTTTCTTACCAGCAGTGTCATTTTACCATACAGTGCGGTAATTTTACCAGAATTTTTTTCTCCGTGCATCAAGACAGAAATTTTTATTGACGAATTTCTAAATTTTGCTCTACTCTCTTATTATTGCATTAATAGATTGATAAATTATAAATCTTTAATTTCCTGATTTTTACAACGCGTACTGTCAGTCACGATGACTTAGCCAGTCGATGAATGGTATAATTTTACACCAGTCTAACTTGTATGTTCTCAAGCTTTTTCCTGCTTGGAAAAGGGATAAGTGAGTAATAGAAGTTAAACGCTTAAATTAACCCCCAACGCATCCAGTTTTAATATTTTAAACCCAGCTCGCCCAAGCCTAACATTTTATGTCTTCTGTTAAGTTTAATGAAACATTTCGAAGAGTTGAAATTAAATGATAGTAACATGGAACTTTTTCATTAAATGTAAAATGCAGACTTACACCATTTTGCTCTTTAAGTATTTAGCTTTAAATGTTGCGTACGAAATTTCAGTTAGTGGACCCTTAGGCAACACACGTGTACAGGCTTCAATAAGAAGCACGAATACGTGATCTTGCCCCCACCCCACCTCTTAGGAATGCTTCGCCCGGGGTCGGTCACTTTTTCTCTTCTCTAAGACGATCATCTCAGTCGGCTATAAATGTTAAAATCTTGCGGATTTCCTTGCTCTTGACTTAAAAAGCAAACACAACATCCTTAATGCATCCTAATAAAAATCTCTAATTAAACTCAATTATTGCATACATTAAAACTTTATAGTTAGAACCGCGAAATTATGATTAATTTACTGTTAATGATATATAATTTACTGTTAACAAGTATCTACTCTAATGTTTAATTTTACAGTTTTTTAAGCTCCATTTCTGATAGGAAATATTTTAAAGCGATTCTTGGTTCTTTTGGACGTTTGATTATTTCTTTGACTCAGTTGAATAAATATTGACTAAAAATCCAAAAATTTGAAGAAAAAAATTATTTTACATTTTTTTTAGTTGATAATTTTAATTGATTCAATTTTTAAGGAATAATTTTTTTTCCTTTATTTTACTAAATGATTATTTATTTGGGATTACTAAAATAAATAAATAAATAAAATAGAATTGAGTTTATAACGCTTAAATATTGCTGTATATGAGAGAGCTCAAATTTTATGTTTGTTATTTAATGCAGCTTACGAATGACATGCATCAGTTAAACTATATTACTACAAGTACTATATGTAATACTATAAGTTAGATTATTTAGGGTAAACGAGATACCGGTAAATACCTAAAAACTAAATATTGCAATTTTTTTTTTTTTTTTTTTTTTTTTTAGTTTTATACTTTAAAATTCTAAAACTGCAGAATACAGGATTATTCTCCTTTTTCTGTAACAAACCCTATAAGTTCGTGTTTAGAAATCTTGTATGATATTTTTATTTGATCATGATTTCATAACCTTTTTTTTTTCTTCAGATTGTTATCTGAAATCGTGTATTCATTTGGTCAAATAATCTACTAGAGTATGCATCTGAATGATTTAAATAACGGTTATGATTAAGTTGTTAATTGTTTTATCTAACCTTGGATTCAAAACATAATATTTTATCAGCAACAAAAAATATTATAAACCAATTTAACGTATTAATAACTTCTTTAAATATGATATGATCTGTAAGATGTTTTCCCCCTGGAACAAAATATCAGCCGGAAAAGTCTCACAGGGGCAAAATGCTTTAAATGCTAATTCCTGTTTTCATTTATTTATTAAATAAATATCCAGTTATTTAAGGCAGCAGTTCCCAAATGGTGTTCAGCAGAACCCTAGGGCTCGGTGAAACAGCTGAAGTGGTTCCACGGTTTTGTACTTTTTATAACCAGTGATGAATTTTGAAACCTCAGATTACATTTAGATACGACCAATTCATAATTTATTTAATTTTTCAACCGAAGAAATAGAAATGGCATTTTTTTAAAAGAAATTATAATATTTATAATAAAAATATATTAAAAAGAAGCAATTAAAAAAAATTACATTAGTATATTTCATTACGCTTTTGAAATCAAAATAAAATATCTCTAATAAAGAGATATGTACCCCTAATAACCATTTTCCACGCAGTTCCTTTAAGTTTTCAATTCAAAGTGTACCAAAATTTATCTTATTTTATTCATTTTCAACTTGTGTATGTATATACACCAAAAACATTTTCGTAACTAGATAAGATATAGCACAAGGACAGCAAATTTAACTGTGGGTATAAAACATAATGTAAGATTCCTGATAATAAAACAATTAAAATTCATCATACCTCTAATATTAGAAAAGGTATTCATCATACCTTAAATATTAGAAAAAAAACAATTGTTTTATAGATTTTAACGTTCACAATTACTTTATTAAATTTTATTTATAAAGCTTTATTATATTAAACTTTATTTATCCGCGTAAAGAAGGTGATTATTTAAGGTTCCATAGCCGAAAAAAAATTGAGAACGCCGAATTAATAAATAAATCGACATTTTGTACCACCTTATTTTATTTACACGATTGTCTCGCCCCCGTAAGATGTTGGCTAATTCCCTCGAGGTAGTATATAATTTTGTTATTTTCGTTCAAAACAACAAATTTTTTAAAAATTATGAAATTTTTAGGGGACTTAAAAGAAAAAAAGTGCCTCAACAAGAAAAGAAAAAAAAAATATTAATCAATTTACTTTTTTGGAAAATTTGCTGATAATCAACAGAATTCAGCAAGCGATGGTTTTAAACATTATAATTACTATCCCAAATGTTCAAATAAAACCTCATCAAAAAATAAAAAGTAGTCGTAAGTACTATAAAGATAGCAAATACTCAAATTTGACGAAACTATATATTATAACCATTTCAGAATCTAATGCCATGTTTCACTAATAGTCTTATTTTTGTTGTTACTCTCTGCAAAATGCATTTGCCATTGAACTAATAGTAAGTTCAATAAAAATTAACTAGTAAATTCAAACACAGAGGAATTTCTTAACGCTTATTTTTTATTACTACGCATCTATTCAATAAAATATGACAAAAAAATTGCTCTAAAATTATTTTAATACTTGCAATAAAGAATTATTCAATATATTAGGTACATGGGAAAAACTACAAAAAAAATGCTATCAGACGCAATAGAGGCATGTATAATGAAGAAAAAAGAAAGAAAATAATAACAGAAATACTGAAATTAGAGATATGTGTAAAAATAATAAATACTCGGATTAAAACGAAAACAAGATGAAACCTTATTACTTTATTGATAAAGTTCACTCATTTCATTTCACTATGATTCTCAATATAACCGTGTGTTATTAAAAACAGTAAATAAATATATGGTTCAGGAAAAATTCATAATTAGTTACTTGAAATACGAGGTCAGGTTTCCGAGTTTTTAATGTTAAAAATTCAATCAATGTCAACTGCAAAAAATCTGTAATAATAATAATAAATATCCAGAAGAAAAATGCTCTGCAAGTATTTAACATTTCCCTCAGGAATATCACAAATTTAAATTTATGAATGCTTACAATAAAATATTATTCATGATATTAGGCTGATAAAAAGAAAGACTACAAACCAGCAAACACTATCCGACGCAATTATCATTCATAGTTGAAATTCTTTTGAATTATCTTGAACAGAGGCAAGCCCCAATCATAAAAAGAATAAAATAAATAAATAAAGTAGTTCTATGTGTAAAGATAATAAATGCCCAGGTTAAAACGAAAACACGGCGGAATCTAATATCTTATTTTACTAATAGGTCACTCATTTCGTTTCAATCCTCAACAAGATACAATCACTTTCCCGTCCGACCGGTCCCATGAGGCACGGAAATTCGGAAATTTATTCCATCTTCGGAATTGTAGCGATAAATTATTCCTCCTTTCTTTATTTTCTTGAGCGAGATATGCCTAAGAGGCTGTCCTTTAAAAAGAATCGCAAATGAAGTGGTATTATGTATTGAAATTAAAAACATAAATATATGTTCTCTTTAAAAAAACAAACCGCAGGGATTTTTTAAATTTGAAATAAATGAAAAATCTTTCTTGGTTAATTATTTCATAAAAATTAATTATAGAACTGATAACTAATTATTGCGATAAATGACAGTTATGAAAACACATTCTTCGTCAGGTTCTTGGGTCAATTTGCATAGAATAATCTTGATTTTTCTTTTTTTTTTAATTATATAAGAATATTTCTTTGAATAAATTTGCAACTTTCTAGTTAAATTTTATTGACTAAATCCAACTTACTTTTCATAAATTCAACCTAAATTTAACTTGATGTATAAATGCAACATGGATGTAAGATAAATTATGCTTTTATACAGAAACTTAAAGCAACTTGCCATTTATAGTTGTGATATATATTTTTTTATATGAGATTTATAAAGAAATACTTCTAAGCGAGTTAATTCTGTTTAGAATAAATATTATATAGAAATTTAATCTAACTAGCTATATGAGAGGAAAAAATTAAAAATTATAACGTTTATAAAGAAACACTCGTAGGAGGAACTCCAACAATATCGAAGAAGTATTAAACAGAGAAACTTAATGCAATTAGATATGTGAGGAGAAAATTAAAACTTATAACGATATAAAGAAATACTAAGAGAGTTTTTTAATTTTGAATAAACATTATATAGAGAAGCTTAATCTAACTAGATATATGAGAAGAGAAAATTAAAAACTATAACGTTTACAAAGAAATACTTGTAAGAGAGTTCATTCAATTTAGAATAACAAAACTTCATGCAATGACTGAACAGAACGTACAGAAATCGAATGGTAGAGATTTGAATGACATTATTAAATTACGGTCACTGAAATGTTTTCACATATATTTGTGGAAAAAAAAACTTAACGCTAGTTCGCCAGTGAGTATTGTAACATTGTAACAGTTGTTGTATTGTAACATTGTATTCAAAATTGTAACATTTACATACTTGCGAAGAGACAGTCAAATTATGAGTAAATAATATAAGAAAACTTCTAAAAAACTAACTTAAAAAAGCGAGTGAGTATGCAGAAAGATTAACATTTCAGGACTTTCATACGGCAATCGTAAATAATGACGTTAATATAGCTATCGTTAATAATGAATGACGTTAAAACGGCAATCGTTAATAATGAATGACGTTAATATGTTGATTTTTGATAATGACGTAAATAATTAACATTGAAAAACCTTGACGCATATTGGTAGACGTATTGCAATTTCGTCAAATATGAATTGAAAATTCAAAATTTATTTATAAATAGAAAAGCTGACAAAATTGTGCTTAAATGTTATACGAAGAAAGCAATTATGACTAAACGGATAAGTAGATAACTCCGACATTACATGACGATAACATGGTGATCGTTTAAGAGGACGATAATTAATGACAATCAATGGAAAATTCGACAGGAATTTTAACGTATACTAGAGGAGAAAGCTTAAAACTGAAACAAATAGAAAGGGGGCACAGGGCTTATTTATTTTTGTATGAGTGTTACTGAGAGCGGAAAAAATTATCGTCGACAGAGTGCAGAAGTAAAATAGTTTTAACACTGCAAGTAAGACAAGAAAAATAATTAATAATCATTACGAAGCACAGTCAATGAAAGATTCATAGTATCCAATATCTGTTGGATTGTTGCATAATGGGGCGTTTAATCATATAATAAAAGCAGTGATTGGCAAAACAGATGTGTTTTATACGTCAAGTCTGAAAAATCATAACCTTGACGAATTTAATTTCGATCACGTTCTTTCCTAATAGGACCAAAGGCGCCTCACTCCAACATTCTAGTAACGCCCCGTTTCATCAACTTTTATTAATTCCAGCCATTAATTACGAAATGATTGAATTCCTGGGACGGTGTCTCATGAGAGGCCTATTCCATCAGCTACCGTATTACACACCTGCGTCGAACCCGACCATAGGCGCATGCTACTTTTACGAACTTTTTATGGAAATTTTAGTACCATTTAACTTTTGCATATAAATCAATGGTTCCCAACATTTCCCCGCTGAAAACTCACGAATAGAATACATAAAAAGAATAAAAATATTCTAACATTGAAAAATAATACAGTGAAAATTAATTTTAATTGTTACAATGGAAAAATGCTTCACAATTGACCCTTTACTAATTTAATCATACTATTGGTTACTATTTACTATTGGTTACATTTTACTATTGGTTGAATTTTCAGGATTACTTTGTTTTATTTTTTTTCTCCACAAAACCAGCAGTTTACGACAGTTGTTAAGTCCATGTTGAACTGTTTAGAACTTTATATTGGAATCAGCAATCGAAATTAGCATCGCAAATAAATGCAATTTAATTCATACAATTAGTAAACGAATATCATTACAGCGTGCTATGTATAATGTTATGGCTTTTGACCTTAAATTAATTGAATTAAGCATCTAAAACTCATGAAATTTATATTTTGATATCTTCTGTAAGGACAAAAAAACTCTATAAACCTAAGACATTTTTTCTTCTAAGTTGGCTTCGAAAATTACCTCGATTAATCTTGGCATCCGAAAATCTACCCGAAAAATTGTTGAATAAAAACTGGCACTTATGACAGATATATAAAAAAAAAATAATTATTTGAAGAAATAGGACACAAAATTTACTAAGTATTTCGATTGGGAGAGGTGTTTGATGCATTAAAAACGTTCCCCTGTTACGTCAACGCAACGCTTTTACCAAAGTTTTTTTTTGCCCTTGTCACAGAAGTGCCCTCTTTTAACTTAAATCAGAAACAATTCATTTCGTAAGAGTACTGAGTAATCTCTCTATATACTAGTGTCACTGTCAAATTTTTATTTAGTCTGGTTTATTTCTTTTTATGTTAGATGCAAATTTCAACTATAAATAGGAAACGAAGAATCTATAATTAATTTGTCGAGAAGCATTTATGCAGTAACTATTAGCAATAAAACTTCTTTAGATTCATTCTGCTGTTCATCAAAATTACTGGTGCACGCCAAGCATGTAAACATTCAGTATGTTCAATATAAAAATTAATTTAAAAATAAATTTGAAAGGAAGTTGAAACATTTAAATCAAATCACAATTGACTTTGACATCCACAAAAGAAAAGAAAAAAACATCCATATTCCACATGAAGTAGAAGTAGTGTATCGGTAAAATGAAACAAATAAACCAGTAATTAAATTTTTTTGATGTATAAAAAAATTCAGCTAAAAACAATTAAGGAGAACGCTTGACTCGTCATCCAATTTTTAGTTAAAATAATTACCGCGAGGATGTGCTCTATTCGCTAGGTGGAAAAGTGTTATTTTGCTGCGATTTGGAAGGGAACAAAAAATTCGTTACTCTTTAAGGATCTAGCATTTAATTGGAAACTCTTCAATTTGTCTGTGGCAATGTGGTAAAAGTATGCTGCAACGAGATACCATTCGAAGCTCATAAAAATAGAAAGAAATTGACATAAGAAAAATAAAAATGATAATAAATATTCGAGTGATGTTAGAGAACGGACCCTTCACAAAATGTCTTTTCATGAAAACGGACCCCTCACAAAATATTGTAACTTAAAAACGGACCCTTCACAAAGTAATTTATCTTTTAATCGGATCCTTCACAAATTTGTTTATCTTCATCATTGTTTTGTTAATCGAATAAACCCTTCCCAGGAAGCGGGGGGGGGGGGAAGACAGACGTAAACGAACTAAATTTTGTCTTCGGCAGACGCTTCGTCCTTTATTCGTCCGAAATGAATATCCAGCGTTCAGCAGTACAGGCTAAATACCAAATATTTATATATTACATCGCTAATTTAGTAGTTGCAATTGCTGTTTATTTTTTAAAATTTAACATCTTTCATTATAATTTTACAGTGTTGAGCATAATCTTGTATGTTTTTACAATTTAAAAACTCCTTGAAAAAGTTTATACGCAATAACCGACCCTATTTGCTCAAATTCACGAAAGCGGACCCTGGTTGAAAGAATGTGACTTAACGTTTATTTTATATTCGCAAATTACTAGTAATTTTTTCACAATTTTACAAAAACGGACCTTTCACAAAATGTCTGGATAGACCCCTGCATCTATATTTTCCCAATTCAAAAGCAATTAAGTTCATTGAAGACCAATTCTGTTCTAGACTTTCGATGTTTCTACAGATTTAAAACATAGGATTAGTTTAATTGGCAACGATGGGTGTTATAATATGAGACTCGAAACCGCATCCACATCCAGTCTGAACCGCATCAAAGTGGAAGCTATCTACATATATTTCTAAAACTCGTTGATTAAATTGGCGATTCCCACTGACTATTATCGATGATATTCGATTAAAATGTGACGAAAATGCGGCGCCGGACAGTTCAGACGTGACTGTAATGCCAGCAGATCTTGATCAAGGTTGCATTCAAATTAAGTCTACGCAGACGCGATGTTACGAGTCGCACGTCCTTTTTAACAAATTCCCCTGCCCTTAAATATGAGTTGCTGCTGATCAGAAAGTAATAACCAGTCGAATTAGCATTTTCATACCCCACATAGCGAAGGTCAGTTATATCGCTAGAACTATTTTAAGCTCGTTCACATGATAACAAGTCTGGTAATAACAAAACGAGAAGGTACCTAAGCTAATTGATACAGAGTAACAATTTACCACGAACTTTACTTGAACTATTTAAGTTTTTAAGTGGGAGCTAATATTGGGCCGAATAACAAGGGGTTTTTTTAAGTTAGTCACGGGGCAAAATTTTCTGTGGAGATTTCAGCAAATTAAAAATTTTTTTCCAAAATCTGATAATTTTTTTTAAATGCTACGATTTAACCATAAATTTTTTAAAATTTGAAATTTTAAAAGTTATTTTTTAATTTTTACTTGTTTTTTGTACTTTCTTAAACTTTAAAATTGATAATGTATGATGAATTAAAAATACATAGATCAAAAGGTTTAGAAAATAATTCAAAAATACGAGGTAATCACAATTCTGATAAGTAAAGTGATCTTTGTATTCTTTCCGTAATTAAATTATAGAGATATCATACACTTTCTTAGATGCAATATGGAAATACAGAAATGAGAGAATAAGCATATTTTACAAAGGCTAGTGGAGCACTAAAGCTTTTGTGTTGAAAAACATACAGGCATACAAATATTTGATAACTTTCATAATACTTAGGCGGTTAAGTAAAACTGTAGTTTAACATACTTTTAAAACGAACCCTGCTGATGTAAGTTCAAGATTAAAAAATATACTAATAAAGTATCTGATTATAAGCAATTTAAACAGTTCAAAAAAATGAACTTTTAAAGTCAGATAAATCTTTTTTTATTTGTCAAATCTTTATGTTTTTCGATACATGTACTTTATATTTTTTGTCATAAATACATATCTGAAGTCAAAATATAAAGAAAAAGGGTAGCTTTTATTAAAATATAATAATACTCAAGAAGAAAAAATATCAATTGGGGAAATAATCATATCCATATTAGTTAAAAATTAAAACGACGCTTACGTGAGATTAACTCAACTTAATAACTAACTATAAATATTATAAAATCTGTTAAAAAACGCATGAAAAACTAATAATTTAAAATATAGGGCAGGAAACATCGTTCTGTAAATCAATTCTAAAATTTAATATGATTATTGCACTAAAGAATAAACATTTGCAATTATTTATAAATATAATAAAATAAATTTGTTTATATTTATTGATGTATTACTATGCATTTAATGAATCAATCAATTTTCGAAAAGGCATTTTCCGCATTAATTACTCTTTTTAAATGTTGTCTCCTAATTTATATTCATGATTTATTCTCTTTTGGTTTTTGATATTAGCTTGCTTATCTATCGTCAATTCAAGTATTTTAATTAATTTATGTATGAAATTTATTTACGCGCCAAACTTCATTTTTCATAAGTTGAACCATTGCTAGTTCACAAGGCCGGATTCCGCCATTTTCTTGTTTATAAACTCAGTGCTACATATTAGAAAGGCAATTAACATATTAATTGAACACAAAGACATCATCTTATTTTCTTATCTATTACTTTTTTTTTATTAGGCAGCACAATTTCTTTTCGCCGATTAAATGACCTTGACTCCAATGAAGGACGGATAGCATTGTAAAGTAATAATAAAAAGTGACCCAACTTGAAACACTTGTTTAAAGACAACGCTTTTATAGCTAAGAAACTATTTCTGGAATTTTTTTTGAAGCAAATTAAAAAGCAAAAAATAATAATATGATGCTAAATAATTATGGAAATAAAATGCAATATCCATATTAAAAGTACTATGGAATAGCCTCAAACCTTTATATCATTACCATTGTTTGCAAATAGAACTTTTTTTTTTCCTTCCAGATACAGCATTCTTTTGAGTTCAAGCAGCTGTTTTCATGGAATTGCTTCATTTACGGGAAATCCGCAACGTAAAGGTATTTAATTATATAATAATTAGTTCAACTTTAAAACCTCACTAATTACTATAATAGTGAATTTATTTTAATATGATTGAATTCAATTGCTTGTGTGCAAAATATACGATTAAATCAAATATTATTCAATTTTCTTGCTAGACATTACAGCGTTCTGATTAAGGAATTGATGCTTGAATTTTTTTTTTTTTTTAATATGATTGAATTGAATTGTCAAATATTACGTTATTTTACTTGCAATATATAACAGTGTCCTGAATGAGGATTTTGTATTTTCAAATATTTTTGAAACAGTCTCATTATAGAAAAAATTGGATCAGCAATTCTTCCACATCTGAAAGCAGTTTGGAGCGGCAATTACAAGTTAGGTGTTGAGAAAACATGAGTTTTTAATGCAACCTAAACAATTCAACAATGTTACAAATTTAATTTAAGTCTCTAAACTAATTTTTGGAGCAAACCAAGAGCAATTATCTGGAGAAAAAAAACTACTTTGCCCGAAAAACTAGAATTATGTTGGAACTCGAATCAGTTTGTTGCTGAAATGCCTGTATTGGAGCAGGATGCAACCGCTAGAGTGGGTTCAATTGATATGGCAGTCGCAACACCGGTATTATAATTACAACCCTGGCTATAAGAAACCCTGGCTATTTTTTCTTTATAATTTATAGAACATTATGAACATAATTTAAAAGTCAAAGTTTATCGAAGAAACCGCTATCCCTCTGCAAGGTCATAATTGTTCAGCAAATGGGTGAAGATGATTAAACTTCTTGAGATAATAACGCATATCTTAGAACTATAAGTGTACTACAGTAAATACTATAAGTGTACTTACAGAATAAGCACATAGACAAAATGTTTAAAACAAATAAAATCCTTAAAAAGACGTGTTTATCAATTTCAAAAATGTTTTAGGTGGTATTTATCAAGAAATATATTTAACATCATCAACAATCTGTGAAAAAGTAAAATCTTTAAACTAAAGAATGGGAACAAAAATTAGCATACACTTTGTAGTCTTCTTATTGTGAACAGATTTTATGAATAACTTCTAGATGTGTTTTATAAGAAAATATGTTTAGCTAATTCTTATATTAATGTGAGTTATGGCAGCATAAATTGTAACAGGACAAATTTCAGCCTAAATTATTTTACAATGGATCTTCGTTCTAAGCAAATTTGACAATTGTTCTAAGTCAAAAAGTAATATTTTTATTTTTATTTTATGCTTTTGTGAAATGCAAATTGAAATATAGAGCAATAAAGGAGAAAACAAATAAAATTTGTTCTTTAAGGAGAAGATAGAATTCTTCTCCAGTTTTTAGGCAACAGGGAAGAATTCGATAAAAAAAATTTCATGAACGGTGAATTCAATAACATTTTCACAGATTCCTCCTTTATAAGCAATAATAAATTAATTAACAAATATAATTTTTTTAAAAAATTAACAAAAAGGTCTAAAAACAATTTTTTTTTCTTCCTATTCATAGAACGTTTGCATAGAAACATGACAGAGGAAGATCTTAGAAACAGAATCCCACTTATTCTTCCGAGACTATTGAGCATTAATATTCCAAAGACATCGCCAAGCAATTTCGATCGGTGTCTACCTGAGTGAGAGGTCAGGCATTTTTGTTGGTTGGCGTCGAAACAAATGCGACCCGTGCTTGTTTTCTCTGCAATTCAACTTCCTAGTCAGAATAAATTGCATGTGCTTTATGTTCTTGTAGATTAACGTTTATCTAAAGTAATTTTTCTTCCCTACTGCAATTTGTAAGATAGTAAATCCATATTTTTGAATAGTCTTTATTTTTTAACCCCTTCTTATGGTTGTTGCTACTACACAATGCAGCTTTGATGGATTCTCAGGGCCTGATTATCACCTAGGCCCAATAGGCACAGGCCTAGGGCCCACACTTTCAGAGGCCTCAAAAATTAGTAAAAAGTCCACAATATTACATTTTTTAAAAAAAATACTGAAGAAAGCAGTTTATCTCAAAAAAGGCGTTTTTTATTTCAAATTTTCTTCATATTGTGATAAACCAAACTCGTGCAAACATTGCACTAATCAATTTCGAAAGTACAGCTGAAATTTAATCGGTGCAATTTTCACTCCAACGGATTAAGCAAATGCAGCGAGAATGCATATTCGCAAAGTCTCTTATAAATGATTAGTGTCAACAAGAACTTAACAAATATGTAAAGCTGTAGATGGAAGGCTGCTATCTTTAAAATAATTAAGCTAATCAGTGACTTTAGCGAAAATCACTGATTTCAATTGTTTGTGGTCACCAAACTATTTTTATTTTCACACAACATTGTTGTCTTGTTTCATATTTTGCTTTAATAATTAAATGTTTAAACTTTATCTTTGAAAAATAATCTTCAATTGTCTACAAAATTTTTTAGGATGTTTCTCTTGAATCATGCAGTTCAATAGATTCTTTTTATAGTTAGGACTACTCTGCAGAAATTTAATTTCAAAATATTTGTTAGGGACCCCGAAAATTTTGTGGGCCTTGGGCCTGAATTTGTCTTGATCTGTCCCTGTGGATTCTCTTGAACTATCTATTTAGTGCGAGAGGGATTTTTCTTTTCTTTCTTCAATTAACATCGCTTTTCTGTGAATAGCATCTTTCTTTAATCTTCACGTTCCTTATCTAACAAATCTGGATTTTTCTTTATAGGGTAGTTAGTCAAAAATTGTTGCCAAGGAAAATTTTTAAAAATTTTTGAAATCGCAGTTCGAGTGCCTTAAATTCGAAATAAAACTCTGCAACATCTTATTGCAGGTCAAGGGGGTCAAGGAAGTTCAAACGTTTCACAATTTCGAAACCAATGGCATGATAGTGTCAAAGTAGTCAGTACTGAGTACCGAACGTCGTTTATTTCCATGCAAGATTAGTGCCCATGGATCTGAAGATGCTTAACCAACTCACGGGAACAGACCCCATTCCCTCACAATGACAACTTAGTCCCTTAACCACTGAACTATCACGACTAATTTTAATTATCCTGCTGAAAATCATTGTCCGCATTCTTGCTATTATATTTATTTACAAAAAAAAATATTTATGACCCAGTATTAACTATTATTGAAAAACAAATTGTTTCATGTTTTTTAAAGAAAAAAAATCTTTGAATGACAAAAATTTTGCCATGATTAATTTCATCATTTCACTTCTACAACGGAGAATGTCGACATTCAGCGCTGTATGTTGAATAAAGATATATCATTCTTCATTAAATTACTTTTGCTTTAAAATCCTTTCATCAGGGCATCCTGACTATCGACATTTGCCGATGTGAGAAATAATGATGATGAACATTATTTTGTAATCAGTGCATGCTGAATGTTGATATTTGCCGATGTAAGTGAAAAAGAATGATACTGACTGAGCCAAACCATTTCATTCAACTTCACAATCAGCGCATGCTGAATGTTGATATTCAAAATATAAAATAGTTCAAAAGAAGAATAAAGAAATTTAATTAATATTGTGAAACATTACTACGTGACCACGAACTTCAGCTTCTCACAAAGTACCTGTTTACAAGTATACGATGTTATGAATTTTATTAAAACAGCGCGAACATTTAAAGTACTTAAATTTTATCTTGAGAAAAGTTAGAGTGAAATTATTAATCGACAGTTACAATTATAAAAGTCAAAAACAAAAAAAAAGGTAAGAAAGGAAAGGAAAAAAACAAGGAAGGCAAGAAGATAAAATAGTATTTGATAGTTCAGAGGTAAAATCCGCAACATAAATTTATCAAATAAAAATACCAATATGTCAATCTTGTTTGACTTTCTGATTGAAACAGCCCTAAGTATATATAAATAAAAAAAATAAATAAATAAATAACACGCGCATTTAACATCAAGAATAAACTTTATTTTTTTTGTTGCTGCTCTTTTCAAGAACTGGGGCGGGTGTAGAGTTTTTCATGTTTAGAACAGTGTGCAAGTATGCATGGGGGTAAGGTGGGGTATAAAATGAGGGAAAAAATGACATCGGCTTCTTCTTTTGTATCCCCAACAATCACAGTGGGGTTCCAAACATCTCAGCTTTCGGCACTTTGAATAGGAGTAAGTTATTGCGATTTTTAACGCAACACCATTTTTGGCAGGGCATCCCACTATAGTAAGACATCGAAAAAATGGAATTAGCGCAATATAAATAATAATGACCGCGATACAAGGAAAGTGATACCGCAACATAAAGTTTTTCATTTATAAAATTTTATTAAATTAATAATTAACTGAAATCAAATTATTTCAACGGACACGAATCATATGGAAGAATCAAAAATAAAATAATTTATGAAAAAAAAATTTAAACTGGATATATTATAGTTTTGTCATTTAAAATTAGATTGTTGTTATATGAAAATTGAATAAGAAAAACTATATCAGGGCTCCTACTTAATTTCAGAAATTCCTTGACTTTTCTAGATATTTCAGGAAATTTTCGATATTAATCCAGACCATATCTTTCTATACCATGCAAATTTTATCTAAAAACTTTCTTTTTTTTTTTTATTTGTAATGCAAAAAATTAGAATTTAAGAGCAAAAAAATATTATTGCATGAGGATGGAAACATGGTAACGTTTCACTAAAACGTGGAATTTTTATAACAAATAATTGTAATAGATGTTAGAACTATTTAAATCGAATCTCAATAGCTGATTACTGTTACTGACAAATCTAAGGTAGGTTATTTCCCAGGTATGATGAGGAATTTTCAAGGAATTTTGCAAAAAAAAAAAAATTAACTTATACTGAATTTTTGTAACTAAGATTAATTAACTTTTCCTTTTTAGAGTCAAAATAAAATTCCCAGACAATTCCAGGTTTTTTTGTTCACTTTGTCCCGTGTATTTAATCCAAAAACAATCGACATAAGATCAATATACAGCGATAGACAGATATTTGGAGATTTATTTTACGCTGTTTGAAATTTTTTATCACATTGAACCGTAGTACCGTTAAAATTCAATGCAATCTTAATAGGGTGCCAATATGAACCAAATTATCATGCAAATTTGAATATCCTTAAATTTGATAACACGATACTTGCTGAAAAGAACGAAATTTCATGCTTGAACAAAACTTCGTTCCGTGCTAAATCGATTTTTCTGATATTGTGCGACTTTTATATACAAAGACTTTTATGACGCGTTAACAACTAACCAAGATTTAAATGAATATTTTAAGCTCAATTGATATAAGAGAGTGCTAGTTCAGAAATAATAGATTTGTTGAAAATACGCCTACAGTGTGAGGTAAAAAATTAAATAATATGTGTTTTAAAAAAATTATAATAACGTTCCATACAGAATGAAACTGAAGTTAGAAAACTGTTAAATGCCCAAAGTATTTAATTAATTGTTAGTAGAATATAATTTTATCAAAAAATTGGCATGTAAGTACTTGTTCAATATTTAAAAAAGAATCATTATACAATGGGGGTGCAACAGTTTGGAAATGGATAAATGCCCGGTAAAGTAAACTTATGAGTAAAATAACAATAAAAAATAAAGAAAAAAAACACTAAAATTAAGATTTAATATTTATTAAAAAAAACTCTTGATGGCTGATATAACTAATATAATTAGCTCTTCTAATAATTATATAGATAACTACCGTAAGATTTTAAATAAGTTTCAAATTTTAAGTTACTATATAACTAATCCGTCGGAAAACTTATTTCAAAACAAAAATTTAAAAAGTGTTTTGCTCGGTGATGCTTTCAAAAAATATTATAAATAATTTTGAATTTAAAACATTACATAGACATCTTGATTAAGTTACCTATCTGAAAAAGAATACTGATTTAGGTTCATTAACAATAATTACAGTAAATGTAACTTTAGATAAGTTTTGACAATGCGCGAAGTGGATTAAAAGTCAACAGTTGCTTTTAGAGTGAAATTGGCGAGTAAAATTAACTTTTGGCGAGCTGTCAAGTAGGAGGGTAACCTCAAATACTTTATATGTATATATATTTATAGGAGTATAAAAGCGCCGCTTCACGGCAGGTACCACTGAAGTAGCCTGTGTTTACAAAGGGGAACAAAACGGAAAAAGGTTTTTTATTCTTTTCGAGTGGTAATTCCGCTTTTAAAAGGATACTTAGCCGTGGTTCTTGGATTGCTTCTTTGAACGACAGCGTAAATTTTTCATTGACGGAGGAGGGGTCATGCAAGCGGAGATTTCGGGGGCCTTTTCCCTTGTGGGGTTCCACTTGAATAACTAATGAAAAAAACAACAAAATATTCAATTAAAGAAATTGTAAAAGTATCTTAATTTGTTACTTTTCTTGATTGAGAACTTTTTCCTTTTTTGTAATTTAATAATTGAAGGGTTGTTTTTTTAATCTTTTTCGACACTTCACAATATTTTACCTGCATTTTTTTACGCTTCACTATTTTTCATTTTAAAGTGGACACTTCACAAAATTTATCTCTTGAAAAATAGACTTCAACTCTTTCAGAGAAATAGGATTTTTTGCACACGTATACTCACAAACGTAGGGCCCTTGCTGAAAAAAAAAAAGAAAAGAAAATACTCTATTCTGTGATAATCAGGAATGATTGTGGGCCCAACTCAAATATCCTGAAAATTTCTTGGGTAAAATCATTAATGACGCATTTCAAAAAATTAATGTCTGTATGAATTTAAATCATTGATATTTTCAAAACATGAAATTCTAACTAAATTATATGCAGCATAATTTAAATGAATAATCATGTATAAGTTTACTTTTATCTCTAATCACTTTTATTATTCGATCAGAAAAAATATTTAATAAATGAATGAGATGTCAAGTACAAAATCTAGTTCTAATATTTTTAAATACAAGAATTTTTATACATAAATGTGATCGATGATTTCTTGAAACTTCTGAACCTTAGATTTCCGGAAACTTCCGGATCACGGTTTACGAAAAATCCGGATTTTTGCCGGAGTACAATCATCTTTGGATAATAATAGATTTAGAAAATTATGAGAAGAATTTACACAAATTCATGAAAATAAGAAATTCACAAAATGTCTGAGCAGACCACTAACTTTTGTCATTTTTCACTAAAGCACAAAATTATGAGAAGATTTTTCACAGTTTTATAAAGATTGTCATAAAAATTGCGGAATAACAAAATTCGTTGACGCATAATTAAACGATGTTTATGTAAGAATAAGATTGATTTATAATTGTCTATGTATTACTGTTGAAAATATCTAACCAAATTAACTTTTAGAATTATCACCTATACTTCGTTCCCATCAGTGGATTATGAATATGCATTTTATTCATTGATTTTTTACAATATATTACTAATAATGATAAGTTCATAAGGCGTAAACTCATTTGCAAAACGTAAGTAATGAAGAAAAGTCATAAGTAAATTCTTACTAATTCTAAGAAAGCAAACAAATATATAAATAGTTTTCAAATGAAAATTTTAAACATAGAATTCGAAAAAATACATCAGTTTTACTGAAGATAGTTATTAGGAAAATAGCAGAATAAATAATAAATGAAATGGACTTGTCATAACTGTTCATTAAACTTGAAAGACAATTTTAAATAAAAGTTATTGTCAATTTTGCTCTAATATTTTGAAAACAAAAATAATTTATCTTTATCTTATAATTTACGTTGTTTTGATATTTTATCAAAAGTAAATAATAAGTGTTTCGATTTTCAATAAAAAGATTTTTGCAAACAAAAACATGTTGAGAAAGAATTAGAGGCATATAGATTAGAATATAGAATTATATTTTAAAAATCGTTGGAGGGGGGGGGGGAGTTTGCACAATTTTTACTGTGAAACTTTTTTCCACAGTTGACAATTAGATACCTTCAAGAATCTTACAAATGAAGACAATTTGTAAAATTTCCTGTTGAATTTATCAATCTGAAATACAAAAATAATATATATATTTTTTTTTTATAACTATCGGTAAACAGCCGAAACAGTTTTTTGGGTTTACGACTACTAATGTTCTCTGTAGCCTTGTAATTTTGAACCCAATCCAGAAGGCAAGGGATCAAATATTGGAAGAAATTTGCTCTAGTGGAGGACTTTTTGATGGAACTAACCCGTATTTGCGTTAGATGGAGTGGAAAACCACAAATATCTCCCACGGTTAGCCTGACGGCAAGGGGACTCTAACCCATGATCCATCTACCACAGAGGATATTTTATGCCAGCAAAATTAATATAGACCGTAACTCGTTCGTATGGGGCCGGGATAGCCTGGTTGGTAGGGAGTTGGGCCCGTGTCCAACAGGTGATGAGTTCGTTCCCCACCGGCCGAAGATTCCCCGTGTAGTAAATGGTAACTGGTACAAGTTAAATCTTTTGGGTCACTAAGTCCTTTATGTTCCAATAACAAATCATACCTCTGTGGGTAATGAACTGGAGATTCATCGTTCTCTGATCCAGGTCAAAATTACGATCTGTGGATGTAAGGAAAACGGGTTCACCCGGGTTGAGACGTATGTACATTGCAGAAGACAAATTCTTGACCATAGAGGGGGTGCCATTGAAAAGCAAGAAGAAGCACATCCCCTTTGCCTTAATGGAATACGACAACAAATCGTTCATATGAGTAATATTCTAATAGTTTTAATGATGTGTTGTCTAAAAAGAATTTGAAAGGTGTCAGATATGAATTTTCGCTCTTACATGATTTCTGGCTCAATTTTTTTCTTCATATTTATCATATTCTAAAAAAATTAAAACATAAATTTGTATTGATGTACTTTTTTCGGTTCAGTATAACTTTATTTTTGGTAATGACTGGATAATTAATATTGAAGTAAAGTGTTAAACTGATAAAATGTGTAAAAAATACAATCGGCTGTTTGATTTCAATTCAAAAAAAAAAAAAAAAAAAAAAAAAAGGCTTTACAATTATAATTTAAAATTTCATTAGAATTGGGAAATTAATTTTTCAAAACAGAGATCAGTTTGGACACAATATTATGAAACTGAAAATCCACTTCAAAAGAAGGATAAAAAAAACAGATTTAAATTCTTAGCAACTAAAATTTAAAAATGACAACTATAAAATTTCTGAAAAAACTGATAGAATTTAACATTTATGTAGGACAGTTCGCATTTATCGAAAAACGTGTTAAGGATTCTGTTTTCATGATGTAAAATAGAATACGAAGCCTATTTGTATTTCGTCAATTGCTTAAGTCACTGCATATATCAATAACTACAAGATTCTAAATTAGTTACAACTATTATAAAAGAAGATAGAGTTCATTAAACTTTTATTTAAAATTAGAACATTAGGATTAAGTAAAATAAAAATTTTATAATTTTCTGAAAATAAAAATATTTTTTGCAATTGGATTGAGGAATTGAAAACTTTTTTAGGTGTTTTATAAAATATAATCAGAATTACTGATTTGACTAAAAAAATTTAAAATGTTAACAAAGAGAATTCTGTTTAATACTAGTTCCAAAGACGCATCAAAACTACTAAGAAGTAGTCACACAGATAATTAGTGAGAATAATTCATCTTTTTCGAAAGCACTGCTTAAAAAAATCAGTTGATAACAAAAGATCAACAATAGAAATTAGATAAACTGAATAGCCAGCTAAACTACTATCAAAACATAACTTCAAAAAAATTTACAATTATTAAAGAATATAAACCAGCATTTATAATTTAGGCGTAAAAACAATGCTTACACACTATAAGAAAATACCAAAAAAAATTTTTCTCTTTTCATTATCTAGAGCAAAATATTGAAAACTAAAATTTAAGAAATTTTACAATTTCAAAATTGAATACAGTTTAATAGAATTTGTATTAAAAAAATTTTAACTCAATTTTGAACTATAAATTAAATCATGTAACTTATTTAGAATTAAGAACAATTAATCTCATTTAGAATTACGTTAGTTAAGTCTATACGGAGAGAAAAATTCTGGTAAAATTAACCGTACTGCATAATAATAACATTTCTAATATGAAAAAAAACATAATTTTGGTAATTAAAATAAAATATACGGCATTGAAACCATTCATTTTTTAAGTTTTCCGTTGATATGGTAACGGCTAACCGGAAATCCCTGTTTCAGTTCTTATTATACATATTGAATAAAAAATACAAAACTGAAAGGTAACTTTAACTGTATAAAGGTTTTTTACCACATTTACCACAAATTATAAAATCATATATTATTGATATTTTACCAAAATCTATTAATAATGCGCTTCGATAAAAGTTACCGAGTTTTTTGGTGTTCTGTAGAATCAGAAGCACGGAAAATTTTACCATGTTCTGGTAGTTTGGATCATACTTTTTTCTCAGGGTATCTAGAATCGAGAACAGAATCCTTATAAAAATTAAGCATAAAACAAATTAAGAAGATTATTAAAAAAGTTTAGAAAGAAAATAATAATAGTCTCTCAGGCTAAATAAGCTTGAGACATATTTTTTTATCCCATATTAATAATGTTTATAGCTTTAAAAATTTCAAACACTAATTTTTTAGTTTCAATTAACTTTTCTAGCCGATAAATCTTTTATTAAATTATTTTTTAGTTGTACTATTTCTTCATTTAAAGGAGATGCCATAACATAAATCTGTGTTATGACTAATTAAATTAACGAAATAAAATTTGCATGTGACCATTCAAATGGAAAATGTCCAGCAAGAAAAAAAAATTTATGTAAAGTGAAAAATTAAATATAGAACAAATAATAACTTCCTCTTCATAAAGAATTAATACTTGATGCAAAATATCTTAACGTATTTAAAAATTAGCAATAAATTTCACAATTTTAAAAATGATCGAAGCCTATTAAAGGAAAAAACAATGTCATTATTAGCTCAAAAATAAAAAAAAAATGTGCGGAAAAGAGGTAGAATTTCAAATAATGAATAAATATACCAATTTTAAAATTGACTAGCTCCTATAAAAGCAAAAATATCTACATTATTAGATCAATAATAAAGAAACGTGTGGAAGAGAAGCAGAAGTTCGAACAATGAATAAATTTACCAATTTTAAAATTGATCGGAGCCTAAGAAAGAGAAAATGGTGACATTATTAAGCTCAATAATAATAATAATAAAACCCGTTGAAGAGAAACAGAATTTGTAACAATAAATAAATTTCATAATTTAAAAATTCATCGGAGCCTATAAAAGAAAACGATGACATTATTAGCTCCATAATAAAACGTGTAAAAGAGAGTCAAAATTTAGAACATTGAATACATTTCGTAATTTCAAAATTGATTGGAGCCAATAAAGGTTAAAAAAGGTGACATTATTAACTCATTCATTAAAGGACGTGATAAAGAAATGCAAAATTTCAAACAATGAATAAATTTCGCAATTTTAAATATGATTGGAGTCTACAAAAAAAAAAAAAAAAAAAAAACAGCATTATTAATTCAATAATAAAATAACTCAACGAGTGAGAGAGGCAGTATTTCCAGCAATGAATACAAATTTTTCTTTGTGAAAAAAGAAAAAAAAATGAGCTCTAGCCCTTGAATAGAAGAAGGAGGTTACTGACAACACTTTTAAATGGAAGAGATTTTAGGAAAAGTCTCTTATTTTCTAGAATAGAAAGGGTTCGATAAGTTTTAGTACATATCACTTGACATGTTTGAGGGTGGGTACATAGTTTAAAGCACTTCATCCATTGTTCGCAAATCTTTACTAGACAGTCTCCTTGTTGGGTACCCAAAGACCCTTTATGGAAGGAGGAGTCGAAGATGGGCTTCAGAATAAGCATCCCAAAAGTACCGTCCAGGCGCCAACAAGCAAATTTAAACGAGAAAGGGAAACCATAGTCAGTATATAAAAAGACTATCCAACAGGTCTTATTATGAAATTATAGCGAGTCACAAGAAAGAGAGGAAAAAAAAATGAAATGTTAATTTATGATAAGATTGAAAGTTTGTTATTAATCTATGCTTCAAAATTTAAACATTTTCATCAGAATTTTAATCAATACGAGTTAGCTTTAAATACCTCTCTCAAAAACTGATGGAAAAAGAGGATGATTTGCCGTTATTTATTTTGATTTTACATTTGTTTATGTAGTTTTGTGCGTCATGTGTTTAATGTGTTTTGAATTTATGTATATTCTTTTCATTTTTTAGCAAAAATTGCAAGTGTTGACAAGCGCTGCCAACACATGAAATTAATTGTTGGATATGCATTAAAAACATGATGTATTAATTTTTATCTCATACCTCTTATAGCATTTATAATTTGGGGAAATATTATTCGAATGATTAAACACAAAGAAACTTTGCCGATCTTTCCTTCTCTTTTTTTCTCTCTTCTTAAAGGATTTTTAAAAATCTCGAAAACGCGGCACATGAAATTATTTTTCATTAAGACCTGGAATTATTGTATCAGTGAGAAATATTAATGTTTGCTGACGTTGTCAATAAATAAACATAAACATATAAATTTTTATTTCCTCTATTTTCCTTGGATTAATATCGCAGAGAGGTTTTATTTTTAATTGGACATTTTTTTTAAGAAAATAAATTATTTAACTTTTAGCGATATTCGTGCTAAACTTACAGAATATTTTGTGGTGAAAAATCACATTATGACTAGAATTAGTAAATTAATCAATCTGTGCTATCACTGTTTACTTAATACATATTTTATAATAACTACAAATGATAAAAAAAATAATAAAACTATTTAAAAGGTGAACCATTTTGATTTTTGTCCATAAGTATAGAACAAGATCCTTAATGTTACTAATAAATCCAAATCCATGTAATCGACAGTTTTATCAATCAATTGGAAATCTCATAAAATTGTTGCTAAAATAGTGGTTGAAGTTTTCAGTGAAAATGACAAAAAAACGCGTTGATTAAGAAAAAGATACAATGATTGAGCATCCTTTTTTCATTTAATTTACTTCAACAAATTTATAAATGGTCAGAAGGACTTGAATTACAAATAATTATTATTACAAATAATAGATAAATTAATAATGGATTCAAGATCATTTATAATGGACTCACATCTGACTTTTCGTTGTCAGCTAATTTTTCCCTTAATTTTGTGTTTTTTTTTAAGTTAATATTTTTTTTATCTTCACTTGTTAAAAAATATATGATTACAAAAGCTACTTGTTATGAAATATTAAACTTGGATTTTTAATGCAATTTATGTACTATGTTTAGTTATGAAATAAAATTATGATCTTCAGTTTATCATGAAGCAACATAAGAATAAAACATATGCCCAAACTTGGAAAATACTTTTTATGAAATGAATCATTACATGGATATCTATAATAATATCTCTTCTACATCATGTATTCATAATCACCATATGATAATTATATATCAGTTAGAACTGTAAAGAATTTTCTGGCATTAAGAAAGAGGAACCTCGAGATACCTAATTTTTCCATGTTTAAGTTAAAATTTAATTATTACTTTCATCCTAAATAATAAATAAATTTTTCACCTTAAAGCATTTAAAATTTACATTTTTAATTTTATTTTGCTTTGGCTTCTTTTTTTCCTCTAGTGTCAGCTAATTTATTTTCTTCATTAACCCACAATACGGATGAATTGCATGGTATAAGATGACCCCATCCCCTGATCGCTATAGCCCGTTGATCCCCCAGAACCGATTACGCAGTACATTTCAGAATTGCTTTATGATACCCGAGCTATTTTGGCTCCCTCTTTTTCACTCTAGTCTTTTTGAACACTACAGCTTTTTTTACTTATATATATTTTTTACACTTCATTTTAATTAAATTAGGGGCTACACCCCCTGCTAGCTAAAGCTCGCCAAACATCGGAAGTATTTGAGCAGTTCTTTTGATATTGTTCGTTATTCTGTGCTACAATTTAATTACACCAAAACTAATTAAAAATTTAATTAAACAAAGTAATAGACTAAAATGTAACTTGCAATGATATTTAAATGGAAAACATACAATCTAAGAATTATTTTCATACATCATAACGTTAAAATCATTTTTCACATATTCTATGAAAAAGAAATCTTGTAAATGATACTTATGACTACCCTGTAGTTATAAATCAAATTGGATAGCTATGAAATCAAATTAAGAACTTCAAATTATCACATTGCCGAAGAGGGTTAGAAATGCAACCATCACAAGAATAATACGTATGATCGATCATACTAAACAACTAGAATATGTAATTCGTATATGAACAATATTTATAATCGCCATATAATTACGGGATATAAATTCAGTAGCAACACATGACCGGCTAATAATATGTATAATTATGATTATAGCTAAACTACTTATGATCATCATAAGATAATAGGAAATAGTTAATACATAATTATCAAATAAATACCTAATCATACTATCATCTCTTAAGGTGACCAGACCTTCTTAAATCTTGAGGACAGTCCTCGAATTTCAATAGTTGCCCTCGGAAACTTTCCAACTCTTTGAGTACAGAAAATGTTCTCAAACTATAACATATGTCATCGAATTTCTACGAAAACTTTTCATACTTTTTATAAGTAGAGAAATATTAAAAAAGAAAGAAAAAAATAATCAGAAATGTACATGCTTTTCAAAATAGATAATTTTGTCTTACAGAGAAAACAAGCAAAAAGCAAACACGCATCGAAAACTAACATGATTTCAGCAAATAATCAAATTATGTACTTATTCATTTTACATGCGTTAAGCAGATGTAGAATTTCAAAACTGTTTAGTAATAAAATTAAGTTGATAAAAATGATTCTGCGTCTGAAATTAGTTAACAATTTTCAAAAAAAGATATCTTTGTTACAGTTATAAAATAATATTCCTCATAAATATATAGGTGTCCTCAAATCGTAAAATTTGTTAAGGACGCTAGCTTGACTTGCTCTCAAATCATGGTTTAGTAATCTGGTCACCTTAATTTAAGTACACATATTTACATGATCAATATTATGTACTGGTACATCATATGAATAAAAAAATTCTAATTCCATTTAAAGCAACGATTTATGATGACAATACATTATGCAAGTTGAATGAATAGTAAAGGTTTTTTTTTATAGAATAAAAGGTATTTTGGAATTAGTTACCTGTTATGATCACGCCTTTCCTTGTAGGATCAATCTTTTTTATCAAAGCACACCGCCACTAAATAAAAAGGCATCCCTGGGTACCCAGCGTACCAACTCCGCGATAATTGTCGCCAGTAAGACGACGACTGATTTTCCACGAGTCCAGTTTGCCACATGAGGGTCGCTTCTTCACCACTACGATTGTTCTCTGGATCGGGAAAGTACGACTTCTCTCTCAGGATATGTTTAAGGGGGTTGAAGAACCTTTTCCTCCCCCTTCCTCAGAACCTGAACACACACCCCTCTCCACTACCAAACACAGGTGTGTGTCAAATTTTCGTGACCTGCGCCAAAACAGTCAAAAAAACCCTGAAGAATCCCAGAAAAGCACGATGGGTTGGCTATTTAATTCCAATCCTAAACAGCATCAGGCGGTAGACGTTTTTTTGGTGTTCAGGAATTTTTTGAAACTTGCTCTCACTTATCTTTGGATTAATTAAATTATCTGCAAAATATTGGTGGCATTAATCGAATATAGTGTACGTTTAAAAATGTATGGTAAATAAACTTTTGAGATTGTACCTCCTGGTTTAACTTCTGTGGGAGGCATAGATAAATCCTTCAGAAGGGCATTCAATGAAATGTCACAAACAATGCTGCAAACGCAAGAATTCCTAGAAATATTTTTCGATGCTTATAAACACAGATTTGGCGATTTTTCGCTTTCACAATAACTAATTGGCACTTTTAATAACTAACTGTGTCAAACTGATAGGCACTGAGTAGATTTATAATCCTTTCGGGTTCAGTATTTCTCCCCAACACTAAGTCGAGAAAGTACGCTGTCATCCAACGCTTAGATAAAGTAAGCTCGGTGATATATGTAAATATTTGTAAACAAAGATTTCACAGATAAACATCCGTAACGCTTGAGTTTTCTATCCACAAGGGGAAAAAAACACAATAATGCGGGTAGAGACGCACGTCGAGACGCACACCGTCGAGATCCATGATGTGCAAAATAAAACAGAAATCCACACTTGTTGCTTGATCTTCTTTTCGATACTGGAGAGTCAGTAAAGCTTGCTACTTTGGAATCTTAATTCACACTCTTTGACTGGCCAATAGCTGTCCTAGTTCGAGACGCATGCGCGAAGGAAAGAAGTTTTTCTTCGTCCATCCGACTCTTCCTCCTCCTCTCTCCCCCTCATCATTACTCTTCTCCCGCACGAGAAAAAGCCTTTGAGGTGAAGTTTTCTTCTGTATAAATGATTGCCACACGTCAGATATTCGAAGGACGTTCGTTTCTAAGATAAGAGCCGGAATATCGCGATCTTAACTATCAGCTTAATTTTGAGAGGAAGATTTGCGTATTATTTTTGCGTATTATTGGCTATTTGCGTATATTTCAATTTATCAGTTTAGCGATATTTCAACTAATTAACCCTTTGGATTACCGTGGTAACCCGGGTTCGAATCTCAGCGATGGCTGGAGGATTTGAATCAGTACCCGGCTCGCACTGATCACAGTGCTGATATAAAATATCCTCAGTGGTAGACAAATCATAGGTTAGAGTCCCCTTGCCATCCGGCTAACCGTGGGAGATTTTCATGGTTTTTCCTCTGTAAGTAACGTCAAATGTGAGTTAGTTTCATCAAAAGTCTTCCACAAAGGCAAATTTCTCCAATTACTTGATCCAGGAGCTTCCTGGATTGGGTGCAAAATTACACGACTACGGAGTTGAACATTGGTAGTCGTAAATTCAGAATTAGGTCGGTTGTTCAACGACGGTTATAAAAAAAAGGAGCCCTTGGGGGTCGTATTAGGTTGAAACAAAGTCAGACCTGCCAACTTTGAATCGCTTCAAAGTTGAATATTCCAAATGGTAGAGAAAAGACTATTGAGATACAATTGAAGTTTAAAATAATTTTATTAATTTTCCTGGACTTCAGTACACTAGTGTTTGATTAACTTGTGTTTACATGCATGATTGGTTAATTTATGAGGGTAGGTGTTTAAAATCATTTTAACTACATTTAAAAATTTAGCATTTAAAATTAAATATATAAATTGCATTATTTATACATATTATCTATTCATCAAAATATTACGAACAATCCTTAATGTTCGGATAGTTATCATAACCTTTGCATAGTTATCATAATGCTCAAAACTAGTTTTTGTTGAACGAACATAATATGCAGAGAACTGATGAAAAAAACTATTATTATTATTTAAGTAGGTGAAATGCTTTTACATAAAAGCACCATCTACCCTATATCTCGATGTATAAATAGACTTTTGAAACCCTCAAAATTTTACGATTGTTGACCTATACACCGGTAAAAAAAATCGAACATTCATTGATCTCGAAATATCGATGCATACTATATATAATATAATATAAATAATACTCTATATATAATAATATGAATAATACTCTATATATAATAATATAAATAATACTCTATATATAATAATATAAATAATAACGATATAAATAATACTCTATAAATATACCCTTTCAAAAACTATTCTTAATATGTTTTATAGTTTGCATTTTCTTGCATCATATTTTCCTTTATATGTAAAGGTTCTTTTAGGAGCAATACTTTAAATTACGTTCAGAAAAAAAAATCTATAAGAAATAGTAGCAAGTAAAGTTAATATAATTTATTTCAAGAGTATTCAAAAATATATGACGCAATGAAATTTTTTAAAGCAAACCGTAAAGCTACAAATGTAAAGATTCCAGAACATTACCTGTGTCGGATTCAATAATGTTGGCAGTGCTGTCATACGGATCCCACTCAGCAATTAATTCTACTTCCTTCTCATTTGCTGTTGCGCAAAAAGACATCTTCATCCCCCTCCAAAACATTCGAAATTCTACACTTTTTAAAAAAAATTTACAACAACACTATAGCATTTGAATTCACATTTGGAAACGCGTCTAGTATCATTTGACAAAATCCTACTAATGCCATAATGATACTCAGTGGTGCCAGATAGGAGGTCACGGGAGGTCAATTTTTTTACTATTAATATGTACAATTAATTTCTTTAAAAAACATAGGAGGAGGACACAAACTTTTGCTATTCGGAAAATTTTGCTTAGCCATTCAGCATTTTTACGCGAATTCATTTTTTTTTTTCATATTTTAATTAGAAAACGCAAAGGAAATTATGAATAACGCGTTTTATTTCATTTAAATTCCTAATTTATTTAAAATTTTAAAAAAATGTAAGGCTACAACAATTGGAGAGAAATAACAGCGGGCTTAGCCTTCAATGTAATTAGTATAAAATATAAAAAATATCGACATAAAAATTACGGTATTAAATAAAACTAATAAATATTAAACGGAAATATTAGGAATAAAGTCAAGTTTACTATATGTATATCTATTTTATTGTTCACTTTTTAAATTCTACAACTTAAGATATTTTAAATAAGTTCAGTAAATTTCTTATTACAATTAGTTTTTTATTCTCTTTTTTTTTAATTTTAAACTACTGAAACTATATTTTCATTTTAAAGCACGATTCTCAGAATACATGTTTTATTTCTATCCGGTTTTTGACGAGATTTCCCGATTACTAAAAAATGCGAATCATGAAAGAGTGAAAAATTGCCATCTTAACTGCGAACTAATTACTTTATTCTTTTATTATTTTTATATATTTAATAGTTCGTGATTTATTCCATTTATTGACTCGAATAAAAATAATAGCCCTTTTTGTGCCAGGGCTCCACTATTGTGGCAATGTGGTCAACATTGCGCACATCAGCCCTTGCTTCCCAGACAAACTGGTACACATCGATTTAAAGTTGGGTGGGTTTCAGGCCGCCGATGGCATTCGAACCCTAGTTCTTCACAATATTTCAGCCCATTGACCAATCGCAACTCATTGAGTAAGTAATTAAGCATTATGTCGTTAAATCAGGAATATATTGGTAAAAAAATTAACATATTGTGAAGATATTAGAAACAAAATAAAAAAAATTTTGAACTAATAAATTACATACTTTTTAATGATTCGGTCAAATTTAAAATTTCATCCTACAAAACGGGAATTCCCCCCCCCCTCAAAAATATAACTTCGCGGCACCCTCGATGATACCTGAGAAAATTTTGTAAACTGAATATTTTCTTTTTCATTTTAGAAGTGTTTCATTTTTTAGTGGTCTACTAATACGCCCGACATATCAGAAATGTTTACTATCCAGTGAACAGAAATAGGGAGTCAACTAATTCACCGGGACATTTTATTTTTATTTTATAATCGTTGTTGAACAGCAGACCCAATTTTATGGGTTTGCGACAACTAATGATCAACTCCATAGCCTTGTAATTTTGGATCCAAATTTGCCTTCGTGGAGAACTTTTTGATAGAGCTAACCCGCATTTGCGTTACATGGAGAGGAAGACCACGAGAACCTCCCACGGTTAGCCTAACGGCAAGGGGACTCTAACTCATGATCCGTTTACCACAGAGGATATTTCACGTCAGCACTGTGGTCGGTGCAAGCCGGATGCGGAATTCGTATCGACTGGGATTCGAGCCCGGTTCGCTGCACTGGTAGGCGAACGCTCTATCCTCTGAGCCATCGTAGCTCTCACCGGGATATTCCGTAAAAGGTCTTAGCGTACGTGAGCTTTGCTCGTTCCCCTCTTCCCCCTTTTCAGCCAAAAGAAGCAATTAACAAAATTCCTTGCCCCCCTCAGGCGCTTGCGTAACATTTTCACCGCTCTTGGTGGTCAAGAGTATATCGACGACTGAAAGGGTTAAAAAAAAGCTTCGATGGTCGATTGCAAAGGATTAAAATATTTTATTTACACTCCCTCAACAAATTAAGCTCTTACCTATTTTTAAAAAATAGAAACTGTTCATAAAAGATGTTACACTCTTACATGTTTTTTATTTTATTTTATTATTATTCCTCTTCTCCCTTTCCGCCAAGTGTCGCACTGCACTTCACAATCTGCCCCCCCCCCCCCTTATCACAAGTCACCCTTTATTGCATTACATAGACTTGGAGTAATGAAACAAAGTAGAATATTATAGATTGATTTCAAATTTTATTTTCCAACTTTAACTATGTTTGTGATTTTGCCCAATTATTCACCTGATAACTTATAGAATCACGTCAACAAACATTAAACAGGAATTATTTAGAATCTTTTACTACTACGATTTTTTTCCGTGAAGAAAAAATTCATTCGTCCATCGAGCAAATGAACTAATTTAGTCTAAATCTTTAATTAAGGATTAATTTAAAGCTTAATCGGCATCGATGTTTATATTTGGAGTCTCATCGATCGAAAACCAATGAGAGTACATATTAATTGTAAGAAGTAAAAAAATATGTAAATAAATAATACAGAAATATTGGATACGTTGTTTTTAAATATTTTTTTAACTAAAATTTATTATGTCACACTCTTTTTAAAACTAATAAAAATTATTATAATTAAAACCAGCTAATAATTAAAACAAATAACAGAATATCGTTATACATAGAGGTTTAAGAGCTAACTAAATAATTATCTTTATTATATATCCTTTAGTTGGCTACAATGTAAATAGTATAACTAATTTCTGAATAAAAATAAACAGAAAATGTGTTCCGTTAGAACAATAATTCCACTATCACCTCTTTACAATATGAAAACATGCATGAAGTTTATATATACAGTGGAGCATCGTTTATACGACGATCACTTGTACTACGTTTACATTTATACGACGTTTTAGTGTGGTCCCAAATCATTCCTATTCATTTTAATGTAAAAATATATACAGTGGAGCATCGTTTATACGACGCCGAAGGGACCACCGAAAAACGTCGTATAAACGATAACGTCGTATAATCGATTTTTACTTTTAAAACTGAAACTAACTCTGTTTTCAGTTAATTTTAATGTTTAACGTGTTGATTTACATAAATTTCTAAATTAGACAAAGCAAAACAAACAAATAACCAAAGGAGAAAAATTGCAGTGAGCCATTTGAATGTATGTTACCTTCAATTATATTTTCTTGCTATTATTCTCTACAATGCTTTGAATAGCGAGTTGAAGTTACTGCTTTCTATGATGCAATTTTAAATTTCTAATCACGGCCAAATCTAATGGCTGAAGCGCACTTGTGCAATTTGCAGGAAAAAAGAGAGCTTTTACATTTTCCAAAATAATTAGTATCGATGGGTGCGCTGGACATTGGTCGATGAATAGCAAAATTTTTCGCTTTTTCCTCTTCATAACATTGTCTAGTTTTTTCAGTCATCTAGTAAAAATTACGGTCGTCATCCAAGCATTCTTGTTGACACCCTTTTCTGTATCATTCATGTTGGCAAATTCCGCCCTTTTTTAAAATACACAAGAAAAAATAAAAAAATTAAATAAAGAGCAAAATCTAAAAATCGACGTATAACCGATTCTTTTCGTCGTATAAACGATATATTTTTACATTAAAATGAATGGGAATGATTTGGGACCACACTAAAACGTCGTATAAATGTAAACGTCGTATAAGTGATCGTCGTATAAACGATGCTCCACTGTAGTTTATACGACGCACAGAATCGATTATACGTCGGTTTTTAGATTTTGTTCACGTTTATTTAATTTTTTTTTTTCTTGTATATTTTAAAAAAGGGCGGAATTTACCAACATGAATGATACAGAAAAGGGTGTCAACAAGAATGCTTGGATGACGACCATAATTTTTACTGGATGACTGAAAAAATGAGGAGGCAAAAACGAAAAATCGGAAAAAACGAATCGACCAATGTCCAGCGCACCCATCGATACTAATTATTTTGGAAAATGTAAAAGCTCTCTTTTTTCCTGCAAATTGCACAAGTGCGCTTCAGCCATTAGATTTGGCCGTGATTAGAAATCTAAAATTGCATCATAGAAAGCAATAAGTTCAACTTGCTATTCAAAGCATTGTAGAGACTAATAGCAAGATAATATAATTAAAGGTAACATACATTCAAATTGCTCACTGCAATTTTTCTTCTTTGGTTATTTGTTTGTTTTGCTATGTCTAATTTAGAAATGTATGTAAATCAACACGTTAAACATTAAAATTAACTGAAAACAGAGTTAGTTTCAGTTTTAGAAGTAAAAATCGATTATATGACGTTATCGTTTATACGACGTTTTTCGGTGGTCCCTTCGGCGTCGTATAAACGATGCTCCACTGTATATGTATATATATTTTTTTTTTCCTCCAAATTAAAAAAAAAATATGTTTATCAAATACCCAAGCAATTTGTTTCAAAACATAAAAAAATCCTTATATTTATCAAAATTTAAAATAATTATATCAGTTTTTGAAAATATATAAAATTAAGTTTATAAAGGATTATTTTATTAAGGACATGAGAAAATGCTTTGATTATAAAACTGAAAGAAATAAGTATATATATTTGTCCATTTAAGTGTGTTCTTCCAAAAAGCAAATATCTAGATGCATAAAAAGTTTTGTTCGTATTATAAAATCTAAAATACCAGATCAAATTTCAATACAATTATATTCATTAATGAGCAGGCAATTTGTTCAAAAATGTTAAGAGTTATTCTATGTGAAAACTTGAAGTAAGTAAAGCATATTAATAATTAGAACTTCACAAAGTTTATTTTGTAATAAATTAATACAAAAATTTCAAAATTGTGAATTTCAATCAGTTATGAAAAAATATTTTATTTTAAACTAGAGAAATATTTTTACACAACATACACATCAAAAATAAAATAAATTTAAAAATTTCGAACCTTATAGTGGCCATATGAAACTAATACATCTTCATTATTAAGGCAAGCAGTCTTAAATGGTTTCATAGATATATTAGCATTAATCATTAAATACTGATTAATTAGGCAGTCACAAGATTTTTAATCATGAACACGAAACTGTATCCTCAGAATTCGGGAATTGCCTTGTTGATAATATTCTGATGAAAGATAAGAAACGGATTTGTTTAGTTATAAAGTAATTCAACTACTGTGAAAGAAGTACTTACTATTTGTACATAATACAATAAAAATTTTCACGTGTAATTTGCTGTGGACAAATAGTTGAAAATGCAGAGTGCAAAACATAAAAGATAATGCCTTAATATGGTTTGATTGGATTTTCAGGTAGTAAGATGCAATCTTTAAGATTCGATTATTAAGTAACCTTAAATATGCTAATACTTCTACAGACTATGTTTTAAACTACAAAATTAAACCCAAAAGGGTATAGACAATAGACAATTTTTTTTTCAGATATGTATTTGGAAAACGTCGAATTCAGATTTTTGACCCTTAAAAGCATGTAATCTGGAAAATAAGATCTCGATAGTTTAGCCAGGAGAGTGAATTGAATAATTTCATATTTTGCTTATTTTGCCATATTTTATTGCATATTATTAAACAATTTGTACACGCAATCATTAAATTTGATATTCCGAAGATAGTTCTACTTAAAAATAAATCTTTGTAATTATTTATTATTATTTTTTATCTATTTTAATAAGAATCAGAGAAAATAATTCAAAAACAGGGTATACAAAGTAATTTTAAATGACGAATTTCAAAATTTAAATCTAATTGGTCTTTTAGTTCCTGAGAGATGAAAATTCAAAATACGAGAATTGATTTTTATTCAGTAAGAAAAAATTAAATTTAAATTCAGTGACCCGAAATTTCGATTACTCGCCTGCCAAGACCATTGGGGCTGTAATTTCCAGAGTGCGGTTATTTAAGGCCTTTGTGAATTTTGAGGGCCGAGAAAACCAAATTCAACGGAAAAAATTATTCAGAGAAAGTTTGTGTCTAATTTCGAAACTTAAATTATCATCTGCCCAAATAAATTAGCATATAAGTCCAATCCTTCAAATCAACAACATTGATGCATCTCATCTTAGTGCTTGAGAATCCAATCATTAAATAAAAAGTTATCAAAAATACAAAGAAAGTGCTATTAAATTATACTTTTTTTCGTTTAGCGAACTGTATAGCAAAACTGAAATGTTCTGTTTAAATTAAATTCTGTTAATTAAAGGTTAAGAAAAATTATTTCTACTGCCACCATTATTCCTAATTTTTTTCGGCTACAGTACCCTAAATAATCAACCCTCTTTCGACGGGACCTCAACTTTATAAATAAAATTAATTAAGGAAATTGTGAATGTTATGACCCATAGAAGACTATTTTTAAAATATTTAATTAGAGGAATGAAGATTTTTCATCGTTTTGTCAGTGATAATCTTAAATTTGGTTTTATGTCCGACATTTAATTTTGCAGTTCTTGCGCTATATTTAGTCGAATTATGAATTTGTTTTTGGTGTATATACATAAGCTGAAAATGAATAAAATAAACTTATGGTTTACATCGAAATGACAACTTAAAAGAGCTGTTATGAACATTGAAAATGGTCATTAAGAAAATATATTTCTTTATTAAAGAATTTACTTATTTTATTTTGATTTAAAGGAATACCAATAGGAAATACCAATAAAATATTTTATTAAAATTATTAAAGGAAAATGCTTCTTCTTTTCCTAATTTGTTTAATATATTGTTATAAGAAATGTTATATTTCTTATAAAAATGCTATTTCTATTTCAGTGGTATTTTACTTAAAAATTTCATAAAGACAAGCGAAAGATTAAATAAAAATTATGAATTATAGGTTGGATCTAAATGTAATGGTAAGTTTAAAAACTTATCACTAGTTATAAATACTAACTCACGGAACCCTTTTAACCCTTCCACTGAGCGCTAGTGTTCCGCGGAACTGCTGCCCTATATTGATGTTTTGTATGGTTAAGTACAATAGCCGGTATACATTTTATAATGCATGTACCTCTCAATGTTTTTTATACATACATTCTTCTATAATTGTTAGAAATTTGTTGAATAAAAAGTTTAATCAGTTTTTAGATTTTTAAAAATTTAATGATTTAAATGCTTCAACATTTTTCAAGTTCATTGCTTTAAAAATGTTACCTTTGCTAAAAGTTTAATGTTTAAAAGTTTCAACATTTAAATTTTTAACATTTCTCGGGTTGTTAGAAATGCAATACAGATTTTAAAAGTTTCAACATCATCAAAAAGTTCAGATTTTACTTAAAAAAAGTTTTGACTTTGGCGAAAATTTCAACATTTCTTAAACATTTCAAATTTAATGTTGAAAGGTTTCGCCAATGTCAAAAGTGTCCATATTTTTTAGAGTTTTAGATATTGAATATCAAAGTTTAAATTTTTAATATTAAACGCTGCCAAAAGTTTAATTTCTTTTTCAAGTTTTTAGAAATTTAATGTTTAAAAAGTTTCTTCATTTTTTTTACACCGTTTCAATAATTTCAACATTTCTCAGGTTTTCAGAAATGTAATGCATTTTAAAAAGTTTTAACAACGTCAAAATTTTCAATATTTTTTTTCTTCAGATTTTTATAAATTTAACATTTAAGAAGTTTTAACTTTTAACTCTCAGGTTTTCAGAAATGTAATAAATTGTAAAAAGTTTCAAAATTTTCAATATTTTTTTTTCAGATTATTATAAATTTAACATTTAGAAAGTTTTAACTTTGTCAAAAATTTCAGCATTTCTTGAGTTTTTAGAAATTTAATGCTAAAAAGTTTCACCATTGTTAAAAATGTCCAATTGAAGAATAGAGTTTTTATTAAATGTCAAAGTTTAAACTTCTAACATTAAACTTTGTCAAAAGTTTAAACTTTTTTTTCCGGTTTTCAGAAATTGAATGCTTTGAAAGTTTCACCATTTTTGCGACTGTTATAATAATTTTAGAAGAATGGCATTCCTTCTTCCAGAGATTCTACTAAGTAACGATAATTAGCGAAAGGGAAAAACCGTCGAATGAAAAGGGTATGAAGCGAGAATTAAAAGAAGTAAAAAAAAACGAAAAAAAAAAGACTCGAATAATATATGAAGAGGTCATAAAAGTACTAAAAATGTAGAAACCGGTTTAATGATAATAAAAACTTGTCGTCAGTGAGCAAAAAAATAAGTGTGTTTAAAAAAGAACAGAACATAAAAGATAAAAGAAAAAAAAACTTTTGTATAAAAAGAATTATCTCAGCTGCACGCTAAACTAAAATAATAACAATAAAATAAGATAACACCAGGTGATTTTGAGTCCGAGAGTTCAGTGGTCGCAGTTTTTTCTGATATATCCCATGGCATCACATATTTTTGGACTCTTAAAACAGTTCCATAAAACAATTACCTGATTCTTTTATTATTGTTTTGAGCCAGATATATAAATGAGCTAAGAGCTAGATTTTTAGAAGAGGGAAAAAAATCGAAAGTGCAACATTTTATCTAATCTTGCTATTCTCGTGACGGAGTTGCCTATCAATCAATTGATCATTTATAGCCCCCCTCTTCAAGTATTGAAGGAGTCGAGAAGGATTAATTAGCATAAATTTAAATTTTGCTATTTTTTTTATAAAGTTTACACCAAGTATGCTGTGGCTAGTTTAATACCTTGACTTAAAAAAACCAACAGAAAAAAATTTTATGATGAAGTTATAAAAGAACGTGTTTCCAAAACAGTTCTAACTATCTCAACTTACCCCTTATATGGGGTTAATTGCCATTGCGAAAATAATAACAATAAACTAATAATGAAATTAATAACAATGAAAATAATAATGAAAATTACAACTAAAATAATAACAATGAAATAAGATTACACCTGGTGACTTTGAGTCCTAGAGTTTAGTAGTCACAGTGTCTTTTTTTATTTCTATTATATCCTATGCCACCGCATATTTCTGAATTTTTAAAACAGTTCCGTAAGGCAATAAAAACGTCTAAGCTGACGTCACTTCACTTATCTGTCCGTCGGAAATCCATCAATGATCAATCAGTTACAGATGCAACCAATAGGAATACGTTTCTTTTGGAATAGGAAAACGAATCGTCCAATAGGAATAATGCAGACGAAAATTGATTGAAGGATAGTGAAACACTGATCTAGTTCAGCCTCTAACATGTCTATTCTTCTTATGCACCACATCCGGTTACCGGACAAGGCCGTCTCAGTCTGTATCTCTATGACTTGATTTATTATTGTTTTGAGACATATATGTAAATGAGCCACATTTCCAGAAAAAATAAAAAATTGAATGTGCAATATTTTATCTGAGCTAGCTAATCTAATGATGAACTTGTGACTCTAAGGATCATTTAATTGATAAAATAGAACTAGTTGGTATAGTTTTTATTTCTATTTTATTTTATTACTATTTTTTTAATAACGCTTACACCAAACAAGCTGCGGCTAATTAAACATTTTGACTTAAAACTACCATCTTCACCTCTCATAATTACACTTTAAGATTAATATATATGATGAATAAAAACGTTTGATCCATAAAACAATTAAAATTAGATTCCCCAAGGTATCAAATTCATTCTAATTGCAATCTGATTTATTGCCTCAGTCAGACAAAAGTTTCTAATTTATCAACATTTCATAAATTTCTCCAAAAGATTATTTTACAACATTCATGCCAACTAACAAAATTTTTTGTAATATAATCTTACCTGATGATAGGTTTTTCACGCATACATGAGCTATTCTCATCAAAACGTGAGTAGTTAAGTAAATCATATATTACGTAACTGTTGCCACAGCTTCATATTAGAACGCATGACGAATAAAATGAAAAGTTACAGTTAACGTTTAATTGAAAAAAGTTTTTTTCTTCCCCTGTGGTTCATTTGCCTGTTTTTTTCCCCTGTCTGAAATGACTCTATAGCTGTTTCGAACGGAACTAGAACCGAGCACAAATATAACATCAGTGTTTCCCTGTGCGAGAAAAACTACATTAATTTATTATTAATTAATTTATTTACTTACTTATTTATTTATTTACTAGTGGGCTGCGCCTCCTGCTCGCTAACGCTCGCCAACCCCCGAAAATTGCTACGAAATCTTATATGGTTTGCTTCGCTCGCTACTAACTTAGGTACATTGCAAATGCACAAAATTCTAAGAATTCAAAACAATCATTCAAATCCATATAAAAACTTTTTTTTTTAAATTACATATTTTTAGTAAATACTAAGTCATTAAAATAAATTTGAATTCAAATAAATGACATGTAATTCGTTGAACCTATTACAAATGTGCTATAGTATAATTCGTGATGTAAATCAAAAATCGTCAAATAAATTCGTAGTATATAAATTCGTGAAAAAAAGCACTTTCGACAAAATACTAAAATAGAGATCCATAGATAAAGACTACTCACTTCTGCCTAGCTTAATAGTATGAGATTGCCGCAGCTGATGCCCTCTGGTTATTTCAGTTTCCGTTCTTAAAAGAGCTATAAGTTGAGCCACCTCAGCAGATTTGGCATGTGACATTTTTAGCGACAATCATTGGTCGATTCGCCGTGTAAGAGAAATAGTAGCGTAAACAAAACAAAGCAAACGTTGCCACAGGCGGAAAAGAAATACAGCCAGAGCCACGTGAGAGAATTATATATATTAGATTTATTTTGAATTTGATTCTCACCTACGATTTCTGAACTCGTACATAGACTCATGCCCCAATCCCCTTACTTTTATTTCTATGAAATATTTAGTCAAACAAAAACATCCTGGTATGATTTAAGATAAGTAGCTTATTTTATCAAATATACTTATTTAAGTATTATGAAAACGCTTTCGTTTAAATATTATTGCGTTTTAGAAGACAGTTGAAATAGTAACAAAATTTGATAAATACGGATTAGAAAAGTTCTTGTTTCTATTTCCTTGTTTCCATTTACTGGACTGTTTTTTTTCTAAATTTCTAATATTTCGCGAGAAATTCGAAGAAGAAAAAAAGTGTCTAAAATCTAAAGTGTTTATTAACATTACAGACTGAAACTGCAATTTGTACCGGGGAAAAAATAACCGAAGATATATAATGGCCCGCTATCTTTAAAATTTTTTTCCTCGTGAGAAAATGCATCTTGCACGAAATGTCTTACCTGTGCGGCCAGCTATGTATGTACTTCGATAAAAAAGGTGAAATTGACGATGTTGTTTTTACACCCCACCCTATGTACATTTAAGTCTTGAATTATCGAATCTTCTTCCTTCCAGAAAAATAAACATTCATCTAAACGACCGCCGAAAGAGCAGTGATATCTGAAACAACAGTTATCTATCTCTCCCCACCTTAGCTCAGGACCATTTACAAGCAAAATATCCGGATAGTTCGTTGTAAAGGAATCCGAAGTATGCGGGGTAAAGAAAATCTTTTCTTTTTAATGAGACGGTAGTGTGAGGACTTTGAATTCTTTCACTTCCTGTCCCATAAAACATTGGTTCTGAAATAAATAGTATAAGAATAGAGAAAAGAAACAACTGTCTTTAAGAAAAGGGGGGGTCGTAGCTTTCAACGTGGGCGAGCTATTTTTCCTAAAAAGAAAAAAAAAAAAATTCGGAAGGAATAGTTTCGCAGATAATACTAAGTACAATGTTTTTAAGCTTATTTTTTCGAACACAGTAAAAAGGTCTATCATTTAGAGGGAAAAAAAGCGCTATCTTTATTTCTTACTTCACTTTCGTAAACTGTGGGTGGGCGAAAATGTTCGATTTTTTCCGATTCCTAATAGCGGTCAGGAGTAATCTTTTTTCACAATTTACTCCCCCCTTACCTTTACCTGAGTGGAGAAAATAGAAGGGTGAATATACCGCAACATTTTTACAGATTAGTTTCTTTAAAGTTCCTTTCAGCGGTCCCATTAAGGATGAGATAACTCATCCTCCACATCCTGTGACTTTCAAACCTCTTTTGAATAAGCTGAGCAGAAGAAAAAAAAAATCTCGTCTTGTTCAGGTTCTATTTGAAAACCACCATTTCGAAAAATCGAAGCAAAAATCAGGTTTTAAATTCCAAAAAGAGAACACATGAATTATGTTTTACAATCTACAGAAAGTGATATTTAGGTTTTATTCCCTGTTTTAATGGTTTCCTGTCAAATTGATTTTGAAATTCTTAACATCCACTGACAAAATTAAGTGGTCAACTATTTAACATTACCAAATTGGTTTAGGGTAAAAAGTGGTGTTATAATTGATAATCTTTCATTATGTATTGTAAACTCATGACAGACATACAAGGTATCCCGTAATGATAGATACCCTGCATAAGAGTTCTATCAAGTGGAGACCACCCTATATATTTTTAGAATCCTTGTTAGAATTACAGCCAACAAATATGCACTTTGGAAGTCTCAAATCAATAGTATTTAAACAATTTAGAAAAGGAAAAAAAAAAGAAGAAAAACACTGTCGAAATTTAACGAAATATTAACCAGGAAAGTAAGACTAAAATTTGGAAACTGATCAGTATTTGAGAAAGAACGGCGCTAAGAAATTGTAAGAATTATTAATGACCACCCCATTTACCAGTCATTTTTATGGTACACGACTGCATAAAATTAATTTTGAAATAGTGAAGTAACTAAGTTATATTTAATCAAATAAACAAAAAATGAAGAAAATTAAGATAGTTTCACACAGTAACCGATTTCTTAAAATTTGTCAGCAAACGATTGCAATTACATAACATAACATAAGTAAAAACTCCTTTTTCTTTCCAAAAATGCTTGAGTTTTTTTTTTTTTTAATTTCTTTAAAATTTGTATGTAAACTAACTTTACAATTCAATAAAACGCAAAGGAATATATTATAAATGAAATTAGAATTTTTTCTCATAAGAAAATTCCCCCAATTCGTGATTTCTTCTTTAGACATACGGTGATGGTCTGGGGAGGTTTTGCGTAGGATGGTAAAAGCAACCTGCCTCGAATTGTTAAAAAAAGGACTCTAGTTGTTATCAACAACTATTTTAGTAACACCTTATATCCTTTGGTTCACATCTTATTTTCCGGAGACTCAGACTGGAAATTTCGAAAAGCCAAAGCGCTATGCCATGCTTCGTCCCAATCAACTAAAAATTGGTTTCAGGAGGGGAAAAAATCGAAGTCCTAAGCTGGACAAGTTATAATCCCGATCTTAATCCCACAGAAAACTTATGGCAATATGATTCTGTATTCGACAGGGAAGTACACCCTTGTGCAAATTAATTGAAACAAACTTTTTTTTCGTGTTTTTTAAAGAAGATGTTTTCGGGTTGTTTTGGTTACAATGGGGTTGGACCTTTGCAGCCTATTGACGGTATGATGCGTTCTGAGCAGTACATTACTATTCTGGGTAAAAAAGTTGTTCCAGAGTTGAAGAAACGATACTCTGATGGAACAGGGATTTTTCAACAGGATTTAGCTCCTTGCCATACGTCCAAAATTGTCAAGAAATTCATGTCTTAGAATCAAATTGAGACATTGGAATGGCCAGGGAACTCTCCAGATATCAATCCAATTGAAAATCTCTGGGCCATATGCAAGAATCGCCTATTAAATATGGACTGTACAACTATGGAGAAGCTAATCACGGCGTTAATTCATGTGTGGTACAAGGACACAAATATTATAAATGACTGTAAAAAATTAGTGGAATCCATGCCGAATCGTGTCCAAATGTTAATAAAGTGTCGTGAAGATCATATTATGTACTAAAAATTTTTGAGTTTGTATAAATTTAAATAAAACATTTTCTCTTAGTTTTCTGAATTTATTGAGTTTGTTTCAATTAATTTGCACAAGGGTGTAGCTAATATGGATGAAAGGGACAAAATTCCTAAGACTTTGTTTGAAAACTTGATTAAATAGATGAAAACTGGAGACTGAAGTTGTCCAGAAAAATGGTGAATGAACATACTTTTAGTTTTGTAAAAAAGTTCATTTTGACTGGTGATCTCATAATTGTGTGAGAGAAATTTAAGGGGAAAATTTATGATATTGTTAGCAAAATATTCATTTTTAAATGTAATTCTTAAAAATTATATGCCTACATTTTATTTTTTATTTATTTTCATTAACTTATAACTGAATTTAAATTTAGAAAATTAAAATTTATATTACTTATAACAAAAGTCGCAAGTTTTATTACATACTATATATATATATATATATATATATATATATATATATATATATATATATATATATATATATATATATATATATATATATATATATATATATATATATATATATACATGGGTCATTCTCACAAAAACAGTCATTTTCATGTCCCCAGTATATTTTATGTTTGTTTTACAGCTTACGAAAAAAAAAATTTGGGGAAAGTGTCCTTCGGAATGCAAGCTAACAAAAGAATAAAAATAAAATTATCAATTTTTATTTTTTATTTATTTTAGGTAATTAAAATATACCAATATGTCATTCCCTCACTTGTCCCCACTGCTGATTTAAAAAAAGAAAAAAATTGTTTCTGAAATAAAATTTTTTTTTTTACAAATTCGTGTTTTTTATTTCAGAATACTGAAATATAGAATTCAGAAAATCAATTTTATATTTAATTTCTGATAAAAATATTAACACAGCACTATTTTAAACTTTGTCCCCAGTGTTTCGCGTCATTCCCTCACAACAATGTTCTTATCACCTGCAATCTTCTTAGAATAAAAATATTTTAATAAAAACTTCAGAAGTTAACAACTGGCATCATAGAACAAAATTGCAGTATGTTTCCATCTTCAACTTAAAGAAGCTTTGCTGTGGAATAAATTTGAATGAATCAAACCAGGTAAAATTTTTTACATTTATCATTCCCTCGTGTCATTTTTTAGAGTAAAATAAAATACAACTTCATCAAGAAAGTGGATAATTATATGTTGCTTTCTTGTATGAATATAATTGTATGTGATTGACTTCAGAAATTAATTAGGCCTAACTGTTATTTTTAAATTTTACTGAATTCGTCATTCCCTCACTAGTGTAAAAAGTGAGGGAATGACGCTGAAGTGAGGGAATGATTCAAGATGAGTATATTATCAATTTTTTTTTTGTTCAATCGTGCCAGCCAATTTTATTTCCCAAACCTGTAAAAACTATTAAATATATAAGACTAAATTATAATAAATATTAGATATACTTAGTATGTTATCATTTTCAAACTTTAGGTAGATGTAACTTAGATAAAAACATGTATTAAAATAAAATATCATTCCCTCACTATTAGTGTCATTCCCTCACTTTTTAAATAGTGAAAATAATTAATTTACTTATTAATTAATTTGAAAAATAAATTAAAAAATTAATAAATAAATTTATTAAATTAATTAATTTATTTATCAAATTAATTAATTATTAATTATTATAAATTAATTAATTATAAATTAATTATTTAAAAATTAATTAATTTAAATATCAAGTATAATTTATAGGATATATACTTTCTTTATAATGCCATTACATATTTCTATTAATATAAAAAGTTTCAGAGCTTTTTATTCACTTTACTTTTTTGGATTTTATGAACTGAAAAATGACAGTTTTCGTGAGAATGACCCATATATATATATATATATAGTTTTGTAGTTTTTCAGGAAATAAATACTATCAATAAAATATTCTTCATAATGTTTATTTATTAATAAAATAATTTTAAAATGTTCTGATAATTTACAAGTTGAGTTTTCATAGGTTAACAAATCTGATTCATTTTTTCTATTCAACTAAATATTATCGACATCCACAGCTACTTGCAATCATATCAGGAAAGGTGGAAATGTAAATGCTATCGTCTGAGTCATCGAACAACAATAGCGCCGTAGGCTTTGTAGCAACAGGTACACAGCTAGCAGAAGTGTTTCGATTATTTCGAATTGAAACAAGCGTTTGCACAATAGCATGTTCCGTTGAATTTACTTTCATGGGAAACCCACAGATTCCAGTACAGGCACGAGCATTTACCCGAGATGGTGCTACTATAAATGAACTCCATCCGATGCTATGAAAAGAAACAAACCAATCCATAAGACGACAGGGGTGCATCGAATTATCAACAGGATAGAGATTAGGGCGATGGAATGCCCTCAACATTGAAGATTGTTCGGCAATTTTTACAACTCTTCGCGATTGCAAGTTTACCTCCCTATAGGAGGATTGACAATCTTCATTGTCCTCATGGGTAACAAGGAAGGCTTTGATATTTCTAAAAGTAAACTCGTCTTCATCCTGGTCAATTGGAGGAGGCTTATTGTCGACTGGAAATCGCAAGAACCGAAATCGAAGTCGGATAAAGTTTCTGTTCGACTTCTTCTTTTCTTGGTAGATGCTTGTAATGTTGAAGAATAATTCTGCCACGTTTCCACTTGCATACTTCTCACTGGATATGATGAATCGAGTTTCAGTTTTGTGATCCAAGGAGTGCAATTCGATACCGTAATCATAGTTGAGAACTCGCGAGAAGTTCGAGGTCTTGTAGAATTCCAGTAGCAATTGGGCTTCTAACACTGGACTCATCCGACGAGGCATTCGAACTTTATAGATAAACCATTGGAATGTCTTTGTTTTAACTGAAATGCAAAGGAGATTGTTACAAAACATCAAAGAATTTCATTCCTAAATAAGTTTTAAAATATAAAGGCATACAGAGAAAAGAATTGTAATGGCTACTTTAGGCTTCACCTCTTTGCAATGCTGTCAATAAGTTGTAACAGAACAAAGTTGATGATTAGGACGTTGTGTTACCTGCTTTAGTATTTTCAAACCCCATTTGTAGCAGTGGGAAATCAGGGGATAGAGAGCTCGTCTCCCAATGAGGTGACCCGGGTTCGAATCCCAGTGATGACTGGTTGATAAGATAACCCGGCCACAGTGCTAACGAAAACTATCCTCAGTGGTAGATGGACCGGAGGAGCTTTTCATGTTTTCACTCTCCATGTAACGCAAATGTTGATTTGTGCCCTCAAAAAGTGCTCCGTGAAGGCAAATTTCTTCAAATACTTAATCCAGGAGTTCCCTTGTCTTTTGGATTGGGTTCTATATTAAAAGGCTACGGAGTTGAACATTAGTAGTCGTAAACTGAAAATTGAGTCTGCTGCTCAATGACGGTTTAAAAACGAATCATTTGTAATTTTTCGAATCCTGATTGTGTGTACACCCTTGTGCAAATTAATTGAAACAAACTTTTTTTTCGTGTTTTTTAAAGAAGATGTTTTGGGGTTGTTTCGGTTACAATGGGGTTGGACCTTTGCAGCCTATTGACGGTATGATGCGTTCTGAGCAGTACATTACTATTCTGGGTAAAAAAGTTGTTCCAGAGTTGAAGAAACGATACCCTGATGGAACAGGGATTTTTCAACAGGATTTAGCTCCTTGCCATACGTCCAAAATTGTCAAGAAATTCATGTCATAGAATCAAATTGAGACATTGGAATGGCCAGGGAACTCTCCGGATATCAATCCAATTGAGAATCTCTGGGCCATATGCAAGAATCGCCTATTAAATATAGACTGTACAACTATGGAGAAGCTAATCACGGCGTTAATTCATGTGTGGTACAAGGACACAAATATTATAAATGACTGTAAAAAATTAGTGGAATCCATGCCGAATCGTGTCCAAATGTTAATAAAGTGTCGTGAAGATCATATTATGTACTAAAAATTTTTGAGTTCGTATAAATTTAAATAAAATAGCATTTTCTCTCAGATTTCTGAATTTATTGAGTTTGTTTCAATTAATTTGCACAAGGGTGTAAGTGCTGTAAATTGCTAAATGAATCCCCAATAGTGCCTTGAGACCTACCTAATTTCGATCAATGGTTATCGGCTTGCCTGGGAAGTTAAGAGGACAGCGTACTACGGGAGAAACTTTTCTTTGCATATTCTCTTTCCCCTCCGTAACCTAATTTAAAATTTTAAGTACAGAAAAAGTGAGTTCAAGCAAACCTGGAGTAAACTAAGAAGTTTCAAATACTGAAAAGAAATTTTTAATATATAGAAATAAAAATAAATTATGAGAACTTAGGATTACGCAATGGAGAAGTTCTCTTCCAATAATTTGTTTGCATTCTCATATTTTGAAACTTTTTTTTTCAGCAATTGGAAACTTCGTGGCCTATTCTAGGTTTGCCTAAACTCGCTTTTTCTTTATTTTAAATTTGTCATAGAGGTGAAAGAGAATTTGAGACGAAAAGTTTCTCCCGTGGTATGGTCAAAGAATATAGAGGGAAGAGAATATAGAATATACCTCTATATTCTTTGGTATGGTCCTCTATGGTCCTTCAACGAACTATTTAGAGAAGGTTTCACTTTTTTTTATTATCTAATATTATAATTACTATTATATTTGTTGACAGCTGTTCTACTTTATCAGCGTGCCTTTAAAATGCTGTGTGTTTGAGATGTATTTATTAATCTAATTCCTGGTATATAAATAATTAAAATTTCGAAGCAATATTTTTTGTCGCTGGAAGTATCTTTTAAGGCTTTTAAGAGAACTCTGTCAGAACTTTTTAGTGTTATTTTTGTTTTGCGAAGAGAATAATCTAATAATCTCATGCACGAAAGGAATTTTACTACATACTGGTAAATTCTACCCTTTAACTGACTTTTTTTACCATAAAATTGTTTCAATATTTCCGAAACTTACACTTGACTTTTTAGCACACGCCTTATGCAATCATTATTATGCTTCGAATTTTAATTACTTGGCATAGAAGTTTGGTATAAAAACGCTCAAGGCCATGCAAGTTGTTCTAAACAGAGGCTATGTTAGAAAACAGATTAAAATTCTTTCCATCACTTCTAAAAATTCCAAAAAGTTCAAATGCCAAACAGATTAACCCTCATGGGGAAGGTTAAAAATGACGGCGCGGGCGTTTGCTATTAGGACGACCAAACCACCTCCCTTGCATCACCTGCTCCTTTTCAATTCTCTTGTTTCGTCAAATATGCAAGAAAAAAAAATTTCTGCTCTTCTGCGTAAGAAATTACAGTATCAGGCACAGACCACTTAACGGACAGAAGAAAAAAAAAAGTATTCCACTGGAGTTTATTATAGTGTTCGAAATGATGGTACTCTGTTATTTAGGAATAGATGGAATATTTTTGAAGCAACAACTAGAACAACCGGTGGCAATATATATATAGATATATATATCTGTGTGTGTATAGAATAGCTTTTTTTTTTTATCATTATTAGACATACCAAGTATTATCCAGTCCCGTTGCTTTATTATCCAAAAAACACGGGGGTGGATAGTCGAAACATTTCGAATTTGGTGATGGGAATGCTGACTAATTCAACAACAGCTAATGGAACCTTAATGTCTTGATATTTATATTCAGCGTCATGGGAGGAAAAAAAAACTTTTTATTTGCTGTACTTAATATACTTCTCAGTTAATGAGAATAAAAATTATATTTCTTAGAGTTAAATTACGAAGAAAAAAAATCTGCAAGAAATTTCTATTCATGATATTTAAGTATGTGTTGAAAGATTTTGTGGTTTTATCCTATCTAATTTTGCCTTATTTCAAACGATTTTTCACAAAAAAATAAATAAAATGATTATACAGCATATGAAAGAGGGTTAAGTAAATCCAAAAAAAAAGTTCTGAATTTGTTTTTTTTTTGAACTTTTTGACGACGAAAATAAAATAATAACTTTAAAAAACGAAAATTAAAAAAAAAAAAAGTCGTGTGAGTATCTCCAAATTTCACTTAAACATTATCGTCGATCACGTGAACATTATCGTTTTATCGATTGAATTAAATTTGTTGTAATAATTACAATAATAAAAACAATAAAGTGAGTAAAAATCACGAGGGTAACCCGATGTACATCCGTTTACAAGAAAGTAAATATACAGGGGGCAAAACGAAATGGATATGTAGAATAATTTATTTAAAAAGTAAGTATGATCAACAACCGAATCTTTTTATTTGGAAACAATTTGATTCAGAAAAATTATTTTAACACCTATAAAATCAATAGAATTTGTGACGATGTAAAAAAAAAGAGAAACTTTCAACGTTTAAAATAATGTAAAAATTATAGAATAGAATATTTGCGTTTTTAAAATAAAAGATACCTTACTTTTGTAGTTTCCCTCGTAATAAATATCTTTTTTTTTCTGCTTTCTCATTTGTTCTTTGATAAAAAAGGAAAAGCATCTCAGTAATTTTTTTTTAAATATATTCTTTAAATTTTTACTATTTTTTAACGATTTGCTCTTACATACAGTGAGTCCGAAATAAATAAGGCCACCTTGATCTTCTGCCATAACTGGAAGCGGCAGTAATGAAATTGGCAGTAATGAGAAGGCTTATAAATGCTGTTGTGTAAGTATCTATGAATTTTTATTTTCTATCTATCAATTTGATTTCTTGCTTACTGAATAAGCTACTTGCAATTTCAGTATTTTCTATTTCATTGTAAATAACAGAGGGTATTATGTTAGAAATAAAAACTTTTTTTGGATTTTTTTTAATAAATTTTATAGCATTTATTTAATTTATTTATTTTTTTTTACAAAACTATTACTGGAAATAAAAATTTAAACTGAAGGCTAAGTTGCTGGGAAATTAAGTAATGAATTGATTAATAGAGAGTAAATTCGAACGGTAAAAAAAATTTGCTTTGAATGAAGACAAATTCAAATATTTTAATGCTCATGTGGTCAGTCGATAATTTCATTATATGCTTAGGCATAAAATTTCCAAACTATATTTTGCAAAAAAAAAAATTTCAAAAAAAAATTTCACATTTAATGATTAAATCAATAATTGATAAGTTTCATGAGAAAATAAAGTTTTATATTGCCTTTTTCTCCTTGAGCTTTTTTTTTTAATATGTATATATTACCGGCAAAGTATGAAACGCCGGCATTCTATGGAATGCCTAGGCATTGTATATAATGCCTGATGTTTTTAGGCAAGGTGTAAAATCTGAGAAGTATTACATACTTTCCCTAGGCATTGTATATAATACCTAGGCATTCTATAGAATGGCAAATGCTATTTGGGCAAAGTATGAAAAAACCGTTCTGATGAGGTTTTTTGTAAATAATGTGCATTTCTCAAAAATAAAAATGTTATTCTGAAAAACTAATAAGAGTGCCATTAAAAAAAATTTATTCAAAATACGTGAAGAAAAATGAAAGTTGAACAAAACATAATTTATGCCTTTCTTATTAAGGGAAACAAAATGTTTATATAAAAAATTATTCATTACATTTTTTACGCCAATACAGTTCACATTTTAGCACTTAGTTTTACACATACCTTTGACGAATCCTTGGCGAATCGGAGATGTATTTTATACTTTGCCGGTTTTTCATTTGGCATTCTATAGAATGCCTAGGAAATGTGTGAAATATAAATCGTTTCATACATTGCCAGCTAGTTTAGGCATTATATAAAATGCCTAGGCATTCTATGAAATGCCGGATATCAAACTTTGCCGGTAACATATATATTTCACCCATGAAATATCATATTTTTAATGCTACAAACTATTAAATTCTAACTTAAAATAACATAAATTTCATGGTTATTTTGTTGTTACAAGTTTAGTAAAATAAGTTTTAATTTTAACTTAAATTTCAAAATTTGCTAGCAAATATTTTGTGATTCAAATTTATTAGTAGAGATGTATTCTTAAAATCTGTAAAAAAATACCTGTTGAGTTGGAAAAAACAAAAAAGTGTTTCTTTATTATATCTCGTACGACAAAACTTATAAACCTAATTTATATTATCGTATTTATTTAAGAATTTTAAAGTTGTAACGTTCAAAATATGACATTTAACATACATAATATATGACATAAAAATATGAGATAATAATATATGACCTAGTATAACTAGCATTTGTAAGAATGACGTTTTTAAATTTAAAAATAGAATTAACCTAGCTCATAGAGTATGCACGTCACGTTTTATAAAACATGTATATATGAAAATTGAACCTTAAACTATTGAAGAATAAACCCGATTTTTAAATTAAAACGTATAAAAATAGATTTTGAAATAAATAATTATAGAAATTTTCTTACTTACTGGTAGCCTGTGTGCTACGTAAAATACGATCCACACATTTTGTTTTCTCTGACCACTCAGTATAAAGACGCTTAATAGATACGGGTATACTTTTCAATAAAGTTTCTCTTTTCGGATCATAAAAATCGTCGTCAAAATCAAAAACGCAAGTTGAAAGTGTAAACAAGGTCAAAAATATAAAATACCGCATTTTTTGCATTTTGCAATGATAAAAAGATTTTTTTTTTTAATATATGAACCATGTACTTAAAATTCTGAAGTTACACAGCCAGTGAAAAATGATAATTTTTGGAGAAAATAAAAGAGCTAAAAATTAATGACCGAAACATAACTCTCAATACATTCGTCCGGATTCTTTTAAAACCGGAACCGGAAATTGTCAAATGCTAGATTTTCTGCTTTGTTTAAAGGAAAATCTGGCTTGATGAGTGATATTAACAAGGATTTGATGATATTAACAAGGATGGCATGTCTTGTTTGTTGTTCGGATCATCCTCAGGGATGTTTCCCAGACCGTCGCCAATAGCCCATTGTGCAGCTCTAGTGCGACGTAAATGAACTACGACAACAACAACAAATGATGTTGATAGGTTAAACTGGAAAGTTTTACCATATGCCGCCGTAGTAAGTTCCTACATAGTTGTTAATTTGTTTGCCCTGTGGAGTTTCCCTAGCCAATGTGGTCTCGCCGTTCCACCAGACGCTCTGCAGTGTGAGGGGTAACGGGTTCGAATCTTTGTGATGTCCTTCTCCAATTTGTTTTGTCGGATCATCCTCAGGGATGTTTCCCAGACCGTCACCAATTGCCCATTGTGCAGCTCTAGTGCGACGTAAATGAACTACAACAACAGCAACAACAACAAATGATGTTGATAGGTTAAACTGGAAAGTTTTACCATATGCGGCCGTAGTAAGTTCCTACATAGTTGTTAATTTGTTTGCCCTGTGGAGTTTCCCTTGCCAATGTGGTCTCGCCGTTCCACCAGACGCTCTGCAGTGTGAGGGGTAACGGGTTCGAATCTTTGTGATGTCCTTCTCTAATTTGTTTTGTCGGATCATCCTCAGGGATGTTTCCCAGACCGTCACCAATTGCCCATTGTGCAGCTCTAGTGCGACGTTAATGAACTACAACAACAACAACAAATGATGTTGATAGGTTAAACTGGAAGGTTTTACCCTATGCGGCCGTAGTAAGTTCCTACATAGTTGTTAATTTGTTTGCTCTGTGGAGTTTCCCTAGCCAATGTGGTCTCGCCGTTCCACCAGACGCTCTGCAGTGTCAGGGTAACGGTTTCGAATCTTTGTGATGTCCTTCTCTAATTTGTTTTGTCGAATCATCCTCAGGGATGTTTCCCAGACCGTCACCAATTGCCCATTGTGCAGCTCTAGTGCAACGTAAATGAACTACAACAACAACAACAAATGATGTTGATAGATTAAACTGGAAAGTTTTACCATATGCGGCCGTAGTAAGTTCCTACATAGTTGTTAATTTGTTTGCTCTGTGGAGTTTCCCTAGCCAATGTGGTCTCGCCGTTCTACCAGACGCTCTGCAGTGTGAGGGGTAACGGGTTCGAATCTTTGTGATGTCCTTCTCTAATTTGTTTTGTCGGATCATCCTCAGGGATGTTTCCCAGACCGTCACCAATTGCCCATTGTGCAGCTCTAGTGCGACGTAAATGAACTACAACAACAACAAATGATGTTGATAGGTTAAACTGGAAAGTTTTACCCTATGCGGCCGTAGTAAGTTCCTACATAGTTGTTAATTTGTTTGCCCTGTGGAGTTTCCCTAGCCAATGTGGTCTCGCCGTTCCACCAGACGCTCTGCAGTGTGAGGGGTAACGGGTTCGAATCTTTGTGATGTCCTTCTCTAATTTGTTTTGTCGGATCATCCTCAGGGATGTTTCCCAGACCGTCACCAATTGCCCATTGTGCAGCTCTAGTGCGACGTAAATGCACTACAACAACAACAACAAATGATGTTGATAGGTTAAACTGGAAAGTTTTACCTTATGCGGCCGTAGTAAGTTCCTACATAGTTGTTAATTTGTTTGCCCTGTGGAGTTTCCCTAGCCAATGTGGTCTCGCCGTTCCACCAGACGCTTTGCAATGTGAGGGGCATATATGGCAACGTTACTTTTAATAAGTAACGAGTAAAAGTACAAGTATTTTTAAAAAAAGTAACGAGCAAAAAGTAAAAAGTTCTTATTTTAAAAAGTAGCGAGTAAAAAGTACAAGTAAAAGTACAAGTACTAAACAAAAAAAGTAACGACTTAAAAGTACATTTCTGGGAAATCGAAAATTCAAAGTAACCTAAAATTTTATTGAATAATATTCTTATGTTCTTTAATGTTTTTGCAAAATTGTTGTTATTTATTTAATTGTTTTTAATTTTGAAAGTTATGGATATTAATTTATTTTTAAATTCGAAGAATATTATAATATAATTTTAAAATATAATCGTATAATATAATTTTAAAATCAAATATAATTTTAGTATCAAACTTTTTATAGATTTGCACGAAAAAGAAATTTTATCTATTGATTTTAATTTTAATTTATTATTTTTATTTATTTAAATTACCATTGATTTAAAATTATTTTACTCTTTAGAAACGCGTTTTAAAAGCACAAACATAAGCAAAGCAAACACGGGGTTTCAGATAGCTTTGTGATCTTTGAGCTAGTAAAAAATAATTGAATGTGCAGTATAAGTTGAAACAGAAAGTATTTAAACACGAAGTTAGCTGTGAATGCACATTAATTTTAACATAATATTGCACATTAATTTTATAAATTAAAAAAACATAAGCATTTATTTTTAAATTTAATTTCTTTTTTTTTTAGAAAGCTTACCGAGTTTTAGAAAAAAGTAACGATTTCATTCGATGTTTCCGTTACAAATACTTGTACTTTTTCCCTAAAAAAGTAACGAAAGTACAAGTAAAAGTACTAAATTTAAAAAGTAACGAAATACAAGTAAAAGTACGTACTTTTTACTTGGACCGGCGGTACAAGTAACGAAAGTAAAAGTACTGCCATATATGGTGAGGGGTAACGGGTTCGAATCTTTGTGATGTCCTTCTCTAATTTGTTTTGTCGGATCATCCTCAGGGATGTTTCCCAGACCGTCACCAATTGCCCATTGTGCAGCTCTAGTGCGACGTAAATGAACTACAACAGCAGCAACAACAAATGATGTTGATAGGTTAAACTGGAAAGTTTTACCTTATGCGGCCGTAGTAAGTTCCTACATAGTTGTTAATTTGTTTGCCCTGTGGAGTTTCCCTAGCCAATGAGGTCTCGCCGTTCCACCAGACGCTCTGCAGTGTGAGGGGTAACGGGTTCGAATCTTTGTGATGTCCTTCTCTAATTTGTTTTGTCGGATCATCCTCAGGGATGTTTCCCAGACCGTCACCAATTGCCCATTGTGCAGCTCTAGTGCGACGTAAATGAACTACAACAGCAGCAACAACAAATGATGTTGATAGGTTAAACTGGAAAGTTTTACCTTATGCGGCCGTAGTAAGTTCCTACATAGTTGTTAATTTGTTTGCCCTGTGGAGTTTCCCTAGCCAATGTGGTCTCGCCGTTCCACCAGACGCTCTGCAGTGTGAGGGGTAACGGGTTCGAATCTTTGTGATGTCCTTCTCTAATTTGTTTTGTCGGATCATCCTCAGGGATGTTTCCCAGACCGTCACCAATTGCCCATTGTGCAGCTCTAGTGCGACGTAAATGAACTACAACAGCAGCAACAACAAATGATGTTGATAGGTTAAACTGGAAAGTTTTACCTTATGCGGCCGTAGTAAGTTCCTACATAGTTGTTAATTTGTTTGCCCTGTGGAGTTTCCCTAGCCAATGTGGTCTCGCCGTTCCACCAGACGCTCTGCAGTGTGAGGGGTAACGGGTTCGAATCTTTGTGATGTCCTTCTCTAATTTGTTTTGTCGGATCATCCTCAGGGATGTTTCCCAGACCGTCACCAATTGCCCATTGTGCAGCTCTAGTGCGACGTAAATGAACTACAACAGCAGCAACAACAAATGATGTTGATAGGTTAAACTGGAAAGTTTTACCTTATGCGGCCGTAGTAAGTTCCTACATAGTTGTTAATTTGTTTGCCCTGTGGAGTTTCCCTAGCCAATGTGGTCTCGCCGTTCCACCAGACGCTCTGCAGTGTGAGGGGTAACGGGTTCGAATCTTTGTGATGTCCTTCTCTAATTTGTTTTGTCGGATCATCCTCAGGGATGTTTCCCAGACCGTCACCAATTGCCCATTGTGCAGCTCTAGTGCGACGTAAATGAACTACAACAGCAGCAACAACAAATGATGTTGATAGGTTAAACTGGAAAGTTTTACCTTATGCGGCCGTAGTAAGTTCCTACATAGTTGTTAATTTGTTTGCCCTGTGGAGTTTCCCTAGCCAATGTGGTCTCGCCGTTCCACCAGACGCTCTGCAGTGTGAGGGGTAACGGGTTCGAATCTTTGTGATGTCCTTCTCTAATTTGTTTTGTCGGATCATCCTCAGGGATGTTTCCCAGACCGTCACCAATTGCCCATTGTGCAGCTCTAGTGCGACGTAAATGAACTACAACAGCAGCAACAACAAATGATGTTGATAGGTTAAACTGGAAAGTTTTACCTTATGCGGCCGTAGTAAGTTCCTACATAGTTGTTAATTTGTTTGCCCTGTGGAGTTTCCCTAGCCAATGTGGTCTCGCCGTTCCACCAGACGCTCTGCAGTGTGAGGGGTAACGGGTTCGAATCTTTGTGATGTCCTTCTCCAATTTGTTTTGTCGGATCATCCTCAGGGATGTTTCCCAGACCGTCACCAATTGCCCATTGTGCAGCTCTAGTGCGACGTAAATGAACTACAACAACAGCAACAACAAATGATGTTGATAGGTTAAACTGGAAAGTTTTACCTTATGCGGCCGTAGTAAGTTCCTACATAGTTGTTAATTTGTTTGCCCTGTGGAGTTTCCCTAGCCAATGTGGTCTCGCCGTTCCACCAGACGCTCTGCAGTGTGAGGGGTAACGGGTTCGAATCTTTGTGATGTCCTTCTCTAATTTGTTTTGTCGGATCATCCTCAGGGATGTTTCCCAGACCGTCACCAATTGCCCATTGTGCAGCTCTAGTGCGACGTAAATGAACTACAACAACAGCAACAACAAATGATGTTGATAGGTTAAACTGGAAAGTTTTACCTTATGCGGCCGTAGTAAGTTCCTACATAGCTTTTAATTTGTTTGCCCTGTGGAGTTTCCCTAGCCAATGTGGTCTCGCCGTTCCACCAGACGCTCTGCAGTGTGAGGGGTAACGGGTTCGAATCTTTGTGATATCCTTCTCTAATTTGTTTTGTCGGATCATCCTCAGGGATGTTTCCCAGACCGTCACCAATAGCCCTTTGAGCAGCTCTAGTGTGATGTAAATAAAGTACCCACCTACCTACCTATCTTCTTCTATCTGTTTTTTTTTAAACTTGAATTGTTTTTTATCCGTCCTTTGCAATGGGCACACAAGTATGCCTTTGCATGTATAACATTAAATAACCAAATAAAGTACTATGCTTTTCAGCGCTGTTTTTGTTAGACTAACATAATATGTAGGTTAATAATGAAAAAAATAATTCTTTCTTAAGATGGAAAAATGTTTTTACTTTTAAACGCAGTTTACAAAATATTTTTTAGAATTTTTTGTATTTTCGTATTTTAGGACTGAAGTAAGAGTAGAGTATTGTTTGTTTATTGAGAGGAAAGTATGTTTTTTACTATAGCATCTGAGATCAAACATACTATAGTCACGTTAAGAAAAATTTAGGAGGCTGAGAGTCTACATACAGCGAGGCAAAGAGTTAATATCAACAAGCGGTTTGAACAACTGGAGGGTGGGAGGGTTAGCGTGTTCGAACCCTGTCGTAACCTTGTAAATCCTATCCTTTCGTAATATGTTTTATTAGTTCTTCAATTTAACAATGGCCTATAAGTAATTCCTTGAGCTGATCACAAAAGCTTATGTATGCATATGTATGTATGTATGCATGCGTATGCATATGTATATCGACAAATGAATGTAAGTTCGGGAAGAGATATCATGAGCGAGGAATAAGTTCGTCCGCAAATCGCCTCGATTCCCTTAGATCAGTGTTTCCTAAAGTGTGGTACGCGTACCCCCATGGGTACGGGAAAAGTTTAACGGGGGTACGCGTCCTTATGCGAAATATCTTGCTGTTGTTGTTGTTCATTTACGTCGCACTAGAGCTGCACAATGGGCTATTGGCGACGGTCTGGGAAACATCCCTGAGGATGATCCGAAGACATGCCATCACAATTTTGATCCTCTGCGGAGGGGATGGCACTCCCGCTTCGGTAGCCCGATGACCTGCACCGAAGTATATTGCAACAAACGAAAATTTCAAGAAATTTCATTTAAAGACAAAGCCAGCCATGAAAATTTACGATTACGTATTTTTCTATTGGCTATTTTTTGCAGAGCCAACAGTTAATAATTAGTGATGTCGGCAGCTAGTTGTGATTTTTAACTTTTGCGAAATTTTTATAGTAAAAAATACATTTATTTTTTAATTAGTAGTACACAGCGTCACGAAAAATTTAGAAAGGGTACACAAAAGTCATAAGTTTTGGAAACACTAACTTAGATATTGAACCAAGTGTATTTTAACGATTAGCAGAGAAACTAGGATTAAAAACAACTAGTTGGATAGTGGATAAGGTCAACAGATAAGGACCCATTGTCGTCAGGCTAACTATAGAAAGTTTTTGTAGCTCTACATTCATGTGAAACAAATGCGAATGACTTACATTGAAAAGGTCTTTTATGAAACGATCTTTGCCCCGATCTTTCAGTCATGAGATTTTAAAGTGTACAAATATATGTGTGAGAAAGTTGTAAGTACATGTGCTAAATTTTTGAAAACATCTGTATTTAAGTTTTTGACATACAACGGGAAATAAACTGCGAACGAAATATAAATGCAATTAGTTAAAAAAAGATTACTGTATCAGCCTTTTGATTAGTTTGACATACTTCCTAAACTTGCAGAGAAATCATCCTATGTTAAATTTCAATAATATAATAAGACATCCTTTGTCTTTTCACTTTAAAACAAGATTCGAAAAGGAGAAACACACACAGGGTTTTAACTCTAAGTATGTCCCTTAGATCTTAACCCTTAAAATATGAAGAACTCGAGAGTAATAACTCAAATTTTTTGCGGTTCATAGCTAAACAGAGTTGTATTTTTCTAAGTATTTGTGATTGAATTTACTTATTTCAAATTCGAAAAGTCATTATATTTGTAAAATTATTACTTACATTTGTTGTTTGGTATTTGTTAGACAATTCTTGAACAGAATGAAAGCCCTTGTTCGAAAGAATAATTTACGACAAGGAAGTTTATAAATTGTGGGTTATCACTTTAACCCCCAAGGTGTTCCTATATTAAAAAATTTGAAAAATTAAATAATAGTTACCTACCCATAAGTTGTCGCAAACCTGCTTTTAAGCTATAAAATATGTTAACAAAGCTTAGCGAAATAAGGAGTTACAATTAACAAAAATAAATTTTTTTGTCAAATTAAGCGAAAAAGTGATCAGTTACTTTCATCGTAATCCGTCACATTTAGATAACGTTTTTAATCATTTTAATAACAATTTTTTAGTCATCATAAATTTCATATTTTTTGTTCTGCGTTTAACAGAATTGTGACTCTGAAATTACTATTTCGCGCTTTCATCGAATTGAAATTAAGTGAATCAAAATAACGCTATTTAATAAGGATTAAAAATGGAAGATGTCTATTTTATGGGTATATTAATTTTATAATGCAAATTGTATAAATGTTTAATATGTTTAACTTTATCTACATTTAAAGTGTTTTATTTTGCCTAGATGCTCTTTTTAACTAATCTGCTCACGTGTCTGTAAAGGTGGAAATTTGCAATCAAAATTCTTGTTATTTTCCGACTACTAGTCTCACTAGTCAGGAAAAAAATATGGCCAGTCATATTTTTTTCTAGAGCTCCATATTTGATGACAATACTAGTTTCAATCGCTTCCTGATAGTCACGAGCAGAATTTACAGCCCTATTATCGCCAGAAAGAATGTATCGCTAATCTAAATTTCGACTAATTTCCGATTAATTAGTTTGCATAAACTGCCTGACGATAATTTTATAAAAATGATATCATTTTATTTATGATAATTTTTTTGCATGGTGATTTTATTATTATTAATACAATTATTTCCTGAATGCTACTCGCAAAACTTATCGCCATTCGACCGACAATCGCAATTACGACGACTTTTCTACGTAAACAAACTATTACAAAACTTTAAAAAAAAAATTTTAAATATTACGTTTATCAAATGGGCTTCAAAGGGGAAAATAATCTTACTTTTTAAAGACCTAAAAGGATAAACGCATGGCACATTATTTTCTTAATAATATTCAATGTTAAAATACTGTTTATGTATGTTTTCCTAATAATATTTAATACAAAATTTACAAAGTCATAAAGAGAATAGTTTTCAAAATATACTTGATATTATTATTGAAAAGGTTTAAGAAATAAAGGCTTTAATTTTGTTATTTTATAATGTTATTATACAATTAAATATGATAATAATCAGTGGTCGGAACTAGCGCGCTACAAGTAGTGAAACTACTGTAGTCGGTACTTTTTTCGTAGTTTATAGTGTAGTGTGCTTTTAAAAAAAAGTAATGTAGTCAATAGTGCGATACAAAAAATAACAGTATAGTTTGTAGTAGTTTGTTATAGTTTAGTAAAGAAACATGACTCTAACGCAACTAAATCTTCGACTTTGATGGGTACAAATCTTCGTGTGTCCGTCAGTGGATGCAATGAAAATGACCCTGTGGCTGATGCTGACCGTTAACAGGAATGACGTATTGAGAATCACGTATGACTATCATTCAAACTAGCCTTTACGAAAAATAATTAACTAATCACTTTGATCACGCCTTCACATACGAAGGTACACTCGTGAAACATTGATGTTATTTCAAGGGAAAGGGAACATAATTTCGATGTATTTAAGTTCTTAGAGGAAATAAAATAGAATTAAACAATAAAAAAATTTCAAATCTAATATATATAATTCTCTTACGTGGCTCCCAAATTTTGACTGTATTTCTTTTCCGCCGGTGGCAACGTTTGCTTTGTTTTGTTTACGTTACTATTTCTCTTACACGGCAAATCGACCAATGATTGCCGCTAAAAATGTCACATGCCAAATCTAGCTGAGGTGGCTCAACATATAGCACTTTTAAAAACGGAAACTGAAATAACCAGAGAGCATCAGCTGCGGCAATCTCATACTATTAAGCTAGGCAGAAGTGAGTAGTCTTTGTCGATAGATCTTTATTTTAGTATTTTGTCGAAAGCGCTTTTTTTCACGAATTTATATATTACGAATTTATTTGACGATTTTTGATTTATATCACGAATTATACTATGGCATATTTCTAATAGGTTTAACGAATTACTTGTCATTTATTTGAATTCAAATTTATTTTAATGACTTAGTACAGGGATGGCGAACCAATGGCACGCGTGCCATTTATGGCACGTGACACAATATTTTGGGCACGCCACCGATCACAAAGTTCACTATGAAGCATATTAACAATTTAATTAAAATTCACGAAAAAGAACAATTAATGCCGGAAAAGCAATTAATAATCTTAAATTACAAGCGAACAATAAATAACTAGCATAAAAAATTAACAGTTCTGCTTAAACTAACATTTTTTAACCCTAATATATGTTATTTGTCATCTTATCTACAACAACAGAAGTCACACTTATGTTACTTTAAGTTGAATTACGCGTACAACTGAGACATTGCAAAAACAAATTTTTCGTAGTAAATAAAGAGTTTTGAGTTGATAGTATTTAGTATTATTATTTACCCAATAATCACTAAGTCAAAACTATTTGTCGGCACGTCTATGACCTCATTAAAATATATTTTAGAAAAAATGGCACGTTGGTGCATGAAGGTTCGCCACCCCTGACTTAGTATTTACTAAAAAGATGTAATTTTTTTTTTAAAAAAAGTTTTTATATGGATTTGAATGATTGTTTTGAATTCTTAGAATTTTGTGCATTTGCAAAGTAGCTAAGCTAGTAGCAAGCGAAGCGAGCTTGGTTTGCGAAGCAAACCATATAAGATTGCGTAGCAATTTTCGGGGGTTGGCGAGCGTCAGCGAGCAGGGGGCGCAGCCTACTAGTATATGATAATTTCGTACTTTTTTAAATTAATTATTCGCTATCGAGAAAGCAATAGAAAGTTGATGGTAAAACGAACACATTCGAAAAAAGGAAATGCTTTGGAATAAAAACTGGCTCATGTAAACGGAAATAAATATTTCTTAATTATTCCCTTATATTTAACGTAAGCCAATTTCTAAGTCAAAATCTTTTTGAACATAAGTGAAAATTAAGTTTTCCAGTAAAATTCGTCTCCTTAAAATAGTGAAGTAGTTACTACAATTCCAAAGCAGTCTGTAGTCACTACATTAAAAAAATTGGTTGTAGTTAACTACATTTGTAACAAAGTTGTTGTAGTTGTAGTAATCTACAAAAACAATGTAGTTTTTCTGACCACTCGTCGAACTAAGCGTGTGTGTTTTCCGTTGTTTTCTTTTCGATTTAAACACATGTCATTGCCATATTTTTCACTAGAAAGATTATAGTTTTAATTGTTTATTTGAGAAGAAAATCTTTTTTTTTTCATTTTTATCTGATTTGATAAGAAGGAAAAGAAAATAATAAATATTTCAATTAAAATCGAATGTATATAATATAAAATATAAATGTTGCTATGGAAACAGAACATTAACCAACCATACGGAATTGTTTTTCCTCTTAAATGTAAAAAATGGTAGCAAACTCGTTTAATTGGTTAAATTTACTTTGCAGAAATCAGATCATGCTCATCAATAATCAGTAAATTAATTAGATAAGCTAATTAGCATGTGTACTAATGTATAAAAATAAAGTAATATATATTTTTAAAAAAGTAGCTGTAGTTAACTACAAAAATACTGTATTTTTTCCGACCACTGATAATAATGTTAATAAACTTTATTATCAGTGTCCTCCTTAGGAACTTTTCTAATTCATTAGATCTGCTTTTGCTATCGTCATAAATGTTTACATTTAATTAGTACTAAACTATCATCCTCAAAAACAGTAATTGTCGTTGTGAATTATGTATTCTTTTCAACGGTTTCAATTATGCATGAAAATATCTCAGGTAAAAATTTACATAATTTTCTACCCAAAATAAACAAACAGGATGCTTGAGCACTTGAATTTAGCCTAAACATCCATTCATTTCTTATTTCTCGGATATGCCCAAACATCATTTTTAATAACAGGAACTATAAAAGCCACATAATCGGGAATTTTTTGGAAGCAATAGCGAGATGTTTGCTTAAAACCATAGATGAACCCTATAATTTAAATCATTTCCATGGTTGGTTGCGGTTTCAATGAGTACTCTGCCTGACGAAAGGTTTAGAAAAACAAACTAATATTTTGTTTTGAGGGAGAAACCATTTTTAACGATTCAAGAATTACATTTCATTTGTGGTTACACGTCATTGTCACAAAATTAGTGTCATTTACTCAAGTGATAGTCATTTCCTCTTTCTCTGTGTTTATTATTAAACCACTTAAGTTTGTACTTCGATATTCTTTATCCAATGAGACATGTCTAAAAATCAATAGAAATTTATTTTTAGCTTTGTATTCTACAAGAAAAAGTTTAATAAATTGATAACAAAGAATCATTAATGCTTTATTTAATTGTGGTTTGCTGTATAGTCCCCTAAATCTAACATAGTTTGCGATAATTGACCTCTTTTAAATTACTACCATCTTCTCACACTTAACTACTAAAATTGCTGATTTGACGTGCATCAGCCAGTTAATAAATGTAATATTCAAGATGTTCACTTTGGACACCCTCTGTCATATACAAGGGGTGGACAAAATAATGGAAACACTTTTATACTAATACATTTTCTCACATTTCTCCCGAAATACTCAACTAAATATTTTATAACTGCAAAAGTGTTTAGCATGCGATTTCTCATACGTCAATGAAGATTAAAACTTCTAGAGGCTTGAAGGACCAGCTATAAATTACAAACCGAAAATAATTTTTTTGAACACCCTATGCCAAAAAAATGTCGCAATAGGTTTTAAACTTGTAACAATTATTTGGGTTATTATATGCAATGATTACACAAAATTACATAAATATTAAGCCTAGCTTAAATATTCACGGAGATATGGACATTCTTATAAAAATATTTTGAATGGATATTTTTAAAAAAATTTTAATTTTTCCAACGCAAGCACAGTATGAAAGAACTAGTTTAATTACTCATATCTTGTGTAGTTTTCAAACGAATTTTCTCAAATTTCAAAGCAGATAGTTCATAATTAATTTTAAATATCACAAAACATTTCGTTTAATATTATTGAAAATTTTAAACTTATAGTAAAAAAGCGTAAAATAAAAAATAAAAAAAAATAATAAGTCTTTTTGTAAAAATATCCATTTCTCCACAAATATTTAAGTTAGATTTACGAAATTTTGTGTAATTATTGCATATAATAAATAAAATAACTGTCACAAGTGCTACAAATACATTGCTACATTTTTCATCAAATATATATATATATATACGAAAAGGAAAACAACACGAAGAAAATTAAGAAAAACAATAAGTTTTATTTACTGGGCATAAGCTGCAAGTAAATAGAACTCATAAAATAAGTTCAAAATGTAGAGAAAACATGGAAAAAATTACAGAACAATGAAAAAAGGGGGGGAGAGAAAAATAATAATAAAAATAACAAGAAACTGGGGGGGGGAATGAATAAAAATCCGGAATATTAATTTTTTATATATTCATTTTTTCCTTTTTTTCTTGTTATTTTTATTATAATTTTTCTTAATTTTCTTCGTGTTTTTTTCCTTTTCGTATTATATATATATATATATATATATATATATATATATATATATATATATATATATATATATATATATATATATATATATATATATATATATATATATATATATATATATATATATATATATATATATATATATATATATATATATATATATATATATATGTGTGTGTGTGTGTGTGTGTAAAATAAATCTAAGATAGATATAGATACAAAACAGACTGGGAAAAATTGTATCCCTGCAAGTAATTCTCACATCATGATGTTCATCATTTCTAGGAATATATGCGGCTACTTCCTTAGTAAGAAAATATTTAGTTAGGTTGGACACGGCTTCTAGAGGTCCGCACTTTTTATTTAGTTGCTAGTTCTTTGAGTTATTCCACGGAATATAATTTATGTAAACGCTCCCTTTGCCGGATATGCACGAGACGGACATATTCTGAGTCGCCTGACCAGATGCATTTCTGGAAAGACACCCACGTGAAGGTGGGTCAATCCGGAAGCTTGGAAATGCGTGAAACACGAAAAAAGAATGTGCCGAATGTTTGCTGATATAAGCTATCTCTTATGACAAAGCTGCGGTCAATCCGTTGAAAATAGCTTTGCAACGATTTTTGTCACAAGTAAATTATCGTTTTAGTGATCTTCTTTTCGAATAAAGTGACTAAATCGGTATTTAAACGGCAGAAGACCACCTTTGAGATTCTAAATAGCAAAAGCTAAGGAAGATATGTTTGGAATTCGACTTATTTTTTCAGTGTAATTGTTTGCTCTAACTCATATGTTTAAAGTGGAAGTATTTGAGGTAAAAATCATTTCTATCGTTTTATCCCTTTGAGGTAATACTTGAAAATTACATTAGATTGTCGCAAAGTTATAACTTTTAAAGTAATACTGTAAACAGAGCTTACTCCAAAAGGAATCTACTTTGATATTACACATTATTTTTAATAATAATGTTCAAATAGTCTGAAAATACCTATCGAAGACAAATATAAAAACATGCTCCTTTATTATGAAAATTTTTAGTGGGTAAACTATGGTGAATGTTTTGCAGTTTTTAAATCAATATTTTCTAATTCTCGAGTTGAAACTGAAAATGTGTGTAAAAAACATCCTAAAACCTTTTCATATTCTTAAAGGAATATTTTTAAAAGTATTTTATTTTTAATTTGGCACAAGACGTGCTTATAGTTTATTCTGAAATAAACTTTATTTGATACTTAAAAAATATTTATCTTTATTGTTCAAATTTTTTCAATTGTTTTCAAGTGTAGTCGAAAGTTGTGTCTGAAAATACATGGTTTCAAAAATAAAAGAATAAAGCATCTTTAAAAACAACTTAGCAATTTAAAAAATTTCTTAACATTGAATTCAAGTAACTAAAAAAAACTTCATAACTCAATCACTAAATAATCACTACTAACCATTAAACTTGTTACTAAATAGCCCCTCTTTTGGCAATAAAAATTAGAATAAAAAATTACCCAAGATGTTCCTGGAAAAACATCCCCCACAAAGTAAATTATAATAATAATAATGAATAGTTTCCTAAATGATTTTTTTCGTTATTTTTTTTTCCTTCATTCACTTGCTGTTCTCGACTTCATCTTCATTTAAGTTAAGCATAAGTCATTTGTTTTGAAATACAGTCATTAAAATACATTTTAATCTTTCACTTGTAAGAACGCCATCGTCTCTCTCTATGTTACAAAAAGGAATTATTACTGCTGCCGCCGCCGTCACCGCTGTTACGGAATTTGTTTGCCGATTGCGTTTTTTGTAGATAAGTGTTCGATTGCAAGCAGGAGGTGGAGCTCCCTTGTAATTAAAACGAATTAGTAATTAAAACGAATTGTAATAATAACTAATTCCAATTTAATTACTCAATCTTAAATAAATTAAAAAAAAAAAACAATTTCATTTCTGAATTTGGAATAAAAATACAAATCAAGGCTGAACGCATTTATGACTTCGTTTAAAATTTTGTGCTAAATGTAAATTAGTGTATTTTGCCAAATGTAAAGCAATGCAGATTAGTGCCCTTCGCTGACCTTTAATCACAATAAGAAAAACATAATTTAATGATAAGATGAAATGCAATGATTTCATCGCTTGCTGTCGTCTTTGTAATTAAATTATACTTATGGCACCATCTATCGGTAAAATGACTAATAATTAATTTTTAATGTCATGATTTAATTTTGAAGGCAGGGCCTTACGTTCGCTCGGACTTTACTTGGAATTGTGTACGGAGTCCAACGAGGCACTAAATGTCTTGATATTAATATTTATTTTCACCAGTACTTTTTCCCTCAACTTTAATCAATTTTTTTATGTGCATATTTTTACGTTCAGTAAAGCATTATTATTTTGATGAAATTAATTTAATGAAAATAAATCTCTTAATTTCTGTACACAAGTCAATATTTATATAAATAATATAATTAGAATAATAATAATTAAAATTAATAAGAGTATTTTTTCCCTCAACTGATTAATCAATTTTTGATAACATATTTTTACGATTAGTAAAGCATTATTAGTTTGATAAAATTAATTTAATAAAAAGAAAGCTTTTAATTTCTATACATACGTTAATATTTATATGAATAATATAATTAGAATAATAATAATTGAAATAAACAACTGTATTTTTTTTTCAACTGATTAATAAATTTTTGATAACATATTTCTACTATTAGTAAAGCATTATTAGTTTGATAAAACTAATTTAATGAAAAGAAATCTTCTAATTTCTATAGATACGTTAACATTTGTATGAATAATGTAATTGGAATAATAATAATTAGAATTAATAACAGTTTTTTTTCTCTACTGATTAATCAGTTTTTGATGAGCATATTTTAACGTTTAGTAAAGCATTATTAGTTTTACAACATTTATTTAATAAAAAGAAATCTTTTAATTTCTATGTATGCGTTAATATTTACATGGATAATATAATTATAGAATAATAATAATTAAAATTAATAATAGTATTTTTTTCTCAACTGTTTACTAAATTTTTTATAATCATACTTTTACATTTTACGTTAAGTGAAAAATAATTAGTTTGAAAAAATTAATTTAGTGAAAAAAAAATCTTTTAATTTCTATGCATACGTTAATAGTTACATGAATAATATAAATGTATAGAATTCGATGCTTTTACCTATTTTCAAAAAATACTGCTCGTATTCTATTAAAGATTCTTGCAGGAAAAGTTGATATTTTAAAAATTTACGCCTGATTAGAAATTTTTAAGAAACAAGTGTGATTTCTTTTAATTAAGACGTTTTACATTTTAAAATATGCCATTCATATCATTTAAAAATTGCACGTTTCTAAAGGGGGCACTGAATCGAAATTTAGGCCTTGGTCCCAAGTTTAAAGATAACTATTTTTGCGTTAATATTGAAATGAAGAAGGTTGTTAGAAAAATAAATGTAAGTTTCTGAGGTATTTTACGCATTTACATTTTATTATTTTTGCCAAATAATTTATAAGAATTTTATATTACAAATTTTGCTTGTTTTCAAATTCTTTATTTAAGATTTATTTATTTCAAATGAAAATTAAGCAGTGTTTAGCAGTGATTTTTTTTATTTATTTGGAACAAATTAATAAAATCCTATTCAGAAAAATTTGTCTTAACTTAATAATTCTGAAAGTAATAATACCAAACTGAAGTGTTTTAAGTGTTGAGCAATTGTTGTAATAAATATCCTCGTGAATGATACCTTTTAATTAAACTGAATTTTCACTAGGTTAAAAAACATTATATTGGGTAAAAATAATATTTCTAATAAGTTTATCTTAACAAAATAAAGAAGTGTAAAAATCAAATTAAAACCATCATCTTTTCTTCGAGAATAACTTTCCATAGTGAAATTTGTAATTATTTATTTTCACTAATTCTAATTTGAACTAAATTGAAATAAAATAAAAGACGATAAAGTGTAAAATAATTTATGTGCTCCTTCTCATAGAATTATAAAAAAGATAACATCAAATTAAACTTTCATTTTTCCATTAAGGACGATGTTCCATACTGAGATTTGTAATAACTTATTCTTACTTTAATTATAGCTAAAAAATTTGGATACCTTTACAATACGTACTGTTAATATTCATGACAATTTCCGCATTTTCAGTTAGTTGATTGAATGCACAGGTTGCACCGGTATTGCAATTGTTGGTAAGCATTTCTCGAAGGATTGAGATTTACGACACGATTTTCTCCTTTTTTTAAAAAAACTTATTATTTCATAATTGATAGTTCTAAAATGTATGAACATTTCTAACTTACCATTATATTCTCATTGTTAAATTGTTTCTAATGACACTTGTACAAACCAAATTCACCATCCATTTACCTTTGCAATTTAAGAAAAAAAGGAGCGCCATTTGTTTGACAAAAAAAGCACGGCTAGGGTGAAAGAACGACTTAGCCCAGAACCCCCAGAATAAATGGCAGCACAACCTGTAATTAAAACCTGTAAGGTGCTAAACACTATAGCTCCACATAAGCAGTGTGCCTCATTGATCTGAAGTTAAGTAATCACAAAGCCACTATAGGGGATCGAGATCGAACCCGGTCTTACACAATAACAGCTCAGTTACATAACAACAGCATCATCACAGCTTGCCGTCCATTCTACAACCTCCGAGGTGTATTTTAGGTGGAGAAATAGAGCTTGATAACTTTTAGAATTTCTAAAGACCTTTTCTCAAAAATGTATAAATTATGCTGTTAGTAATTTTAGACAGGTAATTTGATAGTGAACGTATGTCTGTGTTAATAAATTTTCTAATATTATTTTGTTATTAGTTTTACTGATGACAACCAATTTGAATGACGGTGAAATTTTTTTTTTAACTTAAATTACGCTAAAACAAAGATGCTTATCAAAAATATTTCAACAGACAAATTTATGATACTTAACTACCTTTCAAGAAATGCTAATTACGGAATGATATTTAGATAATTTGTGAGAAGAAACCGATCAAAATTCTAAAATAACACCATCTATATTTTTCTAAGTGGATAATGATCGATGGATTACTATTTAAAAGATAATCTTGAAGTTAATGTGTTTCGAAAAATACAGACCAGGAGATTAAATATCAAACACTAATTTATTTGTGAAAATTAAATAAGGATAAATCAAATCATTTATAGATTTTTCCCCTCTACAGTTATATTTAGTCGAGGAAAAAACATTTTAAGAGAGTAATTTGAAAATAGCAATAGAGATACCTGTTTCCGATGCCTGACAGCATAATAAGGCGTAAAATATTATTCTTACCGAAACTTCAAGAACTAACGATTCTAAGGATTTGTAGAAAAATTATAAAACAAAACTGCTAAAAAAAAATTTTTCTTTTAAGTATAGAAATTTTGATGAAAAAAAATTTGAAAATGGAATTCTGAAAATTGATAAAACGAAACTGTTAAACAGATTTTTTTTAAAAAAAATGTTGAAATATTGATGGGAAAAAAATTGAAAAGGGAATTCTGAAAACTCGTAAAGCACAGCTGTTAAACAGAATTTTTAAAGTATTAAGAGAAAAAAATTTAATTTTGAAAACTGATGGACAAAAAACTGCTGAAATAATTTTTTTAAAGTATAGAAACATTGATGAAAAAAAAAGCATTCATAAGGAAAAAAATTCAAAGGAACAACTTTAAAACAGAAATAAAATATAAGATATTAATGACAAATACACATCTCACAATTCAACTGTTGCTTTGTAACAGTATTTTGTTGGTGACACGTTGTTTTGAGAACCGATCGAAAACTGAAACTGATCCAATATAATTCTTAGATTTAAAATATATTTTCGATGAAGTTATCATTAAAATCTTAAATATTGCATACTTGCATATAAACGCATATTTCTGCGACCCGCATGCGTTTCGGGCTTCCCGCATATCCGTTTTGTAATAAGAAAAGACGGGAAATCTAATGAAATCCAAACATTTTTATTTTTCCCTACACTATGCAATTCATACATAATAAAAATGTATTTACTGCGATCATTCATTTCATGCACCCATAAATGTCCCAGGTGTGCGCTCTTTTCTGCACCTGTGAAGGTTTCATTTGAAGAAAAATATTCGAAGGAGATCGTAGAATCTGATAAAAAAAAATATATATATATATTCTTTTTTCACCCCTGCTGCTCAAATGCGCGTTTCACAATGCGAAGGGAAAGTAAAGGGGTTTATAAAGTAGAAATGGGTAATTTTTTTTTTTTTTTTTTTAATTCTGATTCTCGTAAATTCTAGATTTCTAGATCACCACGCTCGCAGTGATACACTTATTTTTCTTTCTATTTTCTATTTATTTATTTTTTTAATTCACTAAGTTTCTTTATTTTATTTTTATACCATTTTTGTCCGAGGAATACTAAAAAGGCCTCTACTCTAATATTTTAGGATAAGTTATTAATTTGCGCTTTCTTGGTACTTTTTTTGGGCACAACGAAATTTTGATGATAAAGTATTATTAAACAGCACACAATACCTTTAAAAAAAAATAGAAAATAAAAGAGTCACTTTATTAGATTACAAAAAATAGCGATTGATTATTTTCTATGAACTTATCCTCAAGATTTTTAAAGCAATAAATAATGCGATTTGCGGCCTAGTGTAGTGGTCCCCAACTCCCGGTAACCTCAATGCCCAAGGAACACTAAATTATTTCCATTTTGTTTACTGTGGTGTATTTCTCTCAGATTTTTGCTACTTTTTATGGACGCGAGGTTAACTGGAAGCTGAGGTGAAATTTAATCTGAGATCCGTCTCTAAATCTTTTCTCATACTTAACTGTATTTTGTTTTGAAGGCATTTTTAAATAAAATTAAATTCAAATAAATAACAAATCATCTGCAATCAATATAAGCAATCAACGTCCGACTACCCCTCCCCCCTCCTTCTGCGTGCCGCGAGAAAATTGTCAAACGTTGACCGGTCCGCGGCGATAAAAAGGTTGGGGAGTACTGGGATCTGGAGGATAATTTAAAACTGTACGTTTCTCAGATTTTAGATTTTTTACAATCTAATTGTATTACAGTTTAAACCGTTAATCGATTTGGATGATGCCAAAAAATTCTTTTTAAGTTAATTGCCACAAAAAAGGCAAAAAAAAAAATACTTATAAAAAATATTGAAACAAGTAACTGTATACTATTGAACTACCTGTTGTTTTCAGAATTGTAATGGTAAAATTTTGTGCAAAAGAACAAAAATAAAAAAAAAAATAATAAGAGAATCTAAAATACCGTATGCTTTATATCTCAAATTGTGATTAGGTGGCGAACTTATATTTTAGATGTATCGAAAGACAGTACTAAATAGAGTAAATATCCACCGTCATTTTATTTGTGAAAAATAAATTAAGAGGATTAAAAGGATAATTCAAATTTTCCCTTCCCATCTCCACTCTTCGACAGTTGAGCTTAGTCGGGGGAGGAATGGTCTCTTAATAAATCATGAAACGATAATAATTAACACTTCGACATCTTGTAGAAAACTGAAATGCCTACACATCAAAGAATCCTAGCTTTAAAAATAACTTCAGTTCTTACATAGAGGATAATGAAGATTTACTGCAATTAAACAATTTTCCGATGTCCAAATTTCAGGAACTGTTTGCCTAAACAAATTAGCAGTTATTTGAGAGACGCACAGTTACGCGAACTGTGATAAACGATTTCATCTGCTTTATGATTTTCCAATTCAATTTAATTATTTTCTTTCGTATTTTGTAAAGAGAGGAGTGTTTTGGGAAGAGTGATAAAAAAAAATGAGATGACAGTAAATTTAAGTAAAATAAACGTTGTGAAGTAAACAGGCACTTTCAGATTAGAGGTATTTGTATGGATTAAACTAATTTATTGGGCTGAAATCTAAAAATTTGAAAGAAATCAATTTATTGCTTTCTAAAAAAATAATATTTTAAAAATATTTGAATTTGAAAAAAAGGATGACATTAAAATAAAGAGTTATGGCATATAATCTGTCTGTATTATCGAATTGAACCACTAAGGCTCAGTGGTTAAAGGCTTTCATTATTGAAACCCACTCAGCTTCATATCGATGAATACCAGGAAATAAAAGCGTCTTTGGTACAATACCACAATCACACCTAACCACAATGCCACAACCTACGCCGTTGGTCAAGTCGCGAAATTGAGAGGCTTAAAACGGCCTTAGCGGAAAAGCTGACCGATATCATTACACAGTTTTAATACATGTTCTTAAAATCCTTGTCAATTAAGGGTTGCAAACTAATAAGCAAAAACGCTACAAAATATTTGGAATCACTATTGTGAAAGGGGGAATTAAGATGTTAAAACTTGTTTGATTACGTGAAAATGAAAAGACGAATTGAATGTAATTTTTAGAAATACCTTCCAGCTTCAACCGACCAGCAAACAAGTTTCGTAAATTTTAAACTTATCTTCCTCAATAGTGATTTGTCAATTTCATTAAAGTTTTGCATTTTCCTCATTCCTCGTTTATTCCTTTATTTCTAGTCTCCAAGAGTGTATAAATTTCAGATTTTATTTTTAGCAAGTTTTCTAAAATTATGTATATTAAAAGGTGATGCTTACCAAACACTTGAATAAGACTTAGCTGGCACTAAAATAGTGAGTACATCTCTAAGTTGGCCACATTTGTAACGTAATTAACTTCTAAGTCGCTATGCCGAAGGACAAAAAAGTTTCAACAATTTGTTTAATTTCTCAGAACAATTTTCAATTTTTACAATTTTTTTTAAAATTTAGATTTAAATACTTTGTACGCAATTTCAATAAACAATATTACATATAATAATCATTTAATGCATATTAAATGATTGCATTGTTATATTAAATATTTATTAATATTGTTAGAATACATCGTATTGTCAAATTGTAATGATGCCCTGGTATCTTGTTTTATTCATATGAATGTTGATTTCCTTGTTAACGACATTAGTTCCTCACCAACTCTCGATAGCGCCTGGAAATGCATTTTAGCCAGATTTGCCGCTCTCAACAACGGTAGTTATTCTTGTATAATTTTCATCTTTTTTTTTCTCTCTCTCTCTCTTAGCTACTATGGTTTTTCTAATTTTATTTCTCACTTTTATTTTTCCATTTTTCGTTGGCGACTTAATGTTTTTTCACTCACTTTAGTTTTTCTTTCACGTCTGGCAAGTCTTGAAAATTGGTGCCTATTTTTGATGGCTCAAAAGCATGTCTCCTGTTTTTTCCGATTTGCATATTTTTGAAGTTCCAATTTGTATAGTGAATTTTTTTAAATTAAGTAATTTTGTATTGCCATTACAGAGTTGTATTAACAGAGTTTGAGTTAGAGGAATGCTAAAATTATTTCTAAGAAATAAGTTTAAATTGGCGCCTTATTAAATACATTTCTAATAAATTGATTGCACAATAAATGAAATACATGTATATTTCAGAAACACTGTTACAAAATTTCTTGGAATCAATTTCACTGGCATCAATAAAACATTTTTAAGTGATTTGACTTGGCGTCAATATAAGTATTTAAAAACCGCCAGACTGGCGCCACACGTGGCTCACTATGATAATTCAACAACTTCTCAATATTAAAGGCGCACATTAAAAATATATACCCTAAAATCATTTGCTCTAGAATATTCTTTATTCTGACAATTCAAAATAATAGCATTCTAAGGGGCCGTTCAAAAAGTACGTACATCCCGAAGGGGGGGGGGAGGGGATTTGCTATTATGTACGGTTTTGTACGATGGGGAGGGGGGGAGGTATTATACAAAGTACGTACTTTATAAACATACACCAAATTTAAATTTGACTTTATCCTACACACTCCTTAAGTAAATATTTAATTTTATTTAAAACATAATTATTTTAATTTTTATGAAAAAGGGGGGTAGACTAATAAAATGTACGTACTCAAGGGGGGGAGTAAGACCTTATGTACGGTAATGTACGAAGGGGGGGGAGGGGTTTAAAATTTCTCCATTTTTGAGTACGTACTTTTTGAACGGCCCCTAAATCATTTAAAATTGTTTTGAAACCTTAAATATCTCGTCTAATGTTCAAAATACTTTTTATTTCCCGAAAAAGTAATAAATGATCTTACGGAAAAGAATATCACACAGATATTACATGCGTATAATATTTATCGTTGACTAAATAAATCATAAAAATTTACAATTGCATGTGAAGTATACAAATGTGATCTATATCCTGTTTTTTTCCAATTGGTTTCAAAGAATCATAATTTGAAAAAAATTATGTAATTAGGTGATGTTCTTTTTAAATATTATTTAAAATATCTCGTATTCGCTTTGATTATTTTACTAAATCATTTTGGTAACAGTTTTTATATACATATAGTTTTTATTTTGTTAATTGGTGACATTAATCATACATTTGTTTTTCTATTGTCATTTTAATAAAATGTATGTATAAGTTTAGTCGTATATTATTTAGAGCAATAGTTTGTATTATAAAATGTTATTTCCCTGAATTATAATTATGTGCAATTAGAAATGAATTTAAAATGACAAAAAATGAAGTATAAATTTTTTTAATCAAACTTTAAATAGCTTATTTGTGACTTGAATTAATCAAGCAATTCAGTAAACTACTTTGAAGAGAAAAAAAATTTTACTATTTTTTTTAAAGAAACTAAAATTTGCATCAAATATCATTGAATAAAGCAAAATGGATAGTAAAATATATTGTTGCATTATTTAATGATAATGAAAAATATTGTAGAAATATTAAAAAACCCAATCAATTCTTATTATTTTAAATAAAACTATAAGAATTTTTTTTTCAATTTGATTCAAATTGATCAAATAACTCAGTGTTTCCCAAACTCATGACTTTTGCGTACCCTTTCTAAATTTTTCGTAACGCTGTGTACTATTAATAAAAAAAATGAATGTATTTTTTTCTATAAGAAATTGCACAAATGTTGAAAATCACAACTGGCTGTTGACACCACTAATTACTAATTATTAACTCTGCAAAAAATAGCCAATAAAAAATACATAATCGTACATTTTCATAGGTAGCTTTGTTTTTAAATAAATGTTTTTGAAATTTTCGTTTGTTGCAACATATTTTGCATAACAACGCGTACCCCCGGTAAACTGTTCCCGTACCCCTGGGAGTACGCGTATCACACTTTGGGAAACACTGAAATAACTCAATCCACTTCTTAAATTATTTTTGTGAAAAAACTAAAATTTGCAGCGAATATTGCTGTATAAATCAAATTGCATAATTAAGTAATGAATGATACTACATTATTAAATAGCTCAATTTATTCATAGTATAGTAAATAAGATGACTTATTCAATTTTATTACTCATCTTACAAAGATTTTTAAGCAAAATATAAGCACCTTTTATGTATTTTTTAAGCTCTCAAAAAATATTTTTAGTCACTTTCCAAAAAAATAATAATAATCATAACTGGCATCTGTGCAGTAATAAAAATGATTTTTTTTTTGTTTAAAGTTCTTAATTTAAAAACATAAAATCAATAAAATTCAAAAACATTTTCAAAAACTTCACATAATCATGATAAAATAACTAGTTTCTGATAAATATTGCAGAGAAAATTGCGAAAATCATCCATTTTTTGTAATTTAGAACGACAATCCACACGGCAAAAAAAAAAAAAAAAAAAACTCTTTTTAAAAGATGGAAAATTAAACACTTTTTACAAACCCTGAATAAAAAAAGTACCTTTATGGGCTTTTAAAAAACGTAAATCAAAAATCAGCACCTTTAAGTACTTTTTAAAAACGATGTCTTTTTTCAAATGATCGAAAAATAATGTCTTGAAAAAAAAAATAGAACAGAGCTGCTACCCCGAACACAAAATGACGTAAGAAGAACATGCTGCATGTTCCTCTTACGTCATTTTTTGTAATGAATATATAATTCAAAATCAATTTTACTAATCTGAAAATAAAGTTAAATTCGCCTACTACTAAAAAACATTTTTTTACTAAGTGGAGCAAGTTAGCATCTCTGCTTTAGGGATACTTTGTTTATTAAACCAGGTACTAATCCCTACCTTGTTTCGCACTTTTTCTAATAAAACTACACTTGGAAATTGTGTATGGAACAAGATATAATTTTAAGTCGTTTGAATCGAAACATGATGGCATTTTAAGTTAAGCTTTGTGAGTTTAGGTTGTAATGAATTTATAATTCAAAATCAATTTTACTAATCTGAAAATAAAGTTAAATTCCCTTACTACTAAAAAACATTTTTTTACTAAGTGGAGCAAGTTAGCATCTCTGCTTTAGGGATACTTTGTTTATTAAACCAGGTACTAATCCCTACCTTGTTTCGCACTTTTTCTAATAAAACTACCCTTGGAAATTGTGTATGGAACAAGATATAATTTTAAGTCGTTTGAATAGAAACATGATGGCATTTTAAGTTAAGCTTTGTGAGTTTAGGTTGTAATGAATTTATAATTCAAAATCAATTTTACTAATCTGAAAATAAAGTTAAATTCCCTTACTACTAAAAAACATTTTTTTACTAAGTGGAGCAAGTTAGCATCTCTGCTTTAGGGATACTTTGTTTATTAAACCAGGTACTAATCCCTACCTTGTTTCGCACTTTTTCTAATAAAACTACCCTTGGAAATTATGTATGGAACAAGATATAATTTTAAGTCGTTTGAATAGAAACATGATGGCATTTTAAGTTAGGCTTTGTGAGTTTATGTTGTAATGAATATATTATTCAAAATCAATTTTACTAATCTAAAAATAAAGTTGAATTCGCCTACCACTAAAAAATATTTTTTTACAATGTGGAGCAAGTTAGCATCTCTGCTTTAGAGATACTTTGTTTATTAAACCACGTACTAATCCCTACCTTGTTTCGGACTTTTTCTAACAAAACTACACTTGGAATTGTGTGTGGAACAGGATATAATTTTAAGTCATTTGAATAGAAACATGATGGCATTTCAAGTTAGGCTTTGTGAGATTTTGTTGTAATGAATATATAATTCAAAATCAGTTTTACTAATCTAAAAATAAAGTTGAATTCGCCTACCACTAAAAAATATTTTTTTACAATGTGGAGCAAGTTAGCATCTCTGCTTTAGGGATACTTTGTTTATTAAACCAGGTACTAATCCCTACCTTGTTTCGGACTTTTTCTAACAAAACTACACTTGGAATTGTGTGTGGAACAGGATATAATTTTAAGTCGTTTGAATAGAAACATGAAGTTTAAAAAGAAAAGAAAAGAAAAAGAAGGGGGGGGGGAGAGAGAAAGAAAATTGAAATAGATGGAGAAGCTGAGAGCTTTCACTTTGTTTTCTACTTACAAGATGTTTAAGTCAATGAAGGGGCTACGCAGGTGTGTGTATGCAGGGTTCAAGTATTCACACACACCTGCTGTCTATTCATCTTTTTACCCTCTTTGTTCTTTTCTTCCTTTTATTTATTTATTTTTTCAAAATAATAAAGAGTTTGTATAAAATTGGATGGAAAGTAAATTTACTGAAAGAATGAAAGTTCTGAACTATGTTTATGCTGTCAATAGATGTAAATTAAATTTAATCCATTTGAAATTCCATGATAATATTTAAATAACAATTCATCGGGTGGAAATTATTTATCTTATTCTTTTAAATTTTTAATCGTTCGTAATTTTTTTAAAATTTTAATTTAAAATTCATATTAATTAACTCCTGCTGTTTATTAATCTTTTTACCCCACTTTAGCTAATTATTTATTTATTTATTTTTTAGTTTTTTTTTAAAAAATCTAAAACGAGTGGAAAGTAAATTTAATGAAAGACTTGACAGTATTGAAAATAAAATGTTCACTAACACCCGCTTTTCAACCCCCTTTTTTTAAAATTTATTTTCATTTTCAAAAATACAGAAAGATATTTCCTAAAATTGAATAAAAAGTAGATTTAATGGAAGAAGAAAGACACTGAACTATTTTTACGCTCTCAATGTAAACTATCCATTAGAAATTTCAATATTTGAGTTACAATTCTCAATTTTCTTATCTCAGAAAGTGGAATTTACAGGCCTGGAACTGTATCTAACCCAGTTTATAATTTAATTATAGAGTATGCATAAATTGAAAATGAATAAACTGAAATATGGTTTTCCTCGAAATGAAAAGGAAAAATTCCGAAATTAAATGTCGCAAATGGTTATCTGAGAAACAAGCTTCTTCATTGTTATTTTTATTTGATGCAAAAATACTGATGCAATTTTTCATAATTGCATTAAGTTTTCATTATTCATTCAATATATTTTTATTAAAAAATTTTTTTTTAATTTTACTTTTCTTTCTTCGCAAGCATTTAAATTAAATAATTTCATAAAACGAATGGAAATATTAAATAAATAATGAATAATTAATTAAATAAAAATTTAACGACAGGCTTTGAAATTCGTAACTGATTACAAATGTCATCGGCACCCCTGTGATCTAGTGTTACACGGAACACCCATTGGGAACCGCTCATCTATATAGATTAGTTTTTGACGAGTTGAACTTCAAAAAACATGTTTTGTAATAAAGTAAAGTAACCGGATAGAGTAAATAATAATAATCTATATATATATTTCTTATACACGGTGACAAAAAAAGCCTCATTACAACTCCCCGAAAGGCAGCGCTAGAAAATCGATCAATGATTGCAGCTAAAAATGTCACATGCCAAATCTATCTGAGGTGGCTCAACATATAGCGCTTTTAAAAACGGAAACTGAAATAACCAGAGAGAGCATTCTCACCAAATGTGATCTCTTCCGAAATTCACCCTATCAGCTGCGGCAATCTCATACTATTAAGCTAGGCAGAAGTGAGTAGTCTTTGTCGATAGATAGATCTCAATTTTAGTATTTTGTCGAAAGCGCTTTTTTTCACGAATTTATATATTACGAATTTATTTGACGATTTTTGATTTATATCACGAATTTATTTGTTTTATTAGTGTTATTAGTTATTCATTGAAAAATGAGTCTCAGTCGCGCTGTTACGCTTTAAGATTTTATACTATAGCACACTTATAATAGGTTTAACGAATTACATGTCATTTATTTGAATTCAAATTTATTTTAATGACTTAATATTTACTAATAAGATGTAATTTTTTTTAAAAAAAAAGTTTTTATATGGATTTGAGTGATTGTTTTGAATTCTTAGAATTTTGTGCATTTGCAATGTACCTAAGTTAGTAGCGAGCTTGGTTTGCGAAGAAAACCATATAAGATTGCGTAGCGATTTTCGGGGGTTGGCGAGCGTTTGCGAGCAGGTGGCGCAGCCCACTAGTAATATATTATTTTTTATTTGCTTCGATATACACCTTTTAATCTTGTGCGTGATTGCGTAGAATTGACTAGCACCGATTTATTAATTACTATCTTTTTTTACCTCCTTTAAAGAACTGGTATTCAGCTAGTTAAAGAACGATTTGAACGAAGGAAGAAAGAAATTGTAGTTGATATTTTTTTTAATTAAATAGGAAAAACCGATTCACTATGGTTATATAAAGTGGAGGAAATTCAACAACCGTCTATAATGGCTACTGCATAATATCTAAAAATTTCATGTTTATAAATTCCATCGCCGCAAAAATGCTTATAAGAAACAAACAAAACGCCACGGTTTCATTGCGAGAATATGAAGTTTTCACAAACAAGCAATCCATCAAAATCGTGGAAATGAAAAACAACCTATCTACTTAATGGCACTTCTCCTCTTACATCACTCACTGTTCTTAACTATTTGAGAGTAAAAAAAAAATTATAAAATACTTGAGAAAATACTCGAAAACTTAGCAAATAACGATGGAAGCGGTGAAGAAAGAAAAAAATAGATAAAAACAAAACCATCAGGGAATTGCGACGCAGACAAAATCCTGAAGCCACGCTGTCTGTTCCTAGAACACCTGTGAGAGCAAGAGAGAAAAATACAAAAGAAAGAAGAAGAAAAAAATATTCAAGAAAATATCAGCAAAGAAAATGAGGTAAGACCTTCCCTGTGTGTCAAGATATGCCGCGGAGAACTTAGCAATTAAGATGAACAGTATAATACGTCTTTCCTCCTCGCTGTGCGTTACTAAATGTAAGAACCAGAGATACACACAGGAATCTCAAGGCTAACCAGCCATCTACTATGAGAAAATGAGCCTTAAAAATGATATTTAGGATAGAAATAAAACAAAATTAAACAGCTCGGATAGAGGAGAAAATAAAAAACACTCCCTCCCCCCTCTCAGCTGTCATTGTCTGTAGATGTTTTTGTAGGCGTCAAGCAGTCTAGTGAAAAAGCACAGCAAGCTCCGTAAATGATGGTTGAAAATTGTTTTTTTTTTTTTTTTTTTTTCTGAAAAAATTTTTTTGTTTTTCAGACAGCGCGTTGCCATTTTATGGAGTGGTTCTCTGATTACAATCTTGAGAGGCTTTCGAGAGAAGAAGAAAAGAAAATGGGAAAATAAAAAAAAAAATTGTCTTTGTGCATTTATTAATATATATATATCGATACACAAATGTTATGTCTGTCGACGCACCAAACAACAGCGGGTCAACGTTAGGGTTATCTACTTGATAAGGTTGGAAACTCTCACCAAATTTCGCTCCAAAGGGCAAAAAAGAGAAAAAATAATTTTAATTTCACCAACGAATCAGAAAGAAATTAATTGAATATATATATATATATGTATATTTATTTATTTAAAGTTAAAAATTCAAGGAAGACATGAAAGAAAATATATATGTAAATTTTTAAAGAGAAGAAAAAAATTTATAATAAATAAAATATTTTCAGTTATAAAATATTTTTCATAACCGTCGTTGAACAGCCGAAGTAATTTTATGGGTTTACGACTACTAGTGTTCAACACCGCTGCCTTGTAATTTTGAACCCAATCCAGAAGACAAGGGAACTCCTGGATCGAGTATTGGGAGAAATTTGCCTTCGTGGAGGACTTTTTGATGGAACTAACCCGCATTTACGTTACATGGAGAGTAAGACCACGAGAACCTCCCACGGTTAGCCTGGTGGCGAGGGGACTCCAACCCATGATCCGTCTACCACTGAGGATATTTCACGTCAGCACTGAGGTGGGTGCAAGCCGGATGCGGAATTCGTATCGACTGGGATTCGAACCCGGTTCGCCTCATTGAAAGGCGAACTCTCTATCCCCTGAGCCATCGTGATCATGAAAATATTACAAAAATTTATAAAAAAAATTGCAAATTTAAAGAAAAATTAAGAAGCCGCAAAACAAAATGAGGAAAAGATATAATCTTGTCTTCAGCTCACACGATTACGTCTGCAAAAAAGCAATATATATGTATCATGCAGACCTCCTCGCAAAATATAAAGTACGTATCATAATTGCAGTTACGCTGTTTAAATCGACCTGGAACCCGTTCTTACACTTAATCTACCTTAGTACGAAGAAAGGTTGACATAATACGAAGTCATTCTAGTTCAAATTGAAACGGTTGTTTGAACAAATTGAAACCCAACACGCATCGCAGAAAAATTACTTTGGTACTGTAATACTTTCATTTACACTAGAGCTGCACGATGAACTACTGGCGTCTGTTTGGGAAGTATTCCTGAGTATGATCCGGATGCAAAATACATGAATCGCATCCCGTTTTAAAGGGAGAACAAACTCACACACCATCCATCCGCAGATCGTAATTTTAACCTGAACTAGAACACGATCAATCTTCGATCCAGAACTTCAAGAGGTATTGATTTGTTATAAGAACTTGGCGGACTTAGTGATTCCGACAGATTTACCGTGCACCAGTCACCATTTTGTACACGAGGAGTCTCAGGCCGGCGCGGATCAAACTCTCGACCTTTTGGACACGGGCTCAACGCCCTACCAGCCGGATGGTAAAATTTACCGTATTTCTGGCCTTATGGGAGCACCAAAACTCTGTAATTTTTAGCGAAGCTCTTCAGTGATTTTGATAAAATTAACAGTGAAATACAGTTTAATAATATGTGACATTTTTTTTATTTTAACATGATACTTCAAGGCATGGCATGAAAACTATTTATTCGGTTAAATTTACTGTTCAGATTTGTATTTTTTTTTTTCTTTTGTAATTGGCAAAAGAGGTCTTGGTTTGGATTTCCTGGCGTCCTCACTTTTTAACTACAATAATCAATAGTAACAGTAAACAGTGCGCATGCGTTGCTATGGCAACCGCTGCTGATTGATAATTTTTTAGAATCCTTTTTTATCCCTTTTAATTTCGTTATGCATTAAGGTGGTGAGTTTATTTTTGAGATATGGGACCAGAGAGATCCCATAAATACTTCTTGAGTTGTGAATAAAAGAGAATTTCATCATTTGAACGATATTTTTGTTTTTATTGTTTCAATTAAGAATCAGAAATTCTTAACCACAGTTCAAACTGGATCGTTTTTAATACTAATTCTGGTGAATACCGCAAATAAAGAGTGTCCAAACTGATTGACCCGGTCCCAAAAGTTAGAGTTGAAGCAAGAAAATAAACGATATCAAGGCCTTAACTTACCGAGGCTGAAAAAGCCAAGAACGTAGACGGGAATACCTTAAGCATTACACACAAACGGAAAAACGAAAGGATTCCGTTTGCAAACGCAAGTATAAAGTCCGTTCCTCACAAAAAGTGGTTGAGAGAATTGAACCCTACCGAAGAGCGGATAGTGGCTCTCCGAACCCCTTTCATGCAAATAAGAGAACTGGGTGTTTATCATCAGTTAGGGATAAAAGGATCCATTGTCAACGTACCCAATGACTTGCACAAGACCGTAGACTGTCTTCCATGCAATATAAATGATTCATTCATTATTCATGTAAAATTAGAAAAAGTCTAGCTTTCAAATCCCATTTCATATATGAACTTGTGAATCCTAAAAGGTTGTATGATGCAGCTTACGATCTCCTTCAAACATCATAGTACCAATCCGAAAATGTTAAAAATGTTAATATTGATCTCGATTGACTGTTCAATATCTGTTCTATCATCAAAAAAATTTACACATAATGTGTCTGATCTGCATTCAAATATGTCTGCGAAATTATGTACTGAGCAGTTCAGGTGGGCATTGCGGCGATCAAAATTTTTATTAAACTTATGTTAACTGATTACATGTTAAGTGTTCGAAAAATTTTTTATTTAAGTGAAAATTAATAATCTTTACAGATTTAACTTATGTTGAACTTTTCTGTTATATTTTCTTTGGGAAGTGAAAATAAGTTCGTTTACACTTTTTTCCTATTCACATTTAAAAATCATAATAATAAAGATGTTACAAAGTTTTCTGACTGACAACTCGTAGGATTTATAAAGATTTTATTTTCATTACTTTATTATTAGTACAGCTAAGGTAGAGCTTTTATCTTAACTGCTTTGCATGAATAATTATTTCAAGTTACTGAAGTTTTCGTGGCACTCTTTGTTTTAAAGCCTATCCACCACGACAAGGTGGTGCCACATCGGATAGGATCGGTTTTTAATTGACCTGCCAAAAACCGTATAAAAAGCAGACAGTGATTCGATTTTTAATTGTCCTTTGGCCAAAAATCGTGTAAAATGCAATCGATAATTTGGTTTTTAATTGACTTAAAGCCAAAAACCACAGAAAAAGCAACTGCAATAGTAGGTTAACTTTTAGTAAGCAACCTTCTTCCTCCTCTTTCTTGGAGGCTGTCCAGACACAACATAAGACCATGGGAAACCCTCATGGTAATTCACACTCTGATCAGCACACTGACCAACTGGACATCTTTTCCTTTTTGTGCCAGACCGAGTCTGCACAAAGTCAGTTGCAGGTGAATAAGATTCTTCACCCTGTTCATCGATGGTAGCTGAACAGCAACTGAGTTTGGAAAAAAACTTGTAGGTCTTTTTGAACCACTTCATAATTTCAGTGGATATTTTAAATGCTTTTTGAAAAGAGTTTAATTAGAACAAGTTTATCGCACCACTGTCAAAATGGAAATGACTAAAAAAATTAAGTTCTCATTGTTACCTTTTTCAGTATTTCAAGTATTGATGAGATTAAAAAAAGAAGAAAGTAGTTTTGTTAATAACGACTGTAAACAATGACTTAATGTATTGTTTACATAAACTTCGAGGTTACATTGTTAAGCATTAAAATAGATATGTGTGCATGGAGGTTCAATAAAAGGAAAAAACACTGATTATTAATGGAGGATAATACACATCTTGTAACAAGAAATGTTGAAAAATATTACTTCTTTTTAAAATTAATTGAGTGAGTTTTAAAATATTTATATATATGCACAGAGCAATAAAACTCTTTAGCCTAAATATAGTTTTTTTATTACCTTTTTTCTTTATTTGGGTGTTACAGTTAATAAGAGCTGAAAAACGAAATCTTTAAACATCACTATATGACACTGAAAATATGCGTAAGCAGGGTTTGTTTTTTTTCGTTTTTCTTCTGACAATTAATGTAATTTTTAAAATATGGTTTAAAAATTTCAAAATTATGAAGTAAAAAAAAAATACAGCACAATCAATTAATCGAAACTTTTTTTTTAATAATTTAATCAGTAACTTGTGATCAGAAATACATATACACACATACATTTAAGTAATTTCATAAAACTAACTGAAATATTTAATAAATTAATTATTGGATAGAAATATATTTTTAGGTTTCAAAAACATTACTGCCTAGAAAAAGAAGTTCATGGGAATCCTGCTACACACAAACGGAAAAACGCAAGCATGAAGCTCGTCCCTCACAAAAGTACCAAAGTGGTTGAGAGAATTGAACCCTACAGAATAGCGAATGGTGACTCTCGGAACCCCTTTCATGCAAATACGAGAACTGGGTGTTGATCACCAGTTAGGGATAAAAGGATCCATTGTCAGCGTACCCAATTACTTGTTCAAGACCGTAGACTATCTTTCATGCAGTAGAAATAATTCATTCACTATTCATGTAAAATTGAAAAAAATCCTAACCTTCAAATCAAATTTCAAGTATGAACTTATGAATCCGAAACGGGTGTATGATGCAGCTTACAATCTCCATCAAACACCATTGTACCAATTTGAAAATGCTAATATTCAGTCATCAATGTCTATTCAGTCATCAAAAGAATTTACACAGAATGTGTCTTAGCTGCATTTAAATATGTCTGCGAAATTGTGTACTGAGCAGTTCAGAATTAACAGTTAAGGATGTCCAAGATAAAAACACAATTAAGTTTCTTTTCCAAAAAAAAATTAGACAACAGCCATTTTGCCAATGGGTAGCCTGTGATCGCCTTGTGGCAATCACAATTTTCTTCGTTTTGTAGTGAATCGTATTTATTATTATTATTATTATTATTTTGCAATCAACAGAATCATGCAAATTTATTAAATCACAAAAAATACAAGCATTTTTTGACTGAATATGCAAAGTTGAAGCAGTGGCTACATTTTAAGGTTTAGAGTTCTTCTTTCTTTGTCAGCTTTGATAATTTTTTAATAATTAGTGAGTTTAGTTTCATTATTTTTGGAGCTATTTATTACAGATTTAAAAATTTTCTAGACTCTACCTCATTTTTTAACAATGTCATTATTTCCAAACTTCATACTTCTTGTTTTTATCATGTTTCCGAGGAAATTCTAAAATTAAATCTTAGGGTTATAGTTTCAATAACAATGGGTTCAATAAATGACCATGCGATCCTTCGGTAGCATTTAAAGTACCTAAATTTCTTAAGTTTACCCTTATTATTATTATCTTTGTATTCGCAATTAATGTAATTCAACTTTGACTTAAAAAAAATCATTATTATAATTTAATAAAAAGTTATTAAATAACATTCAAAAAATCATTAATTATGAAATTAAAAAAAATATCGAACTTAAAATACAATAATGTCTGTGAAAATTGCTGCACCATTAAGGAATTATCAGAAATTAATGAAATTTATCCCCCATGTAGTGGTACAAACAAACACGCTCTATCTCTTTGTATTTCTAATCATTTATATTCCTAAGTTTAGTTCAATTTGCACAATTTCTTCACCAACACGAGTGAAAATATTGTTTCTTAAAGTTGTTTTTCGAAGGTTTCGTCGTCAGTGGCGTAGTTTTGGGGACAAAACCCCCTCCGAAATTATATATATATTACTTGATTAATGAACTATTATCCTGTAAGTAGGATATAAACATAAAAAAGTTTTCATTATTAATTTTTTTTGAAATTTAAACGCTCAGAATATATATATATATATATATATTAGAAGGAAATAGAGCCGGGATAGCCTGGTTGGCAGAACACTGGACTCATGTTCGCGAGATTGGGAGTTCGAATCCAGCCGGCCAAAAACTCCCCGTGTTAATGGTGACTGGTGCACGCTAAATCTGTTGGGTCACAATGTCCTCTATGTTCCCGTAACAAATGATGCCTCTCGGGGTACTGATTTAGGATTGATCATTCTCTGGTTCAGGTTAAAATTACGATCTTTGGATGTATGAATGGGTATGAATTCGCCCTATAAACGGGTTTGAAGTATGGGTGCGGCAGAAGTCAAAACAAGAAAACAAGATTGAAAACAAGATGAAAACAAGAAATGAAAACAAGAGTAATCGCACCCTATCTGTCTTAATGGCCGACGACAGCAACAATAGAAGGTTGATACCAATAGCCCCCTCTAACATGCATTAATACTACGCCAATGTTCGTCGTCATATAAAACTATGCTTTTTTTCGAATAATATGCTATTTTTATACCTGCTGTGAGGTTGCAACAGTTACTCGTGACTGTTAGGACAAATTTAGCCTATCTAAAGCTAGCGCTATCCATGCTTATTCTGAAAACGGCGCAAATCGTAAATCTAAAAAAAAGCCACAATTTTGAGGAAATGAAAAGCGACAGCTGTCTAATTTTTTAATATTTAAAAACTTACTGAAATTCTGCATTATCTGGGTTTATGAAAATTTGCAAAAACTGAGAATTAGGTAGTGATTTTGATAATTTTCTTCTGGGTGGAAAAATATCATCAAATTGGCTATTTGTATTTTGAAAAAGTTTAATAACTTTTAATATATTCAAGTTTTTTGTCTCTTTTAAAGCCCAGATAATTGTTCAAGGCAAAATGATATAGTTCCATCAAAAGTCCTCCACGAAGGCAACTTTCTCCCAATACTTGATCCAGGAGCTCCCTTGTCTTCTGGATTGGGTTCAAAATTACAAGGCTACGTAGTTGAACATTAGTAGTCGTAAACCCATAAAATTGGGACGGCTGTTCACTGACGGATATAAAAAAAAATCCAAAGCACCATTTTGACAAAAATCGTACTTTATTGTACTTTAGCAAAATATTTAAAAAAAATCAGACTGATATTTACTCTGACATATTCACTCCCTGTGGCTTACATCAATCTTGACTTATTTTATTTGCACAGTAATCCAGTCATTCATACCTTTATTTTTAAAATACCTAGATAAAATTTTATCATTGTAAAATACCCATCGCAGCATTCCAATAAGATTAATTTCCAAGTCTCTCACTGATAAAAATGTTCCAAGGGAAATCTTAACTATTGTTGATGTCAAACATTAGTCAAAATCACGAACAAGCTGATCTGAAATTCTTATTGGAATTCCTTGGAGTACCAAATTGAAAGGGAACAGCAACAGGATACCTCGAGATAAAATCAACCGGAAGTCACTTCTCCTTTACGAGCTATTTACTCACTAGTGGTGATGGTTTAAAAATGCGTTGACGGGAAAAAATTCCCCCTTCACCGATAAAAACCCCCGATCTCCAAGAAAGATAGCAAACAGAGGGAGTTGGGAAAAAAAGGATAAAATATGAAGTAAACAAACAGTAAGAGACGCAAACGATGGAATGTTATTTTTGCACACTTATGTTCTTATGGGTTGTTGTGTAAGAAAAGGCATTTCCTTCGATGAAGTTACCTAAGTTTGAATCAATTTCACATCGGCAAAGTTCATTTTTCTCAAAACAAATGTAGTGCCCAAAAAAAATTTATTACATCAGACAGGCTTACTTTGTTAAACAATTATTTGCATTTATAACAAACGTAATGCTGAAAAAATATATAATAAAAAAAAGACATATTCCCTATGGTTAAAATAGCACATGGCATAGAAATATATAGTCCAAATAGCAATAATTTCTCATAACAAACATATTGCACAAAAAAAATTTAAAAAATAGAATTATATTACATCAGACATGTTCACTTTGTAAACAATTATTTGCACTTATAACAAACATAATGTTTAAAAAAATATTTAAAAAAAGACATATTCTGTGTGGTCAAAATAGCATATAGCATAGCAAATATACGGTCAAAATAGCAACAATTTCTCATAGCAAACATATTGCTCAAAAACATCGAATTATATTACATCAAACCTGTTCACTTTGTTAAACAATTATTTGCACTTATAACAAGCATATTACTTAACAAAATATTATAAAAAAGGCCTATTACCTATGGTCAAAATAGTATATAGCATAGCAAATATATAGTCAAAGTAGAAATCTCGTAACAAACATATTGCACAAAAAAAAATCGAATTATATTACATTAGACGTGTTCACTTTGTTAAAAAATTTTACACTTATAACAAATATAATGCTTAAAAATTTTATAAAAAAGACATTTTCCCTATGGTCAAAATAACTTGCCCTCATAACAAACATATATCTCAAGAATATTATATGAAATAAGCATATTGGCTTAAGCATAAAAAAAAAATTTTTTTTCAGCAAACATAATGTACAAAAAACTACTACATAAACAGGCTTATATAATTTGGTAAGAAAAATTGCACTCATAGAAGGCATATTGCATGAAAAATTTTAATGTGAAAAGCTTATTCACTTCAGATTAAAAAATTTCTAAGAAACTAATATGAAGGCAAAGAAACTAGTATGAAGGTATTATTCACTTTTGTAGCCACAATGAACATGTTGCGCAAAATATTCCATATAAAAGGTAAATTTTGTTTGGCATAAACAATATGCAATACAAAATTCAACACAAAAGACTTTTACATAAAAAGGTATATTCACTTAGGTAAGAAGATAAATTTATACTTATATCAAACGTGCTACATAAAAAATTATTACATAAAAAGACATATCCATTGTGATAAAAAGAATTCGCACTAATAGTATAATAAATATGTAGCACAAGAAAATTATGACATAAAAGTCATACTTACTATGGCTTGATCAAGTTTATACTCATAAAAAACATATTACACAAAAAACTATTACACAAAAAGGTATATTCACTTCGGTTTAAAGAATTTGTACTAGTAGTATAATAAATAAGTTGCACGAAAAAAAAAATATGACATAAAAGTTATATTCACTTTGGTTTGATCAAGTTCATACTCATAACAAACATATTACACAAAAACTATTACATAAAAAGACATTTTCACTTTGGTTAAAAGTATTTGCATTAATAGTATAGTAAATATGTAGCACAAATTATGACATAAAAGGCATACTCCTTTGGTATGAACAATTTTGCACTCATAACAAACATACTGCACAAAATACTACGTTTATAATAGTACATGATTTTTCATTGGCTTAGCTCGCTCATTATTTACGATTTTATAAACATATATTTTGTAGATTCAATTCACTTTAGTAGTCTTCATTAAAAATAAGTTACAGCATTATTTTGATATTTTTAACAATAAATAATATAAATGTATTAAAGAAAGAAGAAGGTGATTGAATTAGTGAATCAGAGGATGATTGTGTTAATGCATGGGTGAGTCGTGAATGGTCGAATCAATTAGTCTGTGATATAGTAGACCTAAGAATTAGCAAATCAATTTTTAAATAAATATATAAATTTAAAAAAATCTTAATAAACCTATAATTAGTGGCGGCCACTACAATTTTTTATTAGTCTCGTTCATTTTTGTTACAACTTTTTTTTTTTCTTTCCTCCAAGCCCTGAGCATGTACCTAGGTTATGAAAACCCTTAACCATATAGCCCAGGACTTGGCCGCTGGTCCAGCTCCGCTCCAGCCTAAATAACATAATATTTTTAAAAAAATTAAAAATTTAAAAAAAAAAAAAACACATTTTACTGAAAGTGTGGAATTTAAGAAGAAATAAGACAAAAAAAATATTATACATGTGAAATGGGAAGATATTAAAATTTTAATAGATAGTCATTATCCGCTAAGAAGTTCATTACTGTTATTAATCTTTTGTTTAAAGTATTGTTTGTAATAAAAGTTTTCTGCCAAATTTCTAAATTTGTTGGGCTAGGTTGACGACTATGCCAGGAGACAGTGTAGGGACAACTAGTGAGATAATGTTCAGGCGAACCTTGTTGGCCGCAGGTGCAAAGATCAGTATCTGTTATATGCAGGTAATTAAAGAAGGTTGGAAATGGTCCATGACCCGTCAAGAACCAGATGACTTGTTTTGGAGGAATTGTTTTGAAAAAAGTAACATTGTTCTTTTGTTACAACTATAATAATCAGAAATTTTTAGTATGATTTAAGTTAGGTATCATCACCATCATCATCAGTGGCTCGACAGCCCATGGAGGGACTTGGCCTTCTTAGGTTTTTTTCCATGCTAACCTTTTTTTTTTTTTGCTAGTGTTTAAGTTCGGTATAGGTAACTTCAACAATGATCATTAACCTCTTCAGGACCGGTGGATGGAGTAAGAAGCGCTTCCCAGGCCAGAAAACTAAGAGTTAATGCTTACTATAGAGAGGGTATGCGCACTAATACTAGAGTACTGTATTGAGATTAAAGCCCTGGATACTTAGCTCAAATAGCGATTCTCTTACCCAAGACAACTGTGCCGTTTTCAATTCAGATTGGCTGCAATTGATTACATGGGTAAACAGTCACTATTTTGGTGAATAGTTTGGACGGGACCAGGATAGCCTGGTCGGTAGGGCGTCAGACTCGTGTTCGAGAGGACGGGAGTTCGAATCCAGCCGGTTGAAGAGTCCCCTTGTGTTAAATGGTGACTAGTTCGCGTTAAATCTGTCGGGGTGGGCCGGGATAGCCTGGTTGACAGGGCACTGGGCTCATGTCCAAGAGGTTGTGGGTTCGATCCTAGCTGGCCGAAGTCTCCCCATGTAGTAAATGGCAAGTGATGCACGTTAAATCTGACAAGTCTCAAAGTCCTCCATGTTCCCATAACAAATCATACCTCTGGGGGTACTGATCGAGGAGTGTCCTTGTCTTCTGGAGTGATTCAAAATGACAAGGCTGTGGAGTTCGAATCCAGCCGGTCGAAGAGTCCCCTTGTGTTAAATGGTGACTGGTTCACGTTAAATCTGTCGGGGTGGGCCGGGATAGCCTGGTTGACAGGGCACTGGACCCATGTCCAAGAGGTTGTGGGTTCGATTCTCGCTGGCCGAAGACTCTTCATGTAGTAAATGGCGACTGATGCACGTTAAATCTGTCGAGTCTCAAAGTCCTCCATGCTCCCATAACAAATCATACCTCTGGAGGTACTGATCCAGGAGCTCCCTTGTCTTCTGGAGTGGTTCAAAATTACAAGGCTACGGAATTGAACATTAGTAGTCGTAAACCCAAAATTCGGTCGGCTGTTCAACGACGGTTATTAAAAAATAAAAACTGTCGGGGTCACAAAGTCCTCAAGTTCCCATAACAAATCAATACCACTGGGGGTACTGATCCGGGAGATCCCTTGTCTTATGGATTGCGTTCAAAATTACAAGACTACGGAGTTGAACATTGGTCGCCGTAAACTCAAATTTCGGCATTTCAACGACGGTTATAAAATAAATTAGTTTGGACGGCAAAGTGTCATTACGCTGGTTCTGTTGTTTCAATTTTCGCCTTTTTTTACTTTACTTGTTTCATACCTTTAAATCAATAATGACAGATTATTGCGCATTTGGGTGTTTTAATAATTCAATATTAGGCTGTAAATTATAGCGTTTACCTGTTGTAACACACAGATTAAAAAGCACATTTAAGATGGCTATCAATCTTCTCACTACGTTAATCTTTAAGCACTCTTAAAAGCGCTTATTTTGGACTTGAGATCACGTCCATGCGCTCTTCGGCCGTAAGTAAGAAAGGCTTGTTGCATATATGATACCGTGGGCTATGAAGGGTAAATCGGGTGATCAGGTATATGAGATCACGACCCTAAAGTGGTTCATACTTTTATTTTGATATAACTAAGTTTTAATAAAGAAATCGGTAGTGATACATGTAGAAGAAAAATTTTAAATATGTATAAAAAAAAAAGAAAAATTGCCAAATGAGGCAGCTTTTCATTTTTTCTCTAAAACCTTGAGAAAGAATGGAAACACTTGAGCCTCTGTACATTTTCACAGAACACTTTTTAGTTTTTCTCTTTATTTTTACACCGCATTCTTGTTGAGACTTGAACCCGCCGAGAATTTTAATGATTCCTTCCTTTAAAATGATTGTGAGGGTCATTTCCAGCTGACAGATTTACAGTTGAAGAGGAGAAGAAGAAATACGAACTCTTCATTTTGGTGCAGCTGCAGGAAAATTTGCTTCTATTTTTCGTACTTCATTTTGTTTCAATTTATTTTGCCCTTTTTTTTCTCAAATTAAAAGATGTTTTTCTTTTTTTTTTTTTTTTTTTGTACACACCATGCTGTTGTTTCTTTCTTTCCCTCTAATTTTCACTAGGGGAAAAAGTAAAGAAATAAAGAAGAAAAAAAACAGCTTCTTGCTTAAGACGAATTAAATTTTTACTCTAAGATTGTGTTAGGAAACTTTAGTTGGATTAATATAGAATTGAATCGCGCAAGAGCCGGATAGTCAAATTAAATTTAGTTCAGAGTTTAATCAAACAAGACCCGAAGAGTGGAGTTGAGTTGAATTGAATGAAGAGTTTAATCGCATAAGAGCCGTAAAGTTAAATTCTGTTAAATGTAGTCCCACAGTAGTATCACTGGTTGTGCTCAGTGACAGAGTGAGTTACCACTTTGAGCAACCTGCAAAGCGAAAGAACCGAAAGATTAACAGTATTTTTTTTTTTTTTACGAATGGCAGGCACTGAACTTTATTCGTTTCGCCTTAGAAGAGACCAGAGTTGCTACTCATTTCGCGTTACCCAGTGGGCACCTGTGAACCAAAGTCACGGAGGCGAGTAACATTGCCCACGCCACAATGCCACAAACCCGCTCATAGGGTGGGCCACATTCACTCATCACACACAACAGAGGACAACACAAGAGAGAGAAGCATCCATGCCCAGAGCGGGATTCGAACCCGCTGTCATTGGCTTCGCAGTCAGGCCCGCTAACCGCTCGGCCACCTGTCCGGCAGGTTTACAATATCTTTCCTCGTTTAAAGTGCTGAGTACACGCGCAGATCGAGCACGTCATCATTAGGTCATCGAGCCTTTCCTTCTGCAGAGGATCCCAAATTGTGATGGAATATCTTCAGATCATCCTCAGTGCTGTTTCCCAGACCGTCGCCAATAGCCTAATATATAGAGCTAGTGCGACGCAAATAATGAACTATTACTACTCTGTCGAATGTAGAATTTAATAGTATAAGAGCCATAGAGTTGAATTTTGTTGAAAGTGGAGTTGAACCGTACAAGAGCGAGTGAGTTGAGCTGAATAGATTGTAAATTGTAATCGCACAAGAACCTAGATGCATGCTTTCTATGAAATTAACAAATCTGATATATGTAATGTGTAATTTGTAGTTTAACTAAATTTTTACACACGACAAAATTACTTTCTTCTACTGAAATAGTTTGCTTTGAAACTAAATAAACTTTTATACTCAACATATTTTTTGTAGTAAACAAGGAAAGCTGGATATAAAACATCAAACGCCTAAACCAGTTGTGGAGCTTTTAATAATGAGTTTGTTTTTTCTTTTTTAAAAATCAACTTGCGGTTGAGTATATTGTTAATGTGTAATTTTTTTTAAACATGTTTTCTTTTTACAACTGTTCTAAAAATATAGATTAAAGGTGATAACAGCGGAACAACTGATATATTTATTTAGGACAATGAAAGAAGCTTTAAATTTTTATTCTCTTGTTAGGAATTTTATAACCGTCGTTGAACAGCCGACACAATTTTTAGTTTACGACTACTAATGTTCAACCCCTTAAGCCTTTAATTTTGAACTCTATCCAGAAGACTAGGGAATTCCTGGATCAAGTATTTGGAAAAATTTTCCTTCGTGGAGAACTTTTTGATGGAACTAACACACATTTGCGTTACATGAAGAGGAAAACCACGAAAACCATCCATGGTAAGACTGACGGCAAGGGGACTCTAGCTCATGATTCGTCTACCACTGAGAATATTTTACGTCAGCACTGCGGTCGTTGCGAGCTGGGTGCGGAATTCGTATCGACCAGCCATAGCTGGGATTTGAACCCGGTTCACCTCATGGGAAGGCGAACGCTCTATCACTAGAGCCACCACGGCTCTCTTGCTACTAATTTCATAGCCGACCCTAGTTTTGGGTTTATGACTAGTAATGTTCAACTTCGTAGCCTTGTAATTTTGAACCAATCTAGAAGACAAGGAAACTCCTGGATCAGTACCCCCAGAGGTATTGATTTGTTATAGGAACATGGAGGACTTTGCGACTCGACAGATTTAGCGTGCATCAGTCACCATTTACTAGACGGGGAGTCTTCGGCCGGTGGAGATCGAACTCACGGACTCTTGGACATGGGCCAAGCGCCCTATCGTCCAGGTCTTGTTACTAATTTTATTTTATATCCGTCGTTGAACAGCCGACCCAATTTTTGGGTTTACGACTACTAATGTTCAACGCCGTAGCCTTGTAATTTTGAACCAATCCAGAAGACAAGGAAACTCCTGGACCGGTACCCCCAGAGGTATTTATTTGTTGTTGTTACTAATTAATAAAACTCAAACACTTTGAACACAAAAATATCATATTATTTTTGATCCCAAATCAGGATAAGTCAGAATTATTTTTTATTCCCCCCCCCCTAAAAAAAGAACTCTTGTTTCTGCTAGTTAATTTTATGAAATCGAGCAATATGCAATCGTTGTACAACCAGATCACTCAAAATTCATTTCCGGAAACGCTATTCCTCAAATCTCATTCTTCAAACAAGCAACATTAATCAACAATTTCATACTCTAATTGCTTGCAAGATTGACAAAACATTTCAGGAAGTGGACATACATCCAAAACCGAAATAAACGAAACATTTCGCAACGATTTTACAAACAAACTCCACCAAATATCAGACAGTAAATTGCTACGCGGATTTCATCAAATGATCTGACTCAGTCAGGCAATCAATTCATCAGTTAAATCAGAATTCGTTCTTAATTGTTCAAAATATGGCGAACATATCTAGACAAGATTAGATGACGCGAATCAGCCGTGATTTGCACATCCGTGTATGAGATTTGCCCATGCAGGAAGTTTCAGTCTTCGCCAATTACTTACTATGTTCTAAAATGTCAAGGACTCACTTATTAAGATGGACATTACAATCTCGAGTGCCTTGTAGAAATTCTTGGGTACACAAATTTCGAAGTGAGAGAATATTACGAAACTTCGAAAAAATTGAATTGTAAATGAAGGCTGAAGTAGTGCACGTGGGATGTGGAAGAAGTTGAGGAATTTCTTTTCCAACTGTATAAATATTGACACAATGAAGACCGGTTTTAATTTAATTTTATCACCACGGTACACAAAATTACGTGCGTATTACACTTTACTCAAAAATTTTGGAACTGGCCTTGAAACTTCTGAGATATTTCTTCCTTGTTATAGAATTGAAATGTATCAGTTAAAGGTGGAAGAGAAATAAACCGAAAACTGTAACAAAGAAATATTGCATGTGTCTTGTAAAAAATTTACCTTTTACGAAAATTAAAAAAAGTAAAAAATAATATTTTAGTCCTTTTTTGTTGTTCAATTTTTTTCTTATTTTTTTTTCCATAAAAATCATCTAAAATCGTCAAGTTTAGAAAATATAGCTAATTATAAAAATAGAAAACAACAAGAAGCTATTTATAAGCACATTTTACAGTTAAAAACCCTTAATTTTAATGACCTTTCGGTAAATATATACATATATGCAATAAATACAGCAGACCGTATAATTTTTTAACTCCTAATTTCGTATTTTCTATCCTTTTTTTCTTTTTAAATGTCGCTTTGTTTGCCTTCTATCACCAAGCTCTTCATTTGAAATATATTCCTGCTTTCAAATCAAACATAGTTTAAAACGACTTGAAGGTTTTTAAAAAAATTTATAATATTTTATTTTTGTCACGTTCTCGAAATTGTAAATGAGGAAGGGATATTTATTTACTTCTATAATAGGGCCCGATTTAGAAATCCGGGGGCTGTGGAGACAAAACTGTCCGGGGCCCCCTTTATCATAACTTCAAACCACATTTACGAGCTCTTTGCTTGCAAAATGCTTTTAAATTATTTATAAAAGTAAACTATTATATGTTAGCATATTTGAGATTATAATTTATTTCAATTTTCGTTAACTCGCAGTTCATATAGATGATTCTTAAAAGAAAAAAAAGAAAAGAAAAACACTCACACACAAAATATTTGGTTACATTCAGAAGGTCCGCAGACTTCATGATAAATCAGACCCTGCTCTTTAGTTAAGATCACATTACCTTTGACAGAAGTAACTTGCCATCGTAACTAGCATATTTAAATTATTCATGCTAATGGCGATGGTAAATTACTTCTATGAAAGAGAATAATTAAATTAATTTAACTTGAACACCTCCTCCAAAAAAGAAGATAAGCGCGCACTAAAAATATCATCACTAACATTGTTTCCTTTTCACTACAAAATAAATTTGACGCTTACTCTTTTGTATCATTAAACCCACATCTTTACGCAATCGCGTGAACTACAATCGCTAAGATAGCATTGCAATCTATGGAAGAAACTTCGATTAATTTCTTTGACTCATGTTCTTTATGATGTTTCTGTGTGCATTACCCATTCGAGAAAGCGTTTCCGGCCTTGCTTTGCTATATGACTTCGAGTCGTTAAGATGCATCCTTATTCTCTTACAGACTATTCTCGCTGCATGCGATTCGCATGTTCATGCGTCATTGTAGTTCACGCATGTACGAATAGATCTTCTTACATATAGTATGTAGTTTTTTAACATTCGCACGAGCAACTAGTATGAATGCTGTTTTAGAGATTCTAGAACGTTAAATTGAGACACCCTCTTTTGGGGCATTTCCGGAGGTGATTGCATATTCCCTAAATCGAGTTTGCCATCTTCTTTTATACTTTGCGTAAACTTCTTTGCGTAATATTCTTTTTCGTCTCTCTTGTGACTCGGTCCGATTTTCACTGATTTTTGGTGACGGTACCTAAACAAAAACTCCCTGAAAGTTTTACCCCCACACTTTCTTTATAATCATAAAAATAAATTATATTTTTCAATGTGACCCTCAAATTTAACCACGATGTCATTTTATGACGAAATTCCGGATTTTTTAAAGTCAGCAAACGTTATATCTCACATAGCTGCAAATAAGGGCACGCCTCCGAGAGTTCAGGGTACCAAAAATAATTTTTTTCTACAAATAAGAAAATATTTTTATAAACATCTTTAAACATATCAAGTTTTAAAATTTGCTGCTGGTGGTGCTTTGTAACTCATAGCACTTTTTAAATCCTTTTTCTTTTTCACTTTTTAAATAAATCATATCCGCATCCACTACATTTTTTCCGCACTTTCATTTTTTTTTAAAGGGATGCTTCTGTAATAATTGTACTATACGAGGACCAAATTAAGAGCTGTTCATCAGACTGAGCCCAAAATCTTTGACTGGTTAAATTGAAAAGTTTATTTTTTTTATTCATTTATTGAAGTGGGGCAAAAACATGAAATGAGAAGAAAAAATGCTATATATGTATTGGCTTGTTAACATTTTAATAAATTTCACCCCTTAAAGTTTGTTCGATTCTGCGATGCTTCTTATTTTCAATTTTTTTTCTTTTTTAGATGTTTTTTTTTCCTTCAACTATTTGCACGCTGCTGTCCTGTTGCCCCCAAAAACTTGGCACAGGTACCAATACACATATCCTTGGATTCCGTACCGAGTGGGTACTTACAACTCGAGAAGAAGAATACCGCTGAAATCAGATTATTGCGTCGAATCACGTGATTGTGCTTGGCGTGTTAAGGATACAGCTATTAGGCATGGTTTATTATCATGTTGAATCAATCTTCGTTGCAGACTTAATTGGATACCTGCAAGCGATGTCACGCGTGAGTGTCGAACTTACTTGGCTGCTGAATTTTTGCATATCCAAGCGTGACATCGCTTGCAGATATTCAATTCTTGAAATTTCATTAAGAAACGTCTATGAAGATGAATTTTAAGAAATAAGTCTACACCCGTCCACCTAAAGTTGTCTTGCTCTTAAAGTTCTACTTAAAAGCAATTATATTTTTTTTATTTCTAGACATCAAATTTAAACTAAAAATACGTATTTATGCATTTACCTTTCGATGTCTGAAATTTTATGATTTCATTGAACTGGAATAAAAAGAATTATCAAAACGTCACAAATGGAGAATAAACTTTACATATAAAGGACCGTAAAGTGAACAAATAATCTTAAGTTAATATGCACTGTTAATTAACGATTTATGCAAATAAATGTTTTTTGGTTTAACTTCACATTACGACTTAAAGCATACATTCATTAAAATAACAAAACAAAAAAATTACTATGAAAATTGTTTAAATTCAACGTGTTGTCTATAAATGGTTCGATTTTTACACTGATAAATGTTTAAAGAGTTTCTATTCTAATGCTAAGCATCACTTTTTACGTTTAACGCGTTTTACGTTTAACGCATTTAATTAAAATTAAAGCACGTTTAATCATTATGAATGCGGATCCCCACTGCGGTAATAAGCTTACCTACTTGTTGATCATTTGTTTATGTCAGAAGAAATTGCAGAATTTTATAAGCCTTTATTTTTGGATTTAAGGTACATTAATTTACGCAACCCTACAATAATTTAAATACTACTTTATTTAAATGAAGCAAATAAAAATTTTTTTGTTTAGAACTAAAAATATAAATGTAGCAGATAAAGAAAAGAAAAAGAAGTAAACTAAAATACTACTATAAAGATACAAATTCAAAATTGTAGAGCACTAACTCTTCATATCTCCATCGTGGATAAACCGTTTCCTTTTATACTAAGGGGTTTAACTCTTAATTAATGACTAACTTAATAAGAGCATAGACACTCAACATGTAAGCATAGGCACTCAACAAAGATCACCACCCATCTTTCAAGTCCAAAAAATTTCAACACCCTCTTATTAAGGAAAAAAAAGTCACAATAGTAAAGAAATATTAAAACTATTTTGTACAATTTTTAATCTTTATCGTCATATGAAATAATGCTTTTTTTTTTTTTTTTTTTTTTTGTAAAAAATATTGAGTGAAACATATTTTAAAAATCATACCAGATTTTTTTTTTTTTTTTTTTTTGTAAGCTAACAGCTGGTAATTTAAAATTAGTTACGTTTTGATAACATCTCTCTGAATTATCTAAAAGTGAGTAAAAAATGAATACAAATTTTAATATTTTATGTTCATGTATAATGAATTTCAAATCTTTCTTTTTGTTTGGTTGCTTAAAATGCATGTTTAATATTAGTTAAAACAAATATATAATTTCTGGAGTAATTTAAGGAAGCCTTTAGGGCATAAAAGTTTCAAATCCATACGAAAATTCATGCAGCCATTCACCACAAAAATCATAAAGTAAATATTATACTTTCTTGTCATACTTAAGAAGTCTTTTTTTAAGACAAATAATTTTAATAATAAATAAGCATTGAGATACTTATCGTAACTTTTTGATACAAAATAAGAAAATTTGGAATTTTTAATGTGTATTTATACTAATTCCATCAACAGTTTTTCAAAGATCCTTTAGAAATTCAACACCCTTGCAATAATTATTAACTTGCTTGCACCCCTTAAAAGTTTTCACCTCCCACCAGGGGTCGATAGCGTCTATGTAGGGAAAAAATATTTCAGACATTAATTGGGATGATGCGAAGCATTAAAAACCATCTATCCGCTTATGGTTTTCGATTATGGTAACAAAGAACAGAATTTCAACTTTTTCGTGTAATTATTGTGACACCAGATTCAAGTTCAGCTTTGGTTCAACTCAAGAGAATAAATTAGTTTTGATTCAATGTGTGAGATGGCAGCACTATATATATTTTTTTGAAATTTTGAAAAAAATAATTATTAAAGTGTATACGTTAGAAGATAAGAGAAGCCTGATTCAATGCTCAACTAAAACTTCTGTAAATCGCAAAAAAAAAAGAAGAAAAAAATTACTGTAAAAAACAATGCACTAAAGCTTAATTACAAATTGGTTAAATGGGGACAAAAAGTTTTGTTTGCTTGTTACTTTTTCTAAGGGGAAAATAACGAACACGGCATATTTTATATAATAATAAAGTTCAAAAATAAATAAAATTATTTCTCACAGCAATTAAATATGTTTTTCCCTTTTTAATTAGTTTTAATTTCAAAAAATATAAATGATACATCATTTTTCTTAATACTATAAATTTACACAAAGTTATAAGTTAACACAATTTTAATATTAAATTCAATAAAGAAAAATCTAAGTAAAATAGAAATGCATAATATAATACATTAAAAAGATGAAAATTATAAATATAATTAGCAACTTGAAAATTATCGTGAATACTAAATGTAAAATAAATATTCCTTTAAATTATATGCATTAAAAAATATTGTATCGTAAAAATTTGATATTTAATTTATTACAATTTAAATTTAATTTTTTCAAAAAATATTCAAAATGAGAGATAAATTGTTTATGGAAATAACTCAAAGATAGTGTAAATAATATAAACAAAATATCTAACGAACTTATCAATATTAGTAAAAAAATAGACAAATAGCGTATTTGCAAATGCTAGTTTACTAAATAAAAGTAGAATACATCTTATGGTACATTACATTTTAAATTCAGATTTTTAGTTTGTCTCGTGAATATGATTTACAAGTACAGAAATTGTTGTTGTGTGACAATTTTACAAGTTCATAATAATGATGCGGGGGGGGGGGAATATATTACATATATAAACGTATTAACATTTGATAAGCGTTACAAAATTGATATTGAGCACCTCAGCTTTTTACGATGCGTCATCTAACTTTTTTTAGTATCTTAACACTTTATTGATCGGCAATTTCACACAGAAACTTTACCGGCTATCATTTTGTATTTGAGTATGGAACTAAAATAAAACATTCTAAATATTAACTTTAAAGTCATCGGTCAACAACACATGACCGATGACGTGTATCCCGAGTTCAATGACGAACGAACTCTTCATCAGTCAACAACTTTTGGGCATGAAAAGACGAGTTAACTTGTTAATAGTCAACAATGTCTACCAATACCTAGGAAAGTATTTGGCTTTAATATTGCATCAATTTTTTTTTTCTTCCCAATTTGGTTTGAATATCTCAACCACTTGCTTACTCTTAAAAGATAGAACAATTTCAGTGCTGCCATCTAGGCAAAAATTCTTTACCTAGCCATCTAACGTTTTAAATTAAATATTTTTTTTTACACTTGTTTTCCTGTTATTCTTTGTTCGGTATTTAAATCCAAAATATTTTTGCATGCTTTTAAAAGATTCAATGCAGAATCTTTGGAAAAAATGAGAAAAATAAAGACTTTCATAAAAAAAACTTCTTAAAATGCATTAATTGCATTTTATTTTTTTTTAATTGGAGGAATATTTAACTCCTCTTCCTGGAATATTCGCTGAGCGCCTTTATTGCTTTCAACTAATTAGTATTTTTTTTTTAAAAATAAAACAAACAAATTTTTTTTTTAAAAATTGCGTTTTGTTTCTATTTCAGCAATGATCCCTCATTGCCCTCATTGAACTTTCAGTGCAGAGGGTGGGATAAAATTATTGTGCTTATGTGTTACTATTCTTTAAAAAAGGAGGTATGTAAAATAGTGGGACTGTAAAATAGTTATTAGCAGACTAATGCTTAATTTGTTAACTTTAATATTTTATTATGTTAATTTAATATTTATTAAAAAGTACAAAAATAAATTTTTTTTACATATGTTGAAAAGTTTTTTGGAAAAAAAAAATTAAAGAACTTTAGAATAATTTTTATTTCAAGATTGCCAAAATGTGGTTTTAAATCATTATGATTGTTTCTGATTAATTAAAAAAAAATTTAAGTTAATAACAGAGTTTTTAATAAAATAATGTTACTTTTTAATATAATTTAATAAAATAATGTTTGTGTAACCCATCATGAAAATCATGTTTCTTTCATGAAAAAATTTGAATTTTAAATTTAAGCAAAAGAAAATTACTTAGCTGAATATGATGTAAATATAGAAATGTTTTAGCGTCATTAAACAATGGAAAATTATAACTAATTTTTTTTTTTTAATTCTTACTAGTTTTACAATAATAAATGAAAAATACGAGATTCTTACAAGAGCTCTTGAAACAAAACTTAAATGGATAGTAAATTCATAAAAATTTGATATACACTTCAATATGTCTGTATACTTCAATTTTTTTGTAATCTTTCTTCAAAAATACAATAGATACAATATAAATAAATAGAGACAATTGAAATATAAAAGATACAATATCGTCTTCACATTTTAAAAATTAAAAAACTCATTTTTGTATTTTTTTATCAAATTTTTTTGATAAAAAAAAGTGATTAGTAATATGTATGTAAAACATTACTTGGGTGCCAAGTACGCACACAACAAAGAAAATTTTTTTGCCACATTCAAATTTTTATCTTACTAAAGATAGCCACAAAAGTTAGTACAATAATTAATTATACAATTAGTTACATTTATTTAAGTATTGCATCACGAAAATAAAGAGTTTCAGATGCAATATATATTTCAATTGAAACAAAAATCATTTTGCTGTTGGAATACATAAAGAAGTAAAAGTGACAAAAGTCTCAAATGTTTTCAATGGTCGGGGTAACAATAGACACACTGTATGCTGAAGTGGCAACATGCCAAATCATGTCCCCAGATGATATACATGGTAATGTCTTCATTGGTTCAATGACTCAAAAAGAGCCTAGCCTGGGCGCATGACAAAAATATGCTACAAAGATTCGTAATATTTTGCAGCTGAACATAAATGGCACCAAGAGAAAGATTCATGAATTTGCAAAATCTTTTAGGAAAAACAATGTAAATATTGAGAAAAGCTCAATGTTTGATTCAAATTTGAAACCTATTTTTCTCTTTAATTCCAATTGCAAAGGAAAATAACAAACTCTTATAAGAAAATTTGAAATTAACAAATAATAAATATATGAATGGCTTACAGTTGACCATAAATGGCACCCAGAAAAGATTTCTGGACTCACAATGGCTCTTAGGAAAAACAATGTAAATAATGAGAGCGCCTGCAAGACATTTAACTGAAACCAATAAAAATAATAAATATATGAATGTTTTGCAGGCAGTCCTGTAAATTATGATGATTTAAAGCAAAATGGAATATTATTTTAAAAATTGCTGTAAATTGAGAGCTAAAAATTTTTTAATTTTTTTATAAAAATCTCACAAATGTTAAATTTTTTCAATGCAATCCTAATATTCCCTAGTTTCTATTCAACAACACTGTCAAAGTAACTTGATACAAAGTATTATAGAATAACTGTTAATTATTGTATACGAAAAAGATAATAAAAAATTAATAAACATATTAACAATAGAAGTTTATTTTATTAAATAATATTTGACACAATTCTGAAAAAAAATTTGTTCTTCACTCGAAAACATAATGTACATATGATTTTTTTTCTTCGATTTTTGAGATTTATCTAAATATTTCTTAATCTATAAAATATAACTGTAAAACATAATTGTAAAATAAATCTATACAACAAAATAGAAAAAAAAATGCACACACACACACAAACTGGAGTTGAAATAGCGAACAAAAACTTCACTCACATATATATGACACTAAAATATACAAAATATTGTGGCACAAAAATATTAGCACTGACATTAAATTAATACATGCAATTTCATTGGAATAGTTCAAAGTAAAAAGACAGTTTTTAATGTATGACACGAAAATCTTACTTTCTGTGAATTGAACAAATATTTGAATTGCATTAAAATAAATAAACATAACAATAAAAAATTATAGAGATCAGAAAACATGGGATTGTCAAGAGTAAATTGTTCAAATGAAAAGTTATCAATACAGTCGAACTTTCTTTTAACGAGCATAAAGGGACCACATTATTTGCTTTTAAAAAACAGGTTTCCAGTTAAAATCATGCAAGTTCATAAATACTAACTAAATTAAAAATATAATTTATTTTTTATTTCTTTACAATTATTATTTTCAGTACAATTTTGTACAAAAGTAAATAATTTGCTTTAAACTTTCTAATATTCACTTTGTTGTATTAATGTTATGATAATGATAAGCTTCATGGCCTTTTAAACGCAACATCAAAAAGGAATTCATCAACTCACAAAACATCAAAAATAAATTTTTCTAAAAAGGGAATTTTTCTGAGCTTGGGCGGTAAATAGTTAAGTAGAAATTTTATGAATTAAAAAAATTGTGATTACTAAAACCAGGGATTGCTTATTACAAGCAAGCCAAAAACATAACATTATACAAACCAAATATTTTAGGTTTCTTAAATAAATCAGGTCTCTTTATACATGAGTTAGACTGCATTATAGGAAGCGAAATATTTCTAATTCTACTACCGATTAGTTTCATAAAAAATATTTCACAAATAAACAAGTCCAAAAGGAAGTAAGATGTATTGAAAGTAAGAAAGTAGATATAGATAAAGTAAGATAACAAAAATGATCATTATGCTAAATTATTCAGAAGCATTTTTTTTTATAATTTAATGCAAACTTTGCATTGCTGAATTTTAAGATGGAATTATCATAAAAATACAGGTATTTTTTTTATGAAATAATAATACTCTCATAAACATCTAAACTGAACTATGTAAATAAGACACTCATAATAACTATGTAAACATATGACACAAGATAAATATAAAAACCAAGTATCTAAGTTTCAAAACATGACTTCATAATAAAAAGAAAATGATATGTTTATTTTAAGAGTAATAGATAAATGATATGAGAACATTTTTAATGAACAAAAATCTAGTTATGGTAAATTTTCAATAAAGTGTTAAGATCCATTTCATAAGAATTAAATAAATATTTCACCTATGTTGAAAAAATTTCAAGATTATAAAAGTATTGTTACAAAATTAATTCAGTTTAATGTGAAATATTACATGGACTTAATATGATATGTATATTATCAGTGGTGATTACAAAAAATTCCCAGAATTGCACATCTTGTAGCATTTATGAGAATCAATTGTGAAGCATGATCATTGCATTAAAAGATTAAAGTCTGTGGAATTAATTTTCATTGCCCCTGCAAAGCATTCACCACCTCGTCAAATGCAACAAAATCGTTAATTCGGCGAAAGTATTGGTGAATAATTTTTCTACCAAAAAGAAATATATATATTCTCCTCAATCCAGAAAAGAAGAAAAAAAGTAAAAGTAAATTCTCAATTCCTGTATTTTTTATTCGATTACAGTCATTACAGATAAGTTGCATAACAGATTAGAATTATATTAAGTACTATAGATAATGTAAGTAACACAAGAGATTATGAAAGCACAGATTACTAAGTTTGTTGCCAGATCAAGTGACATAACTTGACAAATTTTTTCCTACAGTTTGTGTCAATAAAACAGATTATATGGTAGTAAGATGCATATTATCATCCAAATTGGATGCAAAAAATATGTGGCAATAACATAATGTTGCCTAATGTTTTTTCTTAAATTACAGCTCTAGACAATTACATCATAACTGCAAAATAACTTATGATTTGAATTTGCATTTTATAAAACAATTCAAAGCGTGGTAAATTTGTATTTTGATTTGAAGTTTTCTATGTTAAAAAATTAATCATAAGAAATTGTTAAGATTTGCTAAGAATTTTGAACTTTGGCCTATACTTTTAATATTCGGCTAATTTACCAGCTAATAATTTAAGGTTCTTAACGTGGGCCCAGAATATTTCATTATAAAAATTTAATAATTTTCATTGAGACCAAGTATTATAAAAACTAAGAGAAAATTGCCCTTTCTTTAAAAGCTACTAAGTAAAGTAGTTCTAATTTCAATTTTGTCATCTGCTTTAACTTTCTAATTCATTAAATTTCAAAATATTTTATTAATCAAGTGTTTTACACATTAAACCAAAAATGAGCAAGACCAAAAATCAAGTGAACAAGTTCTACTCAAATATGTTAAGTATTTACTAGAAACTTGGAACAAATGCATAACAAATCAAGATTTTTATTCAATCAAGATTATTATAATTACTGTCATCTAATGCTAAAAAATAGATTAATTCAACAATCATATTTTTCATTAAAAAAACTCATTTGATTGATTTTGTAAAGGCTTTTGCTGTAGTTAGAAATGCTTTTGAAGCATTTTTAAAAATTATGAAAGGATCTTGTAGCACTGCGAAATATAATTCAAACAAAATCAACTAATAATGAAAATCACATATTTATGTTTATGTAAAATGAAGCTAATAAAATCATGTTATTACTAATAACATTGATAATTAGTAGCAATGAAGATATCAAAGCGACATGAACTAATATTAAAATGCACAAAGAAACAAAATATTTTTTTTTAAAAAATATTTAAACAAAAGAATATTTAGTTTTTTTTTTCAAAGAAAACAACTTTTTAAAAAAAACTAAAGAAATTAATGAAATGAATTAGTAATAACAAAATGATTGTTCACAAAATTAGAATCAATATTCCTGGAAGAAATTAGTGCACTTTTAGGAACTTAGTTCAGGGGTGATTGTGAGCCCAAGTCAAAATTCCGGAAAATTCATTGAGTTAAAAAGTTTAAAAAAAAAAGAAGAAGAGGAAGAAAAAAAAGAACACTTTAATTGAAAAATTAGAAAAAAATTTAAACAAGTTTTTTTTCTTTTTTCTCAATATTTGTTAGTTAACTTAAAATATATTTACAATTTTACACATACCTATACCATTTACACATAGCTATGATGACCTGGAGAAGTAATTAAAATTTACAAATATGTCTTTCTTTCTTGAGTTTATGATTATAACAACTATTTATTGATAAAAAATGAAAATTAATCATGAATATGAGCTTATAAAGTATCTCTTTGGCTCTTCCTTATAAACAAATAAAATAAACTGTGTTTTTAAGTTCCACCTTTGAAAATTTGATTTTCGGAAACTTCTGTAATCAATGATTTATTGAAACATCTGGACCTTCGATCTCCGGAAACTTCCGGATCACTGTTAGCGAAAATTCCGGAAATCCGGATTTTTTCCAGAGCACAATCAGCCCTGTTAGTATGCATTTTAAGACAAACTTTAGTGCAAAAGTTAAAATAGTAAAAGCAAGTTGCATTCAAATGCAATTTTCTCTAAAATAAAATTTTGAAAAAAAAAGAGGTCTTTTTTTTGCCTTGATTATAATAAGCTTTCATATTTCATACAATTTAAAAAATATAGTTTTATGAAAATTTGGAACTTAAAAAAAATAATCATGGCATATCATATTTAACTAAAAAAAATTAAATAAGAAACCCAATGTTAAAAAATTATTTGCTCAAAGTGTATCTTAATATTCTTTAACTAATAAAATAAGACATGCCAAGACATTTGCAGAGGAACAAGGTATTTTGCAATAGTTTTACCAATAGTTTTGTAACAGGAAATGCAAATGTTCAGTTCAAATAAACTTTAAAAATAGGTAACAATAGTTCTTCACACAAATAAGTTATAGATGAATTGAATACTGTAACATACTTTTAACAAAAAATAAAACTTATTGCACAAAAAAATTAGAAAGAAATACAGTTTTTTTAAATAAAAACTTTTAAGGAGTAATCAAAACCCCTCATAGAGTAATCAAAACCCCTCATGGTTAACATGTATCATTAAAGTTAAAAAGTAAAGTTGTATTTACCTAACTCTACAATTTAAAACATAATAATAAAAACCTAGAACTATCAACTAGTTAAATTATTCTTTTTCTCAAGTTTTTCAGAAAGAATAGATTGATGATACAAACGAATATTTTTCAGTTCTTTACGTAATTTATCTCGAACCATTTGTAGATTTTCAATAGAAGTTTTATTATTGGGAATCTTGGCACATTTGGCATCACTATTTTCCGGTGTTGAAGCTATTTCAGATATTGCTTTCTCCAAGATCTTATTGGATTCTATAGGGACATCACAAGGAAAACTTTCACATTCCTAGAGAATTAAGAACACATAAATACATAATACAATAAAATAATTCTTTTAGGAACATTAACTTTTGCCTATAGCAATCTTAAGTTTTGCTTTTGTAAAAAATACAACTCATCAATTATAGAAAAATGTCCAAAGTCATGGGCATTACAGGGATCTAATAGTTGCTTATATTTCACTGATAAGAAGAAAAATATTCTGAAAAGTCCAAAATGCCGGCAAAAAGATTAATTATTTTATCGCCTTCCTGTTTTTAACTTTAAGCAATTGAATGTGATGATAGTTCGCAAAAATTTTCTTTCTTTGTCTGAAATAACACAGGGAACTTTTATAGATTTCTGATTATTGAGGGGGCATATATCCAACGTCCACTCGCAAACAATCCAAATAAATTACATAAAAACAAGCAAAAATATTGTCTGTTTCATATCTTGCGTAGAGAAAAAACATTTAAAAAAGGGCATTATCGGTCTATAGTAATAAAATTGATATTCAAACACTGTTAATACATTAAATTTTTTATAGCTTAATAAATGATATTTTTGAAACATCCTAAACCATATTCCTCATGGCAGAAACGCAGTGACATGGCGACATTGTCGCAGAACAATACAGAGTTCTTGCAGAAAGATTTTTCTTTTAAAAAGTTTTAGTTTTCTTTTCTACATAAATTTACACGTAATATTTGAATCATGCATTTTGATCACTTTTTGGCATGCTCAATTTATGGCGATAATTCTGTAAATCGATGTAATGTTTCAATTGTATTTTCGGCATTTTTTTATATTGATTTTCAAGTGGTTTTTAAATATCCAAATTTATTTTAAACAATACGGAAAATTAGATTTGTGTCTTTGAGTATTTACTTTTTAAGGCAATGATTTTATTGATTTTTTTTGGCAGTTATCGCTATTGATTTCTCCACAGTTTTTAAATCCAATATTTTTTTATATGATACGATTTATTACAACAACCTAATCTTGAAACAAAACAAGCATTTGAGTAATCCCTTTTTTACTTGTCCGATTTGCGTGATTTAGTCATCTATCTTTTTTCGGAGATTACTACTACGTGGATTTCGTGATTTATAATTATTTATTTTTATTTTGACGATTATTAACAAAATGCGACAAAGGAAAAAATAGTGCATCCCCCCATTAAAATGTGAAAATATCACCAATAAAATTAGAATAAAAAATTATTACATGGTCAATTAAAAAAAATTAGGTATAGTTTTTTGTTTGAAAACACAGCACTTTTGTTATTTTAAATTAGTAGCATATATGTTTGTTATTATTAAAAGTATCTTGCAGAAAGATATTAGTGCTATTGAGTTTTGTCGCAGATAGCTCGAAAAAATCCTGCCACAGGGACTATATTATAAAAATTACAAACTCACAATGAAATGGGGAAAAATTACAAACATTTATAAAATTATTTCAAATAAAATATACCTCAGTAGTCAACACTGCATCTTCTGAACAAACGACACCTTCTGAAGCAAGAGACCGTAGAGAGAACTTTAAATGACCCATAGACATCAATAATCTATTTATTGTGTCTGGATCAAAATTTCTAAGTGTTTTAGTAGTCTCCATCTTTATATATAAACAAACATAAATAATTAAAAAACTTTGAATACATATGAACTATCAGTTTGTAGAAACAGAAATAACAAATAAAATTGCTTGTACAGTTGAACCTGTTTATCTCGAAATTTCTAAAATTCCCTACACTTACTGTCTAAAATCAATGTATTTTGCATGTTTATGTCGAATTTTTTTTCAAAATCTCCGTTTCTCAAATTTCTAATGATAGAGCACAAATGTCATAACTTTCTACATCAGTAGAACTCGTAGACAGAGATGAATTTTGTGAACCCACTGGAAGTAGGGATGAACAGGTTAGCGGTGTTTCTTGGAATTTCAATCACTATCCCTGCCCTTAACTTAAAATGATTCTGACAGTAAGTGAGGGCTTAATGAGTAGTGACCAACAGGGGTTAGCTTTTCAGCATAGAAAAGAAAGCTAAGAATAGAAATTCATTTTGACCACAAAATTGCAACCAATGGATCAAAGGATAATTAAGAGTTTTAAAGTGTACTATAGAAAAAAGTTGGGAAGCAAACTTGTAGATGCCATTGATGAAAAAAGTAAGACAATATCAGAATTACTGTTTTGCCTGGAGAAATTTGTCTCTAAAAACTATCCAAAATGATTTTAAAAAGCTGGTTTTAAGAATAGCTGTGGAAGATGATGAATAAGAGGTTGAAGGCAACAGTAAAGAAGAATAAAATATTAACGCTGAAAATGGAATAAAATCTGGATTTAATGTTGACCTTAATTTTGAAGATTTTTACAAGTGGACAACTGCCTGGCAACACGAGGAACATTGACAGATGTGGAAATCATAGATAATGTCAAAGGAATATCAGATGAAGAGGAAGAAGCTGAAGATCATATTGATGAATCAAAAGTGAATGCAAAAGAAGTAGAAAAAGCTGTAAAATTCTTATAAACTACTCTTGAAACCCAGGAAAATGTTAGCTCTGAGGAATTTGCGATCTTTCTAACCTCAAAAGAATAATCGTAACAAATAAGATTATAGGTCAAAAATCTTGGAAAAATTATTTTCAGCGTTAAATGTATGTTAAAAAACTGCTATGTAAATATATGTAAGTGGTATAATTAGTATATAATGTATGTGGTATAATTAGAAATGTCTATATTTTTCTACTAAAAACAATTACACTTTTAATAGAATTTCCTAATTCAATTAAAAAAAGTACCTGTATAACTCAAAACCTCTTTATCTCGAATTTTTCGCTTATTCCGTGAGATTCGAGATAAACAGGTTCAACTGTATTTCCTACGAAATTTCAAAGATACATACAATTTACCAAAATCATTAGTGATTTGATCAATAAATAAGATAACTATGAACACTGGATACAATTAGAACTATTGATACTCTGAAGAAAATACAGAAAATTTTGTCATGCACAAAATCATAAAAATTTATAATTTTTCTAAGCAAGTATTTATATTTTAAAATAAAAGCAATTATTCCCTCACAAGTTAATTGTACATTGTTAATGGGTACTATTCGTCTCAAATTAGAAATTAATTAATGTAGGAATTCAATAATGGCAAATGAAAACAAAAACGGACTATCGTTATTATAAATAGAGTTTGCTAAGTTATAAAGAGACATAATAGTTTATAAGGGCAATGTTAGATAATTTCTAACATCTAAAATGATTACTAGTTCTCAAATATGTAAAAAAAAGTAACTAAATTATATGAATTCATATTTACTGTCATTCAAGCACATCGAATTAATACCTTGCCAACGAAACTTCGATCCTTTGCAATATTTATACTTTTGGCCATCAAGTATTGGAGTTCAACAACAAAACAACAGTAAACCAAAACCAAAGAAGTCAGGAAGCGCAGGAGGTGAAACAGTAGTGCTTCTACGTTTTGAACGGAGTTAGTCATTTCCCATTTATATTGCCATCTACATTGAAAATTATGCAAACAAAAACTTACATCATTATATTATTTAAACTGATTAAAATTTGCTTTTTCTGTGGCTAAAACATATTTTCAATTTAATTTCTAAATTTTCATGTGAAAATTATGAAAGTACTTCTTATTTAAATTAAATTGTTTGCTAATTTTAAGTAAAGTTTTAATCTCAATAGATGGCGATACTATGACGTTCTGTACTGAGGAAAGTTAATGCTCCTTTCTTGGCATGCAAAGGCTTGTCCATCTCCTTTTTTCTACTCTGTGGCTCCAACTTTGTTTATTTTGATTATGACAGTGTACAGTGGCAGATAGAGTAAATTTGTGACTAATTTTTTTTTTTATTCCTGAAACATGACTGAATGAATTTTTAATTAATCTTCTGAACTTGTTCTTCACTTTTTCAGTTACAAATGGGTTCGGAACAAAGTAGCCAGTCAGCTAGATCCCAAAGTGTCAAATCAACAACTAAAGTAAAGGAACCTCAGAATGTTAGATGTTCTTCTCCTAGGCCATCAATTAGTTCCGATTCTGATATTCCGTACATATCGTATACTGTAAATCGCCCTATTGGAGGTAATTTTACATTGTGACTAGGCTGAACTAGTTGTATAAAACATGATTTTATCCGTTTGAAAACAAACCATATTTAAACATTATCCATGAAATATTCCCCTTGTTGCAAAGACGTAGCAAAAAATACCATATATGAAAACCAATAGTCATTCAGATTGAGTTATAAAATGTTTTGTTTATTATTTATATCATATGCTTGAAAATAATGCTTCTTCAATGTTTTTAAATCCACAGACGCATTACTTGTATAGCATATATTTATTTCTCTCATTGTTTCGTTTGACCGTGCTAAAATTTTTTTTAGTCTCCTAATTATTCCTCTTTCTGTAAAATTTAAAATTTTTTTTCCAATTAGGAACACTGAAGTTGGTAGAACTGGCTCTTAGTAATAACAAGAAATTATTTTACTTTTTGTATTTGTATGCTTAGGGATCATAGATTATATAATGATCTGAGCATGGTGAGCGTATGCACTAACATTTACTCATTTAATGCATGACCTTTTAGTATGTAATAAATTTGAAACATATAAATAAAAACATGTTTATTTCTAAAAAGGGGCCATGTTTAACATCTGGTGTGTTTAAACAGTGGTTTTAATAGTTTTATAAATAGAAATAGTTTTAATAAATAGAAACATATAAATAAAAACATGTTTATTCGTAAAAAGTGGCCTTGTTGTTTAACATCTGGTGTGTTTAAACAGTGGTATTAATAGTTGTATAAATCGAAATAGCTTTAATAAATAGAAACATATAAATAAAAACATGTTTATTCGTATAAAGTGGCCATGTTGTTTAACATCTGGTGTGTTTAAACAGTGGTTCCAATAGTTGTAACTAGTATGCTCCGCTCCCTCTTTTATGAGGCTCCCCAACTCCCAAAGATTGCCGTGCAACTTGTATGATGATTTGGTTTCCAAACCATATGAGATCCACTCTCTACGAGGTTAAACCCATTTGAAATGCGTTCTAGTGTAAAATTTTAAGAATTTATATCAATTATTGAAATCTTCAAAATTAATTCCTCTTTCAAAAATTAAAATTTTTTGCCAATAATAAGTTATTGAAATAAAAAAATTTAAATTTAAATAAATTGCAGTTAATAGAAAAACTTGCAGAAACAACACAATAATTATGCTTTTAAATAACATGTATGATGGCACATCTCCTATGCATTCTTTCAATATTACATCTTTCATAACTGTCATCAATACTTTCTTCTGCTCTTTGAACTATACCTTTTTCCGTTATACTTAAAAAGCATAACGGTACGATTGATTCTCGTCATTTTTTAATGAATAACAATGAATAAAATTATTGTTATTGAACCTACATGAGCTTAACTAAAACATAAAAAAAACATATGTAGTTGATACAAACTATTCCCTTTTAACTTTCAATTCTTCCCAACTTATAGCTCAGTTTGTTTCTGTTTTACATTGTTCATGCAAGAAAAGAATTCTAATTCAGAAACATGTTGAGTTTTTTTACACTTTCATATGTATAACAGCCCAGAAGCAGAAAGTGCCTAAAACTGCGACGTACGTCGCAGAACAAACGAAGTCTTGCAGAACAATTTGTATCTTGAATAAGCGACAACGTTTTCCTGCGAACCCCCCTCTCCCACCTACCTACCTCCGGTAGTCTTGCAGAACAATCCCCAACCCTAATCTCATACTACATTTTTCTGTAGACCACAATGACCTGACGATTTAAAAGCTTCTCCACATAATCTAGCAGAACATTTCAGATCTTTTACCATGGGAATAATCCGGTAGTCTTGCAGAACAATCCCCAACCCTAATCTCATACTACATTCTTCTGTAGACCACAATGACCTGAAGGTTTAAAAGCTTCCCCTCATGATCTTGCAGAACATTTCAGATCTTTTACCATGGAAATAATCCAGTAGTCTTGCAGAACAATGCCCAACCCTAATCTCACACTACACTCTTCTGTAGACCTAAATGACCTGAAGGTTTAAAATCTTCCCCTCATAATCTTGCAGAGCATTTCAGATCGTTTACCATGGGAATATGCCGACCACATCAGTAAAATAAAGACTTCATTGCACATTATAAAAGAGCATCTTATCCTCATTTCAAGTATAGTAAGCATAGATGTGTTCCAAAATATGGTAAAGTTATTGCTTTCTTCATTGTTTAAAAATACAAAGAATGCATTACAAATGTTTGGCCAGGAAAGTATGTTTCAAGAAGTTCCTCTGCAGATTTGCCTGTTAGCTCCAAAAGACTACTCTCTGTCTTAAATTATTCTGAGCTTTCTATATTTTCCTCAGATGTAATGCAAATGATAATCTACATTGATTCCATGTTGAAGCAGTATAAAATATATTTTGAAAAAGAGGAAAACGTTGATATTGTCCTTAAACGAATGAAAATTCTCTTTAGCTTTGACCAATTGCTGTTTCCCAAGAATGATGTTGCTTTAGAAGAGGCACCTTAGACACCCTGCTCAAATTTCAGCACATTAATCAGTAATCTCTCTCACCCATATCTTTGCCATTTTGAGGTGGAAATTAATAAATTAACTATAATATTTTTATGATATGGGCGTATCAGTTTTTAGCAGACAGCAGTAGAAATCGATATGTAGTTTAATCTAGAGAGCTTCTAAAGCAAGCCGTAAAGGAAATAAATTTAGAGATTTCCAATTTCATAAAGTTTATGAACTTTTCATAATTTCCATTGCCATTTCAGAAGTAATTTGTGAATCGTGGGGATCCATGATTGACAGAATTGTTTCTAAAAGACTAAATGTTTTCAATGGAGATGAAGAAGTTGTTGGAATAACAGACCAGCGAATGTTTGTGTTTGCAAATGGTGCACCATCTAGGCACTTGTCCGAAAGATTTTTAAGGCAGACCTTATTTTAATGTTTGGACCTTCATATCATTAGCATTTTATTAATAATTCATCATCGTCATTAACACAATTTTGTACTTCAAAAGTGATTGAAAAAGTAACAAATCAAGAATGTTTGCCTTGGTTTAAAAAATAATGCACTGTATCTGTGTATGGTCATATATTTTAATAAATGAAAATATAGTATTTTAACGTAAAGGGGATTTTTTTTCACTGTGAAATGCTTGCAGAACATTTGCATATATTAATAAATCCTGTTGCAGAACATTTGAAAATATTCTGCTTATGGGTATAACAGCTCAGGCGCATGATATTTTAATTCTTTTTTCCCAATGTGAAAAGAAATGAAAATTTTCTTTACTGCCATATAAAAAAAAACTAAATAGATATTTTCATAGTCATTAAACAGAATTAATTGTTTTCTTTTAGTAACCAAAGGCTGTTATTTTTATAATGTTTTAATGAAGAATTCTTACATTTCAGATATGTTAAGAGTTCATAGATTTATTAAGTAGTTGCTATGTTTAATTAACATTTTAATTTTTAGTTTAAATTATATTTTTTTGTAAAAAATGAATTTTTTAGATTCTCCTAAATTGTCATCTAAAAGCCCAGCTCATAGTTTGCGAGCTTCTGCTACTCCTTCACCCAGATCTTCTCCAAAGGCTCCAAGGCCCAAGTCTTATGCTGGATCAACATCCGGGCATGATATAATAGTTGTCAAGGAAGGCAGTTTCACCACTGACACATTGGAAACTGATGCAGATCTAATATGCCTCCAGGTTAAAAAGAAATTAATTACTATTGCAGAAATTCTTAATTTGTGTATTTAATAATTAAATTTGTACATACACATGGTTTGTAGTGTTTTTAAAAAGTGCTTAAAGGTTCTTATTTTCATTTTTTAAAAGCCCTTAAAGGTGCTTTTTTCATGGGGTGTTTTTAAAAAGTGCTTGATTTCTCTTTTCAAAAATGAGATTTTCTTCCTTTACAATGTCAATTTTCACCACATATTATGCAAAACCATGCTTTTCACATTGTTGTATTCAACGTTTTCACAATACATTCAACAATCTATTTCAGCGTGCCATCGGTCTATAAAGTATAAAATCATTTTACATGTATGATGAAATACTTGCGAGTCGGCATGTGCGTCTACTGAGCTGGGTTCAGTGAGATTATTGCACTCTCATGTGCAACTCTGTTGCATTTTGCAAGATATTTTCGATTTCAGGCTTCATTTTCCACCCTCTGATATCGGAACGAAAAATCATTTTATGATGGCTAATATAATCAAGCAAAGAGTCCTTTGTCAGAAACTAGTTATTTTATCATGATCACGTAAAATCTTAGTAAATTATTTTGCATTTCGTTAATGCATATAGTGCTTAAAAATATTTTTTGAGTGCTTGAAAATGAAAAGCACTTAAAAGGTGCTTATTTTTTGTTGAAAGATTTGACTACGCACCCTGATACATTAAAATTGTGTTTATATAGCTAAAAATGAAAATTTTTTAATTTATAGTTTATTTCTTAATGGGCGATTACGCCATTTACAATTGTTATATTTGTAGATTTTGTATGCATGTAACTCAATTAAAAAGGAATCAAGTAGTTTTTATAATTTTTGTTATAGTAACTTTCCATGTCATATACGCATAAAAATTAATCTTTAAAAGTTAATAAAAATTGGAGTGAATGATACCAAGAATTATTTTTACAAAACATTGTTATTATGAGTTAAGTGCATTTAATTGTTAGCAAATGTTCTATCCGTATATGTTACTTGAAGTTGTTTTGTTTACCAGACATTTTTTTATAAATTTTTATTTATTGTAATAAATTAGCTTATTGTAAAAGACTGAAAATTTACTATATAATATTGATTTATCATCAACTAGAACTGGCTGATGTAAGAAATTTTATATTGTGATATATTTGTTAACATAACTGCAATATAACAAAAGATTGAATATTGTTATTTTTTTTAAAATCAAAACTATGAAATCAGAAATATTAAATCAATCAAAAATATATAAGATAAATAAATATATAACAAAAGAAAATGTTAATTATTGTCAAAATGCTTTTATAACATTTACATTGCTTAATTATTTTTAATTAGAATAGTAAAGATGGATTGACTTAAGACTTAATTCTAAAAATAAAAACAAGTGTTTTAGCTTTCTAGTTTTCTTTGATTAAAAACAACTTAAGATTTAATAGTTTAAAAATAATAATGAAATTCTATCAATAAATTTTACATATATTATTGGAAATTTTTTAAAAATAAAAAACGATGGTTAAAAGCAAAAGTAATTTTACACTACTTAAGTAAAACAAAGTTTTAAATTATTTTAAGAATCGAACCCGCTTTTGAAATATTGCTATACTTTTTTTTATCTATTTATTTAAAATAATAAAGCTTTATTTAATTTTGAATTCTATACTTATTAATCGTAAAAATAAATTTAATTTGTTTTATTTCATTTACCGTTTTTACAACTTATTTGTTTAAAAGTAGCAATGAATTTCTAACAAAATATTAAACTTTCATAGATTGAAAGAAAGTTTTAAAAATAATAAAATAAATAGTAGTATTGTTAATTTTTTTTTTAAAAAAATGAAACTACTTTTAAAACATCAAAATATCACTGAACTTTTTATTTAATTACTAAAACTAAGTCTTTTTAACTACAAGCCAAATTTTACTTTAAAAAAATGTATAACACAAATTTTATTTTAATTTCTTTTAATATAAAAACAATTAAAGATCGTAAGGGATTATTGATTTTAAAGCCTTAATTTTTGAAAAATAAAAACAACTGAAGATTTATTTGTTTAAATAAATAAAATTCTATCACAAAAATTAAAGAAAAGAGGAAAAACCGAGAAATTTTTTATTACAAAGTATAAATTATTCAAATACAAAATACTGCTATTAAATTTTTGACCTGTTAAAAAAAACAATTGTTAAAAAAAACTTTTTTGATGAATGATTTTTTGTTTCCATGATTAGATTAAGTTCAGAATAAAATAATCCATAGCAATTACAAAGTAACACAAGTGCAGAAGTCTCACTGAAAATAAACAAGAAACATTGTTACGCCCTTATTATCTAAAAAGAAAAGAAAAAAAAAGGTGATGGAATAATGCATACTGATTGTGAAGAGTCATAAGTTCCACTGAAAATAATTTGTGAATAAAGTTTTCCAATCCAGAAAAAAACAGTGCATTAAGTTCTACATTTTGACAATGATCTTTGCACAAAACAGAGACTTCTGATTAAAGTCTCTCCTAACCATCTAACGGAACAAACATGGTCTTCATAGCGAGATAAAAGCAACATCTTTTTAACTAAACGAAACCAAACGAAACCTCAGCATTGTAACAGTAATGTAGGCAATGAATTTTTGCATATAATATGCTGTGCATTTTTTTTTTTTTCATTTTTATATTGGCAGCTTAAATCAAAGTTCAGATACATCGCACAAAACTTAAACCATTTATTACTCTTACAATATATGCGTTAAATTGATATTTTACGCAACGAAACAATAGTTTGTTTGTTTTTGTTATTGTTACATTATAATATTTTTTCCCCTTGCAGAAAATACCAACTTTTCATCCAATCATGCGGGGTGCTTTAAACATTCCAACTATCCAAGATCAAGAAATTCTTGACAAATTGGACCATCAATGTATACTAAATCTCTGCCAAAGATATCAAGAGCACCTTAAGCTTTGTGCTGAAATTGTCAGTGCTGAACAGAATGTTCTTACGCAAAGGATACGTGAGGTAAATAATAAATTTAAATTTTCAATTATTTATTAGTTTTCATTACTTAAGCCTTCAACTGTATTCTATGTTTTCAAATCCCAAAATCCTCCGCACATTAAGCAGGGCTTGTAATAATTAGTAGTCTGTTGATCTAACAGACCGCTAATTATTTAAATAGAATCATAATAAAATAATTATCAGCAATCTCTGTAATTAGCAATCAATGTAAAAGGATGGTATGAAATTAAAATAAATAGAAATTATATCTGTACTACAACTGTTGAATGTTTTATTTTTTACTCAATATCAACAAATATTTTATATTTATTAGTAAGATATTTGTGTTCATTGCTCACAAATACGAATGACTATTTACTGTATTAGTAAAAAAATTACCAAATGTATTAGTGAAAATATTATACATTGTACTTTTAAAAATAAAAATAAATGTTTGTTATTTTACTGGTTTGGAAGTGGTAGATTTTGCTTTCAAGAATAAACAGTACTGAAGTAGAAATTTAAGTAAATAGAAATTAGCTGAGTAACTGTAAAATGTTTTATTTTTCTAATCAATATTATTATTATTTTTCTTCATTTTTTAGCACAATACCTTATAAATAAGAATACTTAACTATTTATTGTATTAGTAAAACTAGTAGGGTGACCTGGGGTAATTCCTGATCAAAAAATGCAAACATCTATTTTGTGAAAAAACTATTCAAGATAGAATTTTAATATTTACTGGAAGTTTGAGGCTATATGAGATGAGTCCTATGCCTCCTTCTTTTGTTTGAAAATCTAATTAGAATTTGAAAGATTTTAAATTTTTAGTGATCAGGAATTACCCCTGGTCTTGATCATTTCTGGGGTAATTCCTGATCACTTCTGGGGTAATTACTGATCACCAGTTTTTATTGTAAAGGGGCTACTTAAAAATAATTATATAATGGTAATTAAGATCAAACAAATAAACCAAAAAGATATGTTTAAGCAGCTAATAAAACTATTTATTTAAAAGCAAGAAGAAAGATTAACATTTTAAATTTTCCAAAAATCTTTGCATCATGCCATACATTTTAGGCAATCAGCCAACTCATTCTCATGTTCTGCTGAAATATAAGAGAGTTCCCTCATGGGTTACTTTTGCTGGATTTTTTAACTTCATTAAGTGAAAGTGTAAAGTAAAGTAAGGTATGTCAACTCAACAGCTCTGGCAGCAGCTCTCACATTGAAATTTTCATTTTCAATCATTAAAAGAAATTCACTAATTTTGCTTTCTAGAAGCTTAGTATCCTTTTTAGGCTAATAATTTCTCACCATATTTATACTAAGCTAATTTATAAACTTAAAAATTATTCTAACAATGTACACACATAAAATTAAGATAGAAGCAAGGTATGACAAACCAGAAATGGTGCAAATCAGAATACAGTCTTGTATACCGTTAAAAACAAATTTTGTGATGACAGTTAAAATATATTTTATAGTTGTTCCACTTAATAAATATGAATTGTTATTTAAGAAAAGACAATTGGCTATTTATTAGCTATTTTATATACTATTTATAAGAAGAAATGACCGTGATCAGGAATTACCCCAGTGATCAATAATTACCCCATCTGTAGGGGGCAACATTAGATACAGTTTTCTATAATCAATTATAATGTTTACAGTAGATGTGAAACAATTAAACAAAAGCTTACACTATTTTTATATCAAAGAAATATAAAGTAACTCAAAATATTTATTATTAAGAGAAAGAGGGGGATCTTTGCAGAAATGTGCACATTTTGAAACCCATCTTTGAAATTGAAAATAGAGAAAACAGTTTAAAAGATACTTATTTTGTTAGATAAAACAAAAAGCTATTATTAAGTAAATGTAGTTATACTTTAGTAAAGTGTACAAGCATTCTTGTCCATATCTCAAATTTAAAAAAAAATTTTTTTTTTAAAGTATAACTTAGGTAATCATTATTTACCCCAGAAACAGAGTGATCGTGAATTAACCCACCAGGTCACCCTATATTACTTGACTATGTAAGGTATTTGTAAAAATGTCATATATTATGCTTTTATAAAGGTAATAAAAGTATTGGTGTTATTTTACTGTGTGTGACTAATCTCCTCACTGTCTAGCGGCAGCTAGACATTATCAATGAGTCGTTATACTCTAAAAAAATCTGTTGGGGAAAATGTAAACAAATAGAAATGTAAACAGTATTTTCCTCTTGGCTGTGTCACTTCCTGTGGGAAGTTGGGTCACTTCCTGTTATCTCAGCTAGAAGGAAGTGGGTGTTTCTGGCTTTAGTTAGTTATATCTTTGCTTTGGTTAGAGGATGTTTTCTTCTCTTATGTTATGTTTAGAAAGAGCTATGTGATGTTAAAGAGTTATGTTTAGTTTAGTTGAATGTAGTTTTTCTTACTTTATATTTAAAGATTTATATTCAATAAATATAGTTGTACCTTTTCCATGAAGTGAATTATTGAGTAGTAATAGATGTCTTCAATATCTTATACTTAGTAAGCTGGCCCCTATTTTTCAACATTGGTTATGGGCCAGGACATTTTAGAAGGGGGCCGTGAACAATTTGTATTGATATTTAGAAATATATTCTGAAGAACTTATATAGAGAATGGCTTTGCTACCAGAAGGCTTTAACTTATTAAGTTATGATAATTGGGACAGGTGGAAAACAGACATTAAAATTTTGTTATTAGATAAAGGCTGTTGGAAATTTATTGATGGAAAAGAAGAAGAGTTGGAAGATTCAGCTACAAGAAGAGAAAAACAGGAATTTGAATTGAGAAGAGATAGATCATTTTCTACATTGTATTATGCAATTCAGCCAGAATTCAGACCGCTTATCCAAGATTGTTTAGATGGTAAAAAGGCTTGGGAGAAATTGGTTCAGCATTTTGAGCCAAAAACAAGAGCCAGACTCATTCAGTTACTTGATGAGTTTTTTAGCATTAAGTATCAAGCTAATGAAAGTATAGGCCTTTTTATTGCTAGACTTAAAACAGCAGTGAAGAAGCTTAGTGAAGCAGGTCATGAATTAAATCAGTTGTTTCAAGGCTTCCAAGCAATAAGGCATCTACCACCTGAGTTCTCCGGTATTGTTCAGTTAATTTATCGTTGGAAGGATGAAGATTTTACGATTGATAAAATTGCCGAAGAACTGATAAGAGAAGAAAGTAGACTTACACAAGTGAAAGCTGATATTCGTCCAGAGGTTAGTGCGTTTAACATTTCTTCTATAAGTAAAGATGAAGAAAGATATGGAGACAGAAAAAAATCTCAAAGTAAATTTGTAGAAACTAATAGAAAAGTCATTGGTCCATGTCATCATGCCACAAGTATGGACATTTAGTTGCAAATTGTAGAGATAGATATGCCAGAAATGTAAAGTCAAAGTGGGGTAAACAGAAAAGGAATTTCAATGATCAGTCAGCTGCTTTAGTTGAGACTTATTCAACACACTCTGTGGAAGTTGGTGAAACCATGATTGAAAATGATGATAAAATATGGGTTTTGGATTCCGCTGCAACTACACATTTCTGTAAAAACAAAACGTTAATGTCAAGTTATGAAGAAACAAATAATGTAAGCATGGCTTTGGCTGTTGGGGATACTTCTAGTAAGGTACTAGGAAAAGGAACTGTTGAATTTTCAGTTAAAGTAGGAGGAGAAATGAGTAATATAACTTTAACAAATGTTTTATACAACCCAAGTATTCGAAGAAACCTAATATCTATTTCACGATTAGAAGCTGCAGGAGCTAATTTTGTTGGAACGAAGGGAAAATTATGGATTTATTCAAATGATTGGCTGAAGTTATTTTATGCCACTAGAAAAGACGGATTGTACTACCTGAAGCCATACAAATATAAAACTGGAACTCCAAAAGCTGAAAATAGTGGATTTAATGTTGGCACTTGTAAATCAGGAACAGATATAGCTACATTGTGGCATAGGAGATATTGTCATATTAATTTTGACTACCTTAAGGAAACTAGCAAGAACCAGAGTGTAAGGGGATTACCTAATATAGAAAAACCAGATGAAAATTGTGACACTTGCCTCCTTGCCAAGTCCAATAGAATCTCATTTAAATCAATTCCAAGTCGTACTTCTCAACCACTTGAAGTAGTATATATGGATATCTGTGGTCCTATGCCGAAAACTTCAAAAGAAGGAAATAGGTATTTTTTAGCAATTATAGATGATTACAGTCATGCAGTAGTTTTATACCTTATGAGGAATAAAAGTGAAGCATTTAGGAAATTTAAGAATTATCATGCAAAGATGGAATGCTTGACTGAAAGAAAATTAAAGTGTATCAGGAGTGACAATGGCGGTGAGTTCTGCAACAACCAATTTGAACAATACTTAGAAGAGCATGGAATTTGTGCTGAGCGAACTAATTACTATACGCCAGAAGAAAATGGTGTATGTGAAAGATTTAATAGAACTGCTCTGGATGCCATTAAATCTATGTTGAGGGATAGTAACATGAATGAAGAATGGTGGGATGAAGCCGTATGTTGTTTTGTTCATACGTGGAACAGAATTTCAAGAAAAGGAAAGAAAACACCGTATGAGATGTTGTATGGAAAGAAACCACCAGTAATGTATTTTAAAGTGTTTGGATGTAAGGCTTATGTTGGTGTACCTAAACAAAAGAGAAATAAATTCCAAATGCGTGCCAAAGAAGGTATAATGCTAGGTTATGCTTTTTCAACCAAGGGTTACCGTATCTACTTACCTGAAGATTGTAAAGTGATAGAAACAAAAAATGTTAAATTCAATGAAAATGAATTTTCAGTGGAAGTCATCCTGGACCCAAGTAGAAAACCACCAAGAAGAACAAAATGGAATGAAAAAGAAGAATCAAGTGATGAAGATATTGTTCATAGGCCAGAATTTGACTCAAGTTGTAGTCATGAAAGCATCAAGAAGGTATCAGATTTAAACTGGTTAAGAAAAGCAACTAAGCGATCAGATGGATCTAGAAATGATATTTATTATTTCATAGAAGGGTCTAAAAACCGATTTAGGTCATCAAATGACATTGAGAAATATTGTGATAGTCATGGAATTAAATTTGAAAAAGATATATTTGATTTTAGTGGTAGGAATGAATATTCTGGTAAAGTAACCAGAAATGAAGTCAGCATAGTACAAGAAGATGAAGCAAATTTAATTGAGTATAATATTCCAAAAAGCTACAAAGAAGCAGTTGAGTCAAGAAATTGTGAAAAATGGAAGAATGCAATGGAAGAGGAAATTGAAATGATGAAGAAAAGAGAAGTGTGGTCATTGGTAGAGAAACCGAAAGATACTAAAGTGATAGGTAGTAGATGGGTGTACAACCTAAAAACCGATGAATCGAATAAAATTGTGAGACATAAAGCCAGACTTGTTGCACAAGGATTTAAGCAACAACAGGGTATTGACTATTACGAAGTGTATAGTCCTGTGGTTAATTTTTCTCTCATAAGACTATGTTTTGCTATTTTTGTAGGTTTGATGAACTGGGTTCACTGTCAAGTCGATGTAAAAAGTGCATATTTATATGCAGACTTAACAGAAGAAATTTATATGGCACAACCTGAAGGTTTTGTAGTGGATCCATCAAAAGTGTGTAGATTAAAAAAGGCAATATATGGATTACATCAATCAGGACGTGAGTGGTACACTGAAGTAACTAGTGTGTTATATGAATTAAAGCTTGAAAAATTAGATTGGTGCAATGGAATATTCACAGGAGATAATGTGTTGCTATTGTTATATGTAGATGATATTGTGATAATGGGAAAAAGTCAAAAGCACATAGATCTAATTTTAAAAGAGTTGAATCAAAATTTTGAATTAAAGGTTTTGGGAGAAACAAGGAAACTTTTAGGTATAGAATTTGAGAAAATTAATGGTCATTTAGTAATCCACCAGAAAGAATATATAGAGAATACAGTGAAGCATTTTAGCAAGTGGTACAACATACCCATAGTTTCATTGCCAATAGCTAAAGGATTAAATTTGTCAATGCAGGATTGCCCACAAACAGAAATGGAGAAAGCAGAAATGGAAAACATTCCATACCGAAGTGTTCTTGGATGTGTGTCCTTTATAGCAAGTAGGACAAGACCTGAAATATCTTATGCTGTTAATATTTTATCGCAGTATCAAGAAAATCCTGGTATCAAACATTGGCAAGCTTTACTGAAATTATTAGGGTATCTGCAATATACAAAAGAAAATATGCTTGATATGTCGAAAATCTTAGATTTGTCAATAAAGTGCTACACTGATGCCGACCATGCATCAAACAGAGATGACAGAGTGTCAATAGGAGGAACTATTGTATATGTAGGTGATATCCCTATCTTGTGGAAAACCTTTAAACAGAAAAGTGTTTCAATTTCTACCATGGAGGCTGAGTATATCTCTTTATCGGAGTCAGCCAAGGAGTTAGTGTGGTTAAAAAATGTGCTAACTGATAAGAAACTCAAATTGGACGTACCAAGCTGTGAATTGTTTTGTGATAACAGGGCTGCTATTGATTTTTCTAAATCAGAGGTTGAGAACTCTCGCAGCAAACACATTGATGTTCGTTACCATTTTGTGAGACAATATGTGAATGACAAATTCTTTGAATTAAGATATGTTAGAACTTTGAACAATACATCGGACTTGTTAACAAAGCCTGCGGTTAAAGAACGAATGCGATCCTTCTGTAATAAAATATACTTAAGGACTTAACTCAAGGTTACAAATAAGTGTAACTTTTTAGCACAGCAAAAGGAAAAGGGGGCCGAATGTTGGGGAAAATGTAAACAAATAGAAATGTAAACAGTATTTTCCTCTTGGCTGTGTCACTTCCTGTGGGAAGTTGGGTCACTTCCTGTTATCTCAGCTAGAAGGAAGTGGGTGTTTCTGGCTTTAGTTAGTTATATCTTTGCTTTGGTTAGAGGATGTTTTCTTCTCTTATGTTATGTTTAGAAAGAGCTATGTGATGTTAAAGAGTTATGTTTAGTTTAGTTGAATGTAGTTTTTCTTACTTTATATTTAAAGATTTATATTCAATAAATATAGTTGTACCTTTTCCATGAAGTGAATTATTGAGTAGTAATAGATGTCTTCAATATCTTATACTTAGTAAGCTGGCCCCTATTTTTCAACAAAATCCAGGGCAAGCGAAGGTTCCATCGCAAAAGTCTCCTTAGAAATGTGAAGACAAGCCAGAATGTGCTACGGGAACGCACTCCGCACTTTGCACAAACCGAGAAAATTCTGTTGCCATTGCAAAAGGAGCCACTCCTCAAGGAGCTGGCAAATCTCGACAGCGCGGTCTGGTCGGCTCAATCGCAGGAAAGGCCAATGGAGCACCAAGACATCTCCGCCAATACCAATCATGGGATGGAGGGACCCTCCAAGACTTAAAGTCATTGTTTTTCCTGATGGAGTAAAGCTCATCAAAAGTCAATGAGGCAACTGAATACATTAGCTCAACCGAGCCCTGCTTAGCCAAGTCGTCAGCGACCTCATTTCTATAAATCCCCACGTGTTCTTTTACTGTATTACGGTTAACAAAAAAAGGGGAATTTTCTATTTATTTATAACTTTACATTCAGAGTTTTGCTATGTTTCGAAATTAAAAAATTTTTTTTTGCTAGCCAGTGGTCAGTTGTAGCATCTTTTACAGTGGCATTTTTTTAAAACATGCAACCACTTTTTCCAAAATTGATAAGTTTAAACTATTAGAAAAAAGAATAATAATAGTAACTTTGTTGGGCATTTTTTTAAAACATTTCTTAAAATGTGGGAAATATTACAAGGTTAATTCCTAAAATAAAGAAAAAATTCAATAAACAAGTGTGAAATAAAATGATTTTTAGAATATCATAAAGCATTCATAATTATTTCATATTCATTAAAATTAATAAACTAAAAATGGGGTGCATTTTCAATAGAAAAAGTGGTAATTAGGAGTTGTTTTGCAGATAATTTTTTAATCAATGCTTGCTGTAGCTAGTCGCTTTGTGAGGATGTTAATTTTGCCTTATACTAAATATATATATATATATATATATATATATATATATATATATATATATATATATATATATATATATATATATATATATATATATATTCACTTTATGATTATTTTTCACTTTTATCTCTTGAATTTCAGCGTTTTTATCAAAAATTTAGATTTTCTAAAAATATCACTTTTTTTAAATAAGTATTCCGCTTTTTCAGAAAATTCACCGATTTTCAAAGAGAAACAGAAAATTCAAACTACATAGCTACCAATCCTTTCTCATTTTTACTTATTTTAGCTATTTTCTCCCCTTTTACACGCAGCAGATAAGATTTTCCGAATTTTTTTTACCCGCCCTCCAGATAGATCCGATTTTCATAGTTCAAACGACGCTACTTCTGACAAACCTTTTGGAGGTCCCGAGCCTGGAATATGCTAATATCTCGATTCTTATTCATACGATTTTAATATCAAACATAGCTTTTCATATTTGCGTGTTGCGATTCTTATTCACGCAATTTGAATGTTGTACGTTGCGATTCTTTTTTACAAGATTTAAAAATCCGATATTGTGATTCATATTTACGCCTTTTTAAAAACCTATGTAGCGATTCGAATTCACTCAAGTTTAAAGTTCAATGTCTTGATTTGCTCATGCGGTTTATAATATCAAACATTGATTTTCGTATTTATACGTGATTTTAAAATAAGGCATTGGGATTCCCATTCACGCACTCTAAAAATTATGCATCATAATTCTTATTTATGCAATCTAAAAATTACGCATCATGATTTGTATTTACGCTATATAAAAATTATGAATCCTTATTTGTATTTACGCGTTTTAAAAATTCTATATCCCAGTTTGTATTTTCTCATTTTCAAAATCATATATCTAGTTTCATATTCATGTGATTTCAAAATCCATAATTGTTATTCATATTCACGCAATTTTAAGATCAACTATCGCGATTCTTGTAAGAAGTAATTTACTTTTTTAAATTAGTTACTATAAAGGTGACTGTTTTTCTAACGACGATTATTAGTATATGTAAGTGTTACAACATCAGAGAAACTGGAAGGGAATATATTCAAAACTTACAGTATGTGCTTGCAAAGAAGAAAAATAGGATTTGTCACAAGATGTTTGAAGATGGACTAACGACTAAATATAGCAAACATGAAAGATATAGCAAACAAAAGCAATCACTTAAAAAGGGATTTAATTTATTTATTTATTTTTTTTTTTTTGGAAAAAGAGTTAATTGACTCATCAAAATTTTATTTATAATTACTGTTATTTATGCTATAAAATGCAAAATTCTTATCAAATAAACGACAATTATCTAAACAGTTGCTGATTGTCATGTAATTTTTTCAAACTAAAATAACAATTTTTGTATGTTAAGGAGTTACTATATATTTCTACTTCACTGTTATTGATGTGTTTCAAAGGGCTCTAGTTAGATTAGACTATAATATGAACATAATGATTCGGTCCATTGTTAAAGTTTTTGTTTTCAATATAATTTAAAAATAATATTACTGATATATTTACTATAAATCACATAACAGTATTTATTAAAAGAAATGAAATATTAATGTATATTCTCAGTAGTTTTAATTTGCTAAACCAGGTAGTTTTTCAAGTAATAATTGTCTCTTATGTTAACTAAGGAAAAAAAAAAAATTCCAGCTTTATTTTTTCAATTGGTAATTTTAATTTTCACTTAAGTATTTTAAGTATCAATGTAATCATTTATATAATAATAAATTAGTACACAATTATACGTCAACACATTATTTATTACCTTAAACTGTCTGGAATTTATTATTAAAGGGTTGCGCTTGCATAAAATTTACTATCGTGGAAATTCAGCTTTTTTGCCTTTTGGCTTATCTCATCCCTGATATATATATATATATATATATATATATATATATATATATATATATATATATATATATATATATATATATATATATATATATATATATATATATATATATATATACATTGCAACTGTGTTTTTCATTTTTTTCTCTTTGTTTTTGCTAACACTAAACCAGTATAATAACAAAAAAAAATTCTAAATTTTTAAAAGTACAATGTATAATACTTTCCCTAATACATTAGGTAATCATAAAATATAATCTTTTTACTATTGCAGTAAATAGTCATTCAAATTTGTGAGCAAAAAACACAAATATCTTACTAAAAAATATAAAATATTTGGTCATATTGAGTAAAAAATGGAACATTTAACAGTTATAGAATATATATTTATTATAGAATATAATAGAAATTATACTATCAAAGCCATCAATCCTCAATTTAAGATTAACTAGATAATCTCTATTTTTTTAGATCGATTTTGCCATCACCACACTTACTAATGTATTGACAGAGCGTCAGAAAAAGTTTGTTAAGCATGCAGAACAAATTGGAAAAGTTCAGGAAATATCCAACAATCTCCAACGTTGTCAAACTACTCTGAAAGACATAATTGATGATATGGAAAAACTGAACAACATTCTTCCACCCGAGGAAAGACTCGAACCTTTCGTCATGGTTACTGGATAGGATTGGGAAAGTGAATGCTCTGAGGCATTCACTTCTTTATTTGAGGCTGAACATTCTCTCAATTTGAAGACTAATATTCTAAATTAATGTGTTCTTGTTCTAAGCCAGGGCTGTGGAGCAAGAATTAACGATAATTATGCAGGAATTGGAAATAAATGCATGTATCCGACTCCATTGAATTAAAATTCAGGTCCTCTAGGTTAAAGGAAGAAAAGAAGTCTCTGATCTTGTGAAAAATTATTTCGACAAATATTTATAATTATCTGAACTTGTTAATTATGTATTTGAATAATTATTACTGCAATGTTATAATTATTACAAGATTTTACTAAGTCAATTATAAAAATAATGCAAGAGTCAGATCTTAATATTAGAAGAACTGGAAAGTAATGTTGTTTCGGTGCATTTGATATTTGTTATTAAGATTTTATCTTTAATCAATAACCTTTTCACCATCGTTTGCAACAACCTTGCAATGTCGAATTGAAAATGGATTTAAAAAATGAATTGGTTTTTAAGGCTAACAAATATTTAATGCTCCGAAACGACATTACTTATCGATCCCCCTAATACTTTCCTAAGATTGGGTGAAAGTTAAAATAGAGCATCAGTCGGAGCCAGAGTTAAATACAATTATGCAGGAATCAAAAATTTGCTCAACTTTGACTCCATTTAATTACTAGTCAGGTTTTTTATAAGATAAAAGAAATCATTTATCTTGTAGGTAATTGTTTTTACAAATATTTATAATTATGTGAACTGGTACTTTAATTATTGTAATAAAGTTTTGACTTTTAAAATATATTACTAATTCAAATATAAATCTACTGCAAGTATAATTTTAATACTTCTGTAAAATTTGGTGAAAGCTAAAATAGAATGTAAGTTGGACTCCTAGTAGGTTTCTCAGACTACCAACTCCATGGCTTTGGTTTAGACTGAAGGATTTTGTTTAAATATTATTCTAGATTGAAGTTTTTGTCATATTTTATTATGAAAATATTTTAAATGTATATTTCATTGAAATAATAATGTTCTTAACTGATGCAAATTCAACGCTTGAGTGGAACATTTTAACTATCAACTCCACATCTATAGATTACCTGGAAGCAGTCAGTAACTGGAAATTTTTTATATTCCAGTGATGTATTTAAAATTTTCGAATATTCTTGTTAATAACAATACTTTCATTCATATAATTATATGTTTGTACAGTCGTATTTTCAGTACATAATTAGCATACTTTTATTTTACTTATTGCAATTCTATTATTAAATTATAGTATAGGTTTTAAAGTATAATATTAATAAAGTATTACTGACGTAAATTTAAGATTAAAATTGTGAGTGATTATACATTTCACTAGGAATAAAAAAAATTTATAGTTTAGTTTATAAATTTTAACTAGTAAATTTTGCAAAAAAATAATTGATATCTTTAATATTAAACACTGTAATATACGATAAAATTTTTTTTTAAGAAATTGTAATTTAAGACAAATTTTAGATGTGTAGTATGATTTTATGCTTTATCTAGTTAGGAACTAAATCTAGTATTGGAGCATATGAAGATTTTTATGAAATATTTTAATAAAATATATCCATATTATATATTCTGTTCTCCTCATTAAATATATCATATGGATCCTTAAAAACTGGATTGTATCTTTGATGTTGGATGAGGAAACTATTAATGCTTATTACTTAATATTCTTTTAAAATAGAACACTTCATTTTTTTTAACAATCTTATTTAAAAACACACCTTGTATCTAGTCATATGTAGAATTGTAAATATATATTTTTTGTGATAGTATTGATTGACAAACAAAGAAAAAAATATTTTTGAGAAATTAAATGATTATTGCACCTCAAAGTGAGATATGATTACATCTATAGATTCCTTAAATAAGAATGATAGAACTTTGGACACTAGATATATGAAATCATTGAGAATGTTTCTACCATCATTGAACGTTTTTATAAAGATTTTTTTTTTTTTTAAGATTTTAAATTATTTTTGATTTTGTCATATAAGTATATTTGTGATTGTTTTGTTCAAGTATTTATTGTACAGTTTGTATTTATAATTATGGGTAATTTCCCATTACAATTTTCAGATTTGCAGATTTTAAGCGCATAAAGCTCAATTCTTTTTTTTAAAATATCAAGCTCTTGTAAGAATTTTTACACATTTACAACTACTCCAATTTTAAAACTATTAGGATATTAACTTTCAAAAATTTCAATTTTTGAAAGAATTAAAAAATGAGCTGTTACTGACGTAACATTGTAACATGCAGTTCTTAACTTTTAAAACTAATGAAAATTACCAAAAAAAAAGGAGTAAGTGTAAATAGAACCAAGAGTTATTTTAAATCCAACCCAAAGTTGTGAATGTGACATTTACACAAACTAAATTGGCCATTAGTAAAAAATATTTTAAAATATTGGTTTAAATTTTTATGGATTTCAATGTTGACCAGTTACATATACATTAGTATAAATTTACAAGTTGCCTCACATTTTATTTATTTCTTTAAATGTTTTTTCATATTTCCACCCACAGCAACATAAAAAAGACATGCATTTTCATCTTTCAGTACAAAAACACTAAATTATAACAACTGTGTGAACTGTGTTCTTTTTTATATGTTAGACAATAATGTTTAAACAAACATTCGATTAAAAAACTTAATAACTCTCCTAGTTCTTGCTCGTGTAGGATATATTTAAAGTTTTAGAATGTGATTTGTGCATGACTAATAAAAAGATGACACCCACAAACATTTGCAAAGCAAATCTTTTTGAAATTAATATATTAATAGATAATATGGTAGTAATATCAAAGTAATAAATTAATTTTTCTTTGCCTCTCATTCTGCTTTTGTTACTGTAATTTTTTATTTTTATTTATTTTTTTTTTTGGCTGTTACTGTTTCTCCCCTTGCTTTTATCCGTTTCCCTCTATTGTGTAGATATTCTGCATATTTAAGGTGTTTTTCTTATATCTTTTGACAAGAATTTCGTTATTATTCTGTATTATTCCTTTTTCCGAAAAAGAAATTGATGTATAAATTGCTTAATTTCAAGCTCAGTCTCTACAATTTATGCTAACTTCATAAACAATTTAAATAACAGTTTCAATGATTGTTTTCTTTTTTCTTATTCCTACTTTTTATTTATATTTAGCAATAAATAAATAAAAAACCTGCTCCTAATATTATATTTATATAAAAAGAATGCTATGAAATAACAAAATTATGCAAGTATATTTTAAAAAATATATATATTGCTAAAAAGTTTTTTTTTCCAATTATTTTTTAATCATATGTCCTTTACTAAAATATTTTCCTGCAACAACTTATCAATCCAAACTGAATTAATATACAATTGTTCATGCGCTAATGAGACTAATTTTGATTCGCTAACTGGTATTCACACAACTAATTCAAAGAGTATAGTTACTGTTGTCATTTACATATTTTCCAGCATGTTATTTTTACATAAATTTGCTGAACAGATTGTTTAAATTACATTAATGTTCAATTTAAAATCATGTCGCGTATGTGACTTTAAATAAATGTCATCCTCTCAACTCCTTATAACTTTAATTAAGATATTTTTTTTCTTCTGTGTTTTAAAGTATCTTAAAGAACTATTTCAGAATACAAAGTATCAAAACTTACGCTGAAAGAAATGACTTTATGTTGTGGGTGCGACTATAATTAAGAATAAAATTAAATATGTTTACCTTTTGTAATGAAGATTCTGCAGGCAAAAACTCCTCTATAATAACTGTCAGATTATACACATAAGTTTAGGGATTTGCTGAATTACTTGTTCAGCTATACAAGACCATAAAACATAAAGATTTTTGGCACATTATTTCCACACAGACATAGTGTCATTTTTTAAACTAAAATAACAAAGTTAATAGAGAAAAAAATTTTTTTATTAAAATATAAAATAGTTTATACTTTTACAATTAATATTCAATATTTTAAATTTATTTAAGAAAGTTAAAATTTTTATCCTCATGTTCACTTTTTTGTGGATTGAAGTGTTTAACAGAAATTTTTAGGTTTTCTTGATTTGATTTTTTTTTAAAACTGAGTTGAGTGCTTTTAAAGTCAGCAAATATGGCATTCGTAAATGGTTTGATTAAAATGTAATAATTAGAGTAGTGTTATTTTTTTTTTCTTGTGTAATATAAGTTTTCTTGTATAATATAAGTTATTAACTTGTGTAATATAAGTTATTAACAGATTTACATTGTTGTAAAATATATCTGAGAAAATATTGAACTAAGTATAAATATTTGAAGTGTGTAAATATAAAGTGTAATTACAGCAGTATTCGTTTGAGTTTTTATTTAAATTATTGATTTTAGTTTTCTTGCCTTTTTCTTGAAACACATCTTATGCATTGCATTATCCTCCTATTGCATGAATATTAACAGAAAAATGAGCTCTTTGTGGAACAGTACTAAGTTAACCTTTATAAATTAGAATCATAATTTTTTATGGAAAAGAATATGTATGTATTAATTGATTGGAGTTCAAAAAAATATCTTGATAGTAAGAGGTATCAAGGTTTTTTCCCTCATTTTAGTAATAGATAAAAATGAGAAAATAATTAATTTAAAAAAAAACTGTTTTAATGCAAGTAAAATATTCTACGACTTTCATTGTATTCGATGTATATTTTTCTTGATTTATTTTAGAGGAGATATGTTAAACATAATTATAATACTTTAAATTCAAAAGAAAGTTCAATATTGTTTAATCATGCTTACAGAGTTAAAATTTATTTTAATCCTGTGTGGTTCATATTATACTGTTTAATATTTTACTAACTGGTAAAATTAAGAAAATATTGTCAAATAAAATTATTCTAGAAATTTTATTATAAATATCTGGGAAAAGTCAAGGAAATTTTATCCAGAACTTTACCAGATACCCAATGGTAATAGTGGTTACATAATGGTTAAACTTTCAGTTCATTTTGTTTGAAAATATTTTACAAGACATGTCTCGTCGTGCCTTTTGTATTTAATTTAAAAAAAAAAAGGAATTGACGCCTATTTCAAGAGTAGCGTTATTAATAATACATTAAAGATAGCTCAAAAATTGTCAGAACTCAGACATTCAGAGAATAAAAAAACTATTCAAATCTACAGGAGTTTTGACTGGGGGGGATTACCTGTCATTTAGACAATTGCGGTGTTGTTTTTGGTGTAGCTTTTTACGTTGAATCAAATAAAAACCAGTCCTGAAACTATCAGACTTGAAGTGCTGAACTTAAAATATACAAAAAATTTAAATTTTGTATTACAAACAAAAAACAATTTTGTTCTACAAAAATTGCTGTAGAAACAAGTCGTATTTATGTCGATGTATTTTTTCTCGCATGGTCGAATGAGATCACATCAGTCAATAGGGCTAATATTTCAAAAGTTGCACTGGTTTTCTTGTATTAAATTGTAAAAAAAATTATGTTTGAGGCGAAAGAAATCCTTATTTCTAAATTATTTATCCTATCGTCTCAGGTTTTGTCTCGTGAAGAAAAAAAATTTCAATGTAAAAATTTTACTTTTTTTTCTAGTAATTATGGAAAAATTGAATTTATGAAAAGAGTAATATAATATTTGTGCTATGGCAAAGTGATTTTGTTTTGTCAACTACTATCTTTATTAATTAACTTTAAAAAAATTAAATAAATAACGATTAACTGATTTTAAACATTATATTATTAATGTATAATAGTAGATACGAGCATCTTAATTTTACATAATAAATAACATTTTCTTTTTGAAGAAAGTAGGATGTCAGCAATTACGAGGCTTCTTCCCCCCTGCTGAATTCATTACAGGGTAAGGAATACTCTCTAAATATGCTTTTAATCGTCTTTATTTAATTTTTGCAATTGAATTGGTGTTGAACATTCACCCTTTTCAGCAATATAACATAAAATACAAGGCCGTCACCCAATCCGTCACCAGTTTGAAATATAAGGTGTGCGGTATACCGCAACATGACGAAAAATATACTTAGTAGTAGACAGATCTTGGGATAGAGTCTTCTTGCTTTCAAGCTAACTGTGGGAGATTTTCGAGGTTTTCCTCTCCATGTAACACAAAGCCGAGTTAGTTCCATCAAAAAGTCCTCCACGAAGGCAAATTTCTCCCAATACTCGATCCAGGAGTCGATCTTGTCTTCTGAATTGGGTTCAAAATTACAAGGCTACAGAGTTGAACATCAGTAGTTGTAAACCCAAAATTGAGTCGGCTGTTCATCGACGGTTATAAAATGAAATTTTATTGACGGAGCCGTGATGGCTCAGGGGATTGTGCGTTCACCTTTCAATGAGGTGAACCGGGTTCGAATCCCAGCTGTGGCTGGTCGATACGAATTTCGCATCCGGCTTGCACCGACTACAGTGCTGACGTAAAATATCCTCAATGGTAGACGGATCATGGGCTAGAGACCCATTACCAAGAGTTCCCTTGTCTTCTGGATTGGGTTCAAAATTACAAGACTACGGAGTTGAACATTAGTAGTTGTAAACCCGAAATTCTGTCGGCTGTTCGACAACGGTTACAAAAAAAAATTTTATCATTGTTTTACAAAACGAGTTCAATATTTTAGGAGATGAACTAGCTTAATGCTGCTGATTAGAATTCAAATAGTCTTTTTTTTTTTTAAAGGAACAATAGTGTTTGCTGTTAAATTGACCATTTTTGTATACATTTCACCACCTTTGTCAGTAATGAAAACTAAATCCTTCATTTGCCGAATCGGCTTTACACATATCTGTCATTTTTAGTGATAACGAATTAGGATTTTTTTTTTTTTTTTTTTTTGTGACAGCGATATAAACAGGGCCGGCTTATGCATGTCGCCCCCCCTACCGTCTTCTAACTTCCTAATATATTTTTTCGCTAACACAACACTTTATTCATAATTACGCTGTTTTTTACTACATAGGTATATTATCACATTATTCAATAAAAATATTGAATCAAACGAAAAGAATATAAGTAATTAATATATGCATTTAAAAAAAAATCATACAATGAGCTTAAATATTAACTCTTCTAACTTTTTTTGTTACAAAATCGTTCAAGACATCCTGAAAGTTAACCTTTTCCAATACATCATTTTCAATTGCCATTATGGCCAATGAATTTAAAAGGTTTTGAGACATAGTTGAACGAAGACAGTTTTTAATTAATTTCAATTTGGAAAATTTTCGTTCACCAGTGGCGTTTGTAATCATTAGACTTCTATATATTTGCAAAGCTGTCATTACATTCGGGAAAGTTGATTGTGCCATGTTACCAATAGTCAGTTTGTAAGACTCTTCGGTAGGCACAATTTTTTTTCCCGGCGTCTTCTAATTGTAAGATGAAGTATTTATACTGCACCATTTCGTCTATAAACTCAGGCTCAATGTCCTCGAAATAATGTTCCTAAACCTTGACCTGTCTAATTTCAGCGTCGGATTTTGTCGAGAATTCTGTTAGAAACCCAAACAGATAATTTATTTCCCGGTAAGCTTCTAGGCGCCGCGACAGTTCTGTACACAGCATGTCTAGTACTGGCAAATATGTACCAACTTTTAATTTCTCTTTTGCTTGCGATTATATTACTGCGTTATATATGAACTAACTACCATAATATTAATATCTAATTTGGAATGCGTTCAGAAATGTACTAAAATAGCATCGATGTAATGTACAGAGCAAGACAATCGTCATTGAAATTTCGAATTAAATTTGTACTGTTTAAGAAACATTGTCAATTTTTTTCTCTGTAGCACAGGGCCCCTGAACGTGGAGGGGCCCCTACGCAGTTGCCTACAGTGCCTAATGGATAAAACGGCCCTTGATATAAAAATTGAATTTATAATTGTAACGAGAAATTAGTTTAAATTCGCATACACTTAATATTTTTTCAAAAAAATATTATTTGGACTTCCATATATTTTTAAATTATTTATATGAAATGGTGGTCAAAATTACTATAAATCAACTTTGTTTAATGAAGCTAAAAATGTTAAAGCTAATATCTTTTTACCACTTTAAATATGAAAAATAAATGCCCCGAAAAAAACTGTAGCTTAAACAGCTATGCTGTATGTAGTAATGAGAGTAACGAATTTTCGTTAAAAGTGGGAGTACTATTAATTTAGAACTAAATGGGGGGGGGGGCTAAAACTGTAAAAAATGGAGATGCGTTCCTCCTTTCAAAAGTCAAAATTACATAATGATGTAAAGACTTTTAAATTTTGTCACAAAAACTAGTAGCCTGCATCTTGAAATCATTTATTCAAAAGCTACAGATGCACATCACAGACATATAAAAATATTAACAAAGACACAACATTTATCGAAAACCGCCATCCATCTTTTTTACTCTCGACTCCTCTTCAGGAAAATAAAAAGAAACCTAAAAGAAAGTTTTCTGCGCCATCTAGTGACCAGTTTCTTACAATGAAATAAATACTAATTTTTTTTTATTACGCTGATTATCAATGCCTTAGATAAATGCAAACAACAGAATAGCTTTGCTATCATTGCTCAACTTTTGGAAACATGAATCAGGCAGTTTAAACCACCATCAGTTTATAAGGCATGACTACTAATTTTATTAGAGGATTTTATTTGATTGTTGTTGTTGTTAATTTACGTCGCACTAGAGCTGCACAATGGGCTATTGGCGACGGTCTGGGAAACATCCCGGAGGATGATCCGAAGACATGCCATCACAATTTTGATCCTCTGCGAAGGGGATGGCACCCCCGCTTCGGTAGCCCGACGACCTGCGCGCGAAGTCGAGCACTTTACGGTAGCACAGTTTAACGAGGACCAATAACGCACACCCTCGGTCCCTACGCAGTCTGATCCAAGTGGTCACCCACCCGCACACTGACCGTAGCCAGTGTTGCTTGACTTCGGTGATCTGCTGGGAACCGTGTCTTGACGATCAGTCCACTGCGGGACGGATTTTATTTGAAGGTGGCAGTAAGAATTATTGTTGGAGTTAGAATCTTAGTAAATAGAATTTAATTAAAAATGATTCTTACCACCTCTACATATAAAAAATTTAAATATATAGTATTCCTTATAATTTTTAGTCAGGACTTCAATTGCTTGAAATTCAATTTTTTATTTTATTTTATAACCGTTGAACAAACAGCAGACCGGATTCTGAGTTTGCGACAATCAATGCTCTACTCTGTAGCTTTGTAATTTTGAACCCAACTCTGAAACCAAGAGAACTTCTGGATCAAGCATTTTATTTTATAACCGTCGTTGAACATTCGACCCAAATTCGGGCTTACGACTACCAATGTTCAACTCCGTAGTCTTGTAATTTTGACCCCAATCCAAAAGACTAGGAAACTCCTGGATCAAGTATTGGGCGAAATTTGTCTTCGTGAATTGAGAATCTGCCATTGAGAATGTTTCAATTCAGCACTGTAGTCAGTGCGATCCTGCTGCGGCATCGTCCATCAAGACATCCCTAGGATATGAACTCGGGTCACCTCATCAGAAGGCAAGTGCTCAATCCCCTGAACCACCACGGGTTTTGGATCCATCATTTTATTTTATTTTATAACTGTCGTTGAACAGCCGACCCAGTTTTGGGTTTACGACTACTAATGTTCAACTCCGTAGCCTTGTAATTTTGAACCAAGCTAGAAGACAAGGGAACTCTTGGATCAGCACCCCCGCAGGTATGATTTGTTATGGGAACATGGAGGACTTTGAGACTCTACAGATTAAACGGGCGCCAGTCACCATATACTACACGGAGAGTCTTCGGCCGGCGAGGATCGAACCCACAACCCCTTGCACTTGGGCCCAGTGCCCTACCAACCTGGCTATCCCGGCCCTGGATCCATCATTGGGAAAAACTAGCCTTCTTGGAAGACTTTTTGATGGAACTAACCCGCATTTGCGTTATATGGAGAGAGAAATTAACCACTATTAGCCCGATAGTAAGGGGATTCTAACCCCGTGTTCCTCGGTAACTGAGGATATTTATGTCAACACCGCTGTCAGAGCGAGACTGGAGCAGAATTCATATCAACCAATTACCGCTGGGATTCGAACCTAGGTTATCTCATTGGGAGGCTGAGCCACCACGGCTCTTGCATTTCCATAGCTATTTTGCTACCACTTATTTATTTTTTCCAGGTTTGATGATTTATTATTCGTAATTTGATATTGATTATGATTATTCGTAACAAACCTGATTTACGACAAATGGTTATTTCTGTTATCTACCAAGATTTAAAAGAGCTTTGACTTCAGATTCAAATATTAGTATTCTTCTTATATTATGGTGGACAAACCTGTTTTGTTTCTATTACATATATTCTAATAATTTTTGTCCCGCAGTGGACTAATCGTTACGACACGATTCCCAGCGAAGTCAAGCATCTCTGGCTGCGGTCAGTGTGCGGGTGGGTGACCACTTTTATCAGTCTGCGTAGGGACCGAGGGTGTGCGGTATTGGTCCCCGTTAAACTGTGCTACCGTAAAGTGCTCGACTTCACGTGCAGGTCGCTGTGCTACCGAAGCGGGCTAGCTCTGCAGAGGATCAAAGTTGTGATGGCATGTCGTCGGATCATCTTCAGGGATGTTTCCCAGACCATCGCCAATAGCCCATTGTGCAGCTCTAGTGCGACTTACATAAACTACTACTACTACTCTAATAATTTTTTCTCTCTTTTATTTTCTCAAACAAAAAGAAAGAACAGTCTTTGTAAAAGAACAATGTTTATAAATGAGTTGAACGATACTATTTAAAAAATAATTAATGACTTTCAAATGTTTAAATTATATCAATTACGAAATGGAAACCACGAGAGTTTGAACTTTATCTAAAGTGTGTCTTTATGAAGAGAGGGAGTTATATTAGAGGCGTTAATCACAGTTAAAATGAGATTTTGCGGGCATAATTCAGGGTAAAATTGTTTTAAAAGTTTATTCAAACTTTTTTTTTTGTTTTAAAATTTCGCCTGAAAATACTGTTTTGTGTTTGTAAAGGAAAAAAATATTTTAATGAAATACTGTTAAAAATTGAAGAAAAAAAAAGGGACTGAAAGTGTAGTTAATCATATATTGACAAATTTGAATCGTAATGTGAGTTTCATTTTCAAAACTTCCATGAATTTATTTTAACATTATACTATAAATAAAACCAAAATGTTTCCAGTATGCAACGTCTTCTTTATAAATACAAATTGCAAAGAAATTCACTTAACGTAAATGAATCAACACAAATGCTTGCCCCAAATGAATTATTATTTAATTTCGACGAAGAGCCCGCGACTTCTTTGAAACGTTGTCATACTTTTCTTAACCCCTCCCCTTCTCGCTCTCGTGAAAATGACGGGGTGAGGTTTTGCCCTCTATTTCTCGCTCCCGTGATATTTCCGGGCTGGAGTGTTCAGTAGTAATGCGCCAATAAGAATAAAACTAATTCATTTCTTTTCCCCCGGAAAAAAATTTATTTCACATTTTACACACCAGATGGCAGTACCAGGATATTTTTAAGGTATTTGTAGATAATTAGTTTATTTTAAACTAGATGTCAGCCCTAATCAAATACGTGTATTTGTGATAGAAGAAAAAAATAGGCACTTTTATGACCGTTTTCTTGAATATTAACCAATCGTTAAGATTCATATCGTTAATATCAAGTGTTAGAATTTTTCTAAGGTAAATAAAATCGTATTTCTATAATTATTATGAAATAATTTAGAATTGAATAGACTAAAGAGTCGGTATCGGCTAAACTACATCAAATTCAAACGACATTACGTACTCAAGGAAAAAAATCACACAAAAAAGATAAAGGATAAAATCTGACGCGAAAAGACAAAGAAGGAAAAAACAGTAAAGAAGCTCGGGGTCGTGGAATCTGTGAATAACAGAAGAAGGCCATCTCTGCGAGAAGTGAATATTTAGAACAAGTTAAGAGATTGAAAAAAGATTTAAACTAATACTAAAGATGGAACCCATGAGATCTTAATAAGTGCAATGGTATAGTTTCGTTTTGCACTTAAATATATTCAATTTTCAGTTCTTTTAATTTAAGTTTGTTTTGATTTTGTAACTATTAATTTTTTTTAACGATATTTCTTTATTCCATTAATTTAAAATAAAATTTCAACTTCGAAAAACCGTTTTTATTTATTCATTTTTTCTATTGAGGTATTTTATGAAGAGGAAAAAAAATTTTCTTACTAATTTATTTAGTTTGAAAACAAATTTTGAAAAGTGCCAAGTGAAATTTTACAAGTAAATTCTACCTAAAGATAGGAATAGATTAATTATATGTATTTGCTATAAATGGCGATCTTCAAAATTAGAAAATGCCCACTCATAAAATGTCAAGAAACTGCAATTGATTCAATTCCGTGGTCTCATATTTTCAACTTTTGCGCACCTTAACGGAGAAAACCAGGATTGGTTGATTGAAACATCGAAACCCACCCACTAGAGATAGTTTTCCTTTTTTCCCGAATCCCTCAACGGGAAAGATCAAAGCTCCCGAGTTACGTTCCAAAACCGGAGAAAACTGGAGCTCACCTGTTAATACGGCACTATAACTGCGGCCCTAAATTTGAAGTCCTGATTTGATAGGGCAATGGAAGGAGCTGCTAGCGAAAGACGAAGCAACTTCCAGAGCCGTAGATGCTGTAGCACGCCTGCTATGGCTAGTTTGCCAGATTTTACCGATTCATATATTGAAGAAATTAAGGTAGGATTTATCATTTTTAGAATTATTTTTTAGACTGATGTTTTACAACAATTTACAAACTTTTAGTATTTGTATTTGTAAAACTTGCATTATCGTTTATGGAATTATGACAAGGAAAACAATATCTGTTCATTTTTTAAATGTTTGAAACATTCAAATCTATCGAATCCGTATTAATCAAATATGTAACGATTAAGATTCTTTCTGTATTAAAAAAAAAAATCATAGGCACCGCTGATGTTTTGGGTGTTTAATTTCAAGTTATACTTTGTCTTTCGGGGCAAACACTATAAAGACTTGGAAACTTTTAATTACGAAGAGAAGTAAAAAAAAAAAAGTAATAATAATTAGAGGAAGCGCGATGAAATAAAAAATGATTATATTCGACGATTAATTCGAGAAATTATGAACGTTAAATTTTGCAATAAAAAATACCACACTGACAGCTCGAAGGATGCCCATTCCCCTCAAGACTGCTGGGGACATGTCCCCTACAAATTTAAAAATTTTTCCAAATCTCCGTAAACAATAAAAATAAATATACAATTTTTTAAGCTAGAATTATATAACTGTATCTTATTTATCCCAATTAGGATTAACTGCTGGAAATATTTTTGTGAAATATTATTTTAAGAAGTCGATGACTAAATTTAAATCGTGAAATTAAATAGGGGAAAAATAGGAATGCTTTTAAGATCGCAATGCAAAACTGTTACACAAAATGGTGGTTCTCTTTAAAAGTTACAACAATTTAACGACCAATTTGATTCAGAACGTTGAGCACAAATTTAATGTAATTGAACATTTATTCAAATATAACGAACTATTTTTTAATAAGATTAATTTATAAGCAACGTTTCATTTGAAATGTATCTAGAGGAATTTATGAAATTTCATATTTTCTGCATTATATTATGTACTATATCATATACTATGTATCAATTAGCAATACTCTCTCAGAATATTAACATTATGATCAGTTAAAAATATTTAAAAAAATAATTAAATATTTCGTTATAATGTACTCTTGTTTAAAAATAAAAATTTTTATCCAAACAAAATACAATAAGTGTAATTATTGTGAATTGAAAATTTTTAAAGTTTAAAAAAGAGTCTAAATTAAAAGTATGAGTTGTAAAAAGTTCCTTAACCGCAAATTTCAAACTAATCTTTGTATATTATCCAATTTTAAAATAACTTTTTAATTTATCAATATTTAATTAATTCATATTTTATTCGGGATCAATTTTGTATCGCTTTTTTCCTGTGGTTTATTCTGATGTTATATTTTACTTTGCTTTTTCTTTCCCGGACTGATTTTCCAGTGCTTTTTTACCATTTACTTGTGAAAAAGCATAACGGATTTTATTTTATTTGTTTAACTTTGTTTTGTGCTCTTTCCACAGAACAGTTTGTAACAGTTAATGTCGTTAACAAGTTATAAAATCTGAATTTGTTTTATGTTCCTTGCATAGAACAGTTATTGTTGTTAACAGTTAACAAACTCCCCCCCCCCCCAAAAAAAAAAAATCGGGAAACAAAAGTATTAGTTGATTAAGGGAATTCATTGTATAAAACTTTTCAAACTCTACAGGTCCCTGTTTTGATTCTAACCAACACCTGCTGAAAGAGGGTAGGCTTGAATCGATTTAGTATTTCAGCGTAACGAACATAAACTGCACAGTGGGGGTAGGGGGGGGCGTAATATGTTATTACGTCATATTCGGGAAATATGTTATATTCGGGAAAATCTTTTTCTTCTGCCCTGTTAAGATTTTTTTACGTCAGCAATGTTGGCATTACTCGCCTATGTTTTGTATACTGGTACAACGAAATTTAATTTTTCAACCAAAAAAATTTCAAAGAAATTTAATTTTTAATCCGTAATATATTCAAAATACATCAATTCCGCTTTTTTTAAAAGGAAACCTGTTCACAAGAAACAAGAATTTTTTGCGCAAAACTTAAATTTCTTTGAGAACTCCATTATGTTTTCCGTATTTTATAAAAATACAATAAATTATGCCCAGCAAAAAGGGTTTGAAAAATGCCCCTCTCTCCAAAAGAAAAAAAAAAATTAAAACTGATGTTTTAGTTTACTAACTATGGGTGTTACATATGTGATTCTCTTGTCATGTAAATTTTGAGTATTAGATATAGGCTAGTATTAGAACTTAGTATTGGAACTAGGCTAGAATGAATAATCCCTACTGAAATAAAAAGTATCTTTCACCAAAAAAGAATTCGAATTCTACCCCACCACCCAAAAAATTCCCGTTCCTCTCAAACTAAACTACTAGCAGTTGTAAATGCGTTTCTCTTATTTGTAATTTTATGTGGTTGTAAAGTCGTGCATTGGTGTTATAAAAACAATGGCTTGAAAAATGTCAACCACCAAACTAGATTTTAAAAATGACCCCCTCAGTCTTAAAAAATTATCCCTTTAATTCCTGAAAAATGTTCTTTAATCTAATTTATAGTTGAAAATTATTAAAAAGTACAAAATATTTTGAAAATTTATCTCCCCAAGAAGAGTTATTGCGACTTTCCCCATTGGTACCTGTAATTGGTACCCCATTGGTAAACACCTGGATCGCCCTATAATTAACTATAGTATTAGAATTTGAATTGCTGAAAAGAACATTTTTTTTAAAGTTAATATGATTTTTTAATATTACAATTAGTCTAAAAGTAGTTCTAAATTTAAGTGTTTATTTTTTTTATTTATTTATTTGTTTTTGTTTTTTTGGTAAATTTTTTCTCACTTTTTCCAGAGCCGTAGAGGCTGTTATAACGATTTACTTTAAATAACAATTATTCCTTCTTATAGACTAATTTATTTATCTTCCTTACAAGTTTTTTTTTGGTGGGGGGGATGGCCTGGTTGGTAGGAAGTTGGGCCTATGTTCAAGAGGTCATGAGTTCGAACCTCGCAAGCTGAAGCTCGTAAATGGTGACTGGTGCAAGTTAAATCTGTCATGTCATGAAGTCCTCCAAACTCTCATCTGAAACCAATATCTCAGGGAGAACTAAATTAGAGATTGATTGTTCTCTGCTTCAGGTCAAAATAATGATCTGTGAATGAATGTATGAATGGGTCCGCCCTTTAAAACGGGCTGTGATGTGTGTGACTGAAGACGTATTCTTAGCCATAGATGACACCACTGGAAAACAAGAAAAGCACCCTCTGCCTTAAGTTTGTCTGATGTCATCAAGCAGGCTTGCTGGTTAATTGGCAAGTTCATTAGAAACAACAACAACGAGTTCTTTTCTTTATAAGCTTGCTCTTGAGTTGATGCCGGTAAAACAAAAAGTGAGAGAGATAGAGTTAAATTTTAACATTTATATCGAGCGGGCTGATGAGTCTGGTTAAAAAAATAAAATGTTACTTAATATTTCCATGGCAACACTTAAAACGTAAATTATAATCCTAATTGCTTGTTTAGAAATCAAACTAACATAACACTTTTTCCTTTAAAATATTGGGTGTACAAATAAGTTCCCGTTGTTCGTCACAAGATGGGACTACCAGAAGGTTATGTAGAATTTGACTGATGTTAAACGTCTTATTGTAAGTTTGTTCTTCTGGTGACAACATAACCTTAAAGTATTAGTGATACCGTATTAACATTACGTAATTGTTTTCGTGCAAAAATGCTAAGTTTTGTGCCAAGTAAGCGCCATTTGCGGGAAGTTTTGATTTTCTTCTTTAATTTGAAGAAATCTGCAGCTGAGACTCATCGGTTGCTTGGAGAAGCAAATGGTGAGGCTGCTTTAAGTGAGAGAAGTTGTCGTGAGTGGTTTCAGAAATTTAAAAACGGTGAGTTTGACGTGGAAGACAGAGAAAGCAGTGGAAGGCCGAAATCGTACGAAGACAAGGAATTGTAAAGATTATTGGAAAAAGATTCGTACCAAAGGCAAAAGGAACTTGCTCTTACATTACAAGTGACTCAGCGAGCAATTTTACAACGTTTAAAATCGTTGGGAATGATCCAAAAACAAGGAAGTTGAGTTCTGAAGGCAGGAGACATTGAACGTCGATTTTGCATGAAAATTGATTTTGGTATTTAGAAAGACATTGCCCCCTCAGATTATCACCTATTCCGGTCAATGGCACGTGATCTGTCTGAGCAGAAATTTACATCATTTGAAGAAACCAAGGATTGAGTCGATTCGTGAATATCATCGAAAGATGAAGAGTTCTTCCCACGTGGTATTCGAATGCTCCCAGAAAGATGAGAAAAAGTAGTATCTAGTAATGGAGAATATTTTGAATAAAAGACAATGTACCGTTTTTTCACAAAAAACTGCTCCTTTTTGATAGAAAACGGCGGAAACTTATTTGCACTCCCAATATATATTAAACCTTAAAAGAACAGTTCACTGAAATTAGTTAAAAAAAATTCCTTTCCCTATTCATCGTGACAATGGGGAAAAAATTTAAACTGTTTAAAAGTTAACTCTCCAAGCAACATGGAAACAACACAGAAGTAGTATAATGGTATAAAACCACTTCTCACTGCCAGCGCATTCTTATTGGCCCATAAATCACTTAATATAGTTCTTTAATTAGCAAAGAAGATCCAAAGTTCTATTGTTGTTATTACCAAAAAATTAGCAAAAGTTATAAAAGTATTTTTCATCTGTAAATTATTTAATTACTTTAATATTTATTTATCATCTTTTAATAATATTACTCTCTGCTGTTACGATGTTACTTATCCTGATTATTATTCCGAAATGATACTTAAAAACTGACAGCAGTGTTCTTTCATTATAATCCTACTGTTTTATCCAAATTTGTTAATCAAAATATATAATTTATGATTAACTTATTTGAAACTGTAGGAAACTTATTAAACGTTTAACAAACAAAGAACAGCAAATGATATTTACTTTTATAATAAACGTTACGTCAAAATGTTCCCTGTAAAGATATGCACATAAAGATGTGCATACAAAATAGTAGAATATTGTTAGAAATTAATTTGCTAAATAATCGCAACCAAATATTAAATAGAATTTTTAAAAACTAAATTTGTATATTAAGTTGAAATTAGTGACTAAACTAAATGATTAGGTCTAAATCTTATTCAAATAGAATCGGTAACTAAATCTATTGAACGGATTCTGTATTAATACAATAAAATTATTTATTCATTAATTGATCTTTAATTGAACAGAGCCCTCTAGTGGATTAACAAAAATTTAATTCAAATTATTCTAGCAGCGTCACACTGTCTTGTTAAAGACGATCCTAAAAAATGCAACAAGAAATTAAGGTAGGATTTATCATTTTTAGAATTATCTTCAGACCAATATTTTTCAAAAATTAATAAAATTTCAGTATTTGTATGTAAAAACTTGCATTATCGTTTATGGAATTATGAAAAGGAAAAAAAATCTGCTCATTTTTTAAATGTTTGAAGCATTCAAATCTGTCGAATCCGTATTAATCAAATATGTAATGAATAAGATTCTTTCTATATTAAAAAATAATTCATTCTATATAAAAAATAATATTGTTCGCTGGAGTTTTGCATCGATTACTTGGTGGTTTCCCTAGCAGGGATGTTGGGATTTGGCACAGATTTATCTAGCCGTGAAAATATGAAAAGCTGCGAATTTTTGGTTCTCTTGATATTTAAAGAAGGGTTCTGAAAAGGGAGGTGGTTGCAAGGATATTCTTATCTTAATGAAACGTCATGCTAAAATTTAGAGATTTTGATTCGCTAAAAGGATGGCGCCACTCTGACGCTGGGAATTTTTGGGACTATCTTAATGCGTACTTTATCTACGAATTATTGCCCATTAACTTCAGAAAATAATCTTTTAGGGTTCGTGATTATGCTCAATTATGTGATTTAAATCATATTTAATTGTGTGCCTGTAAGTGACGTCTCGCGTGTGTGTCAAATCTGATTGGCTTCTGGATCGACAAATGTTGCGATTTATCTACGATGACGACACTTGCAAGAAAACGACTCTTGCAGGAATCCAATTGCCCGAAAAACATCAATTGATGAAATAAAAGAGATAATTTCAGGTCTAAGACGTAAATTAAACCCGCGAAAAGTTTCTGTCCTTTTAAATAGTATAAAATGGTACCAATGTTGTTATTAAAAATTAACAAATATATTTTATTAGTTTTCGCTTTAAAATTTTGGATTGTGAATTTCACAACTAGGTATACTTATTTGGAAATATTAGGCTTAATGGTAATTACGAATTTATTAAAATACATACTTTTTTTTCCTTAATTTTACTACCACTTTCTAAGTTGTCAAATGACCGTTCGCATCCTGCGTTTCAAGTTATTATTTTATTACCGTCGTCGAACAGTCGACCCGAATTCTGAGTTTACGACTACCATTACTCAGCACCGTAGCCTTGTATTGTAATTTTGAAACCAATCCAGAAGAAAAGAGAAATCTTGGATGAAGTATTGGGAGAAATTTGCCTTCATGGAGAGCTAACCGACATTTGTGTTACATGGAGATGAAAACCAAGAGTAACTCCCACGGTTAGCCTGACGGCAAGAAGACCCATGCTCCGTCTACCACTCTGATGATATTTTTCGTCAGCACTGTGGTCGGAGCGAGCAGGGTGCGGAATTCGTATCGACCATCCATCGCTGGGATTCGAACCTGCTTCACTTCATTAGCAGACGAACGCTCTATCCCCTGAGCCACCACCGCTCTGAGTTTCAGGTTAGGCGGCATAACCAAATTAGGTCCAACAGACTTCCTAGTCTTCAATCTTCTTATAGTAGCCTCTACCCTCGCCACAAAGTCCTTTGTTTTGAAGTTTCTAGTCGTGGCTCATACTGACAATTGCACTATCTGCCTTTCAGATTATTGAAGATTTGGAAGCAGATTTTGAATCACACAAAACAAGTCTAAATATTTATGTACAGAATGCATTTAGCAGAATGAATCAAATCGAAGTACTATACAATAGCTTGTTTTGTATTAAATTAGGTTGTGTTTAAAAAATATTTATGATTAAAAATTTCATTTGGATTCAAAATAAAAAGTGGCAGGTCTCAATTTTAAGTCAACGACAGCTAATATTTAAATATTACTATCAATGTAATTACGTGCAGAAGTAATATATAATTATAGTCAAAAGTATTAAATTATTTTTATTCTTTTCTTATTGAAAAAAAAATATGACTGGGTATTAAATCTTATTTCAAGCCTATAGCAGTGAATTTCAATAAAAATAACTTAAAAGCAATTAAATAAAACATTTGATGGAAGTAATTCAAAATTATTTTTCGAGTTTCTTAGATATAATCATTGTCACAGGCATAGCATTTTCCTACATCAATATTGGAATAGTGGAATTTCACGTATGCCCATCTTGACAATTTAACTTTCAAAGGAATTTAATTTTACGACACATCTAGCGTTTTTTTCTTCTCTTATTTCTTCTTTGAATATCAAGTATTTTTTTGTCTCGCCATTTTATCGCTTGCTTTCATTTTAAGTTTCGCTCTTTCCACTTTATCGTTTGGATTCTCGAAATCTTTTGCGGCAAGAAAAAAATAAAAAAACACGAAAAAAGAAAATCAGAACATTCGAAAATATGTTTTCTTCCAATACTTTTTTATTGTATGGACTTTTTAAGTAGAAGAAAAAAAAACATTTACTCGTAGAGAAAAGAATAAAAAAGAAAAGATGTTTAAAAAAAGTATATTTTTAGAGTTATTTTTTAATTATTCTTAAATTGTAATGTTTATTTGAATAAAGACTTTGAATCATCCAAAATTAAGTAAGCTCAATTTAAAAATAAATACTGAATTTTATTTCAAGAATTTGTATTTCCAAAATGAACTTTCGTGAAAAAAATGAAGATGAACTTCATTCATTTCATACAACTTAATTTCCTTCAATACTTCATTGATACAAAATTTTTATAGCATTAATTCATTATTGTATTTATCATTTAAGATCTTAATATTAATATTTTTCAAATTTGATTTGTAGTAACCGAATTTTAATTGAAATTTTTTTATAGTGCTGCTATTTCATATAGCTTATATTTTAAAATAATTTAAAATGTTTTTCCCGGGATGGCCTGATTAGTAAGGCTCTCAACTCATGTTCGTGAGAACGGGAGTTCGAATCCAGCCGGCCGAAGACTCCCAGTTTAGTAAATGGTGACTGGTGCACGTAAATCTATCGGGGTCACAAAGCCCTAAATGTTCCCATAACAAATTACGTCTCTGCGGGTACTGGATTGGAGGCTGATCATTCTCTCGTTCAGATCAAAATTACGATCTGTGGAACTAAAATTTGCAGGTTCTTTTTCAAATTTCCATAATATGAAATAGATTTCACGCTAAACTTTCCTTGGCATAAAACAAATTTATTTAAACACATCACAATTTTTATTCCATATCACAAACAAAACCACATAAAATAAAAAAAAGAATAATAGCAGAATCACATCGTTCAAACGCCGCTGCGCTCTCTCCAAAAAACATTCTAATTCTCTCTGCAATTCTTCCTTAATCAATTCTCAAGTTTTGTTGATATCTCGTGGCGCCATCTAGTGGTGACAAACCTAACAGTGGATGAATGAACGGATGTATGAATAGGTCTGCCCTATAAACGGGTGTAATGTATGGGTGTGGCAGAAGTTTAACTCTTGGCCATAGATGGCCCTACTGGAAAATAAGAACAATTGCACCCTCTCTGTCTTAACTGTCCTACGACAACAACATTAAAAATGTTTTAAATATAAAAATGGTTTCACGGGAAACATTTTTCACTGCATAACATCGTAAACTCGTAACATCGTAAGCTAATAACATCGTAAGTATGACTTCAGATAATTTATACCTTTTTTTCCTACCACTTTATTATTCCTAGAAAAGATAATAAAAGTATTAAATTTGCTTTCTCGTTCTAATTTTGCAAAATGCATCCACATTTTAAATTAATGTTAGTTGCTAAAGCTCGCATGCATTTTATAACAAAAGGCAACCACAATTTGTAATTAGTTATTGCTCACTTTTATCGAAATTCTAAAAGAATGTGAAAACTAGTATCATAACTAATTAATTGAAACGTGTTCCACTTAGTGGGCGAAATTCATGTTTTATATAAAATCCTTGAATTGGTAGATCTGGGTTTAAGTTATTTTGTATACCACAACATAAAACAATTCAAAAGTTAAAATTAAACGCTTCTTAATAGTAACTCGTGGTGAGCTTGTGAATTGTTAAAAAAAAAAAAGAACTAACCAAAATTTTTTGTATTAGTTTTTAATTCTCTATCACTTAACAAAATCTTTTGCTGAAAGCAAGCGGGACTGTAGGAATCCTTGTGACTGCAAAGCTGCCAGATTTTCTGGAAGATTTTAGTTTTATCTTTGAAATGGCAGCAGAACTTAAGTTTTTCTATTTCAATCTTGGTCTCATAAATTTAATTTATGATGATTTTAAACGCCACCGCACTTGCATATATTAAGTTATTAAAAAAGTTCTGCAACACTTGCAAAAATTTCAACTTTTGTGAATTTTCATTTTGTGTTGTTGTTTTTTGGTGTTCCTAGTTTAATCTTTCATCAATAAGCTCTAAATGACTTTGGATAAAGCTGAACTTTCCGATTTTGATTCGTTATTGCTATAAACGAGATCTTTCAGCAAGGGATGCTGCAAGAATGTAGCAGAGCTTTTTTTAACAACTTAATATTAAACATATGCAGTAGAACATCAATCAACGAAATCTTTCAGCAAGGGTGTAGCAGGGCTTTTTTTAACAACTTAATATTAAACATATGCTGTAGAACATCGATCAACGAGATCTTTTAGCAAGGGTGTAGCAGAGCTTTTTTTAACAACTTAATATTAAACATATGCAGTAGAACATCGATCAACGAGATCTTTCAGCAAGGGATGCTGCAAGGGTGTAGCACAGCTATTTTAACAACTTAATATTAAACATATGCAGTAAAACATCGATCAACGAGATCAAGCTGTTACACCCTTGCAGCAAGGGATGCTGCAAGGGTGTAGCAGAGATTTTTTAACAACTTAATTTTAAACCTATGCAGTAGAACATCGATCAACGAGATCTTTCAGCAACGGATGCTGCAAGGGTGCAGCAGAGCTTTTTTAACAATTTAATATTAAACATATGCAGTAGAACATCGATTTATCGTTTCTCATAGAACCATTCATTTCGAACTATAGATAGAGAAAAATGACGATTGAGGGCAAATTATAAAAACAGGGAACAAGAACAGAGTACAGCATTATGTATTAGTTCTTGTGAACATAGTACAGCATTATGTAATAGTTCTTTTAAACACAGTACAGCATTATGCATGAGTATTTGTGTTGTGTATCATCATTAGAGAGATCAGGATATTTCATTTATCATAATATCTTTCACTAGTGTTCTGACGTCAGAATAAATATCCTTCATGTGAGTTTTTCTTCTCTGTCATGATTACTGCTCTCATTATTGGTCAATACTTAATCAAATATTAGTCCCATGTCCCCTCCCAAAGTATTACGTTGTTGGCTATTATGACGTATAAAACAAACTACAATACATAAAGGGTTTTTAATTATAAGTGAAATACGCTCATTATACCAGAAATCTTAATGTTAATTTAGCCTATTGATAACAATTCCGAAAAATTTCAGCTGATATTTTTAATTTTTTTTTATAACCGTCGTTGAACAGCCGACCCAATTTTGGGTTTACGCCCATTAATGTTCAACTCCGTAGCTTTGTAATTTAGAACCTAATCCAGAAGACAAGGAAACTCCTGGATCAAGCATTGGGAGAAATTTGCCTTCGTGGAGGACTTTTTGATGGAACTAACCCGCATTTGCGTTACATGGTGAGGAAAACCACGAGAACCTCTCACGGTTAGCCTGTCGACAAGGGGACTGTATCCCATGATCCGTCTACCGCTGAGGATATTTCATATCAGCACTGTGGTCGGTGCTCAGCTGAGATTTGACAAACAGCAAAAGAGACACCATCAAATTACAATTTTTGTAGATTAACAAGCAGCAATTATTTCTGAAAGGGTAACCTAACACCGCCCCTGAAACTGAGTAAAAATTCCGTAAAAAAATTACATTTATTTTTGCTATCGCTGGAAGCCATTTAATTCCCAAAAACATGAGTGTCCAAAAGTAACGCCACCTGTCACAAAATAACCCCCCCTAACGGTATTGTTTAGCTCACATATTTTCCAAAAACAAGATTCATGCTTTCTTTATAACCTTTCCTTTAGTTCCTTTTTTTAAAAGAAAAAAAAGGCGGGGGACAGGTCTATAAGTTTTCAAATTAACAAGCGTGAAGTCATTCAATTCCAAACTGCTTCTCTATAGGACGTGGACTGTTGCTTTTCTTTTCCAGAAAATACGTCATATTCGCGTCATTGATGTTTTTTAAAGGTAAAGGGCCATTACCTGGTATTTTTCTCACTGATATTTTTTTTAAGTTTAAGGATCATTGTCCTATTCTCTACATTATTTCTTTTAAGGTAAATTGCCATTGCCTATAGTATTCCTTACACTAAAATCGTTTCCTCACTTCTTTAAAGTTAATAATTCATAGGGTGTAACAATTAAGTTTCACAAAAGTTAGATATGTAACAATTCCAACCATGAATTAAAGCCTCACATCAAAAATTTTTTGACAAATATGTACAGTAAAAAGTTTCAAGTGCATCATTCTTGTAATTGTGTAAAAATCGTGATTGGTTATGACCATAAAATTGCATCTGCTTTAATGTTACTTTACACTCATTAAAGATGTTTCATTTAGTCCATTAAACAATAAGGTAATTTTACAAATTGTACTGAAAAATTATTCGATTACTATCAAAAACTTGCACATTCTATCTTTTTTAAAGACAATGTTTTTGTCGATAAGGACTTAAAATCTATTACATCACTTATTAACAGCCATGAATTTAGAACATTTCTTAATAAGGTGGAAAAACTTCATTTGTTTATGACTACTTTAAGCAACCTTATCCTAATTGTGTTAAATTATTTATGAAAAGAAAAATAAATAAATAAAATTAAAACATGTAAACTAATGTTTGAAACAGTAAACATTTTTAAATAAAAAGGGAATAGATGTTTTAGAGCATCAAACATTTAATTTATGTTTATTTATAATATAAAATTATTTATAATTGTCAAAGAAATGGCCAGCCTGTAATAGATTATAACTATTCTACATTTCTAGATGCATCAATGCATCTCTAGTAACATTAAAATTAATTTAACTAACGTCAATTTACATGGATGGTAAGATTTAGTAAAACAAACATATCTATGTTACTTTGAAAGTCAACTTACATAGGTTGATTTAAGGACAAATCATTGGAGCATAGTGAAAAATCCAAAGTAATATTATTATTGTTACATTCAATGTTGTTGATAATAAGAGAATCCTCATCAATAGTCAATCTACCTGGAATTTTTTCTTGTAATCGTTGTTCTACAGCATTTATTGCAGATAATCGAACATTTTCTAAATTATTATTTATATAACCCTCGATAGGTCCCAACAAAACGCTTTGAAGACGATTAACACCACCACTTATAAAGTTAACCAGTAATGAATCATTATTTTTCGAAGCAACTTCTAAATTACTAAATGAAAAACGTTGCAGCTCAGGGCAATAAAACAGATCAAAGCTGCCAACAACTCTCCCATTTATTGCGCCCGAAATCGGAATTTCAATTTTCACTCTACCATTTGTCATTTCAATGTTACATATTTGCTCAAAGCAACAGCCAGCTATTGAATAGCCTGTAAACATATCTTTCAAGCTATCAGCTGACATTTCATATTGGAAATCAGCATTGAAATCTATATCGAACATTTGATTGCAGTTTATATCTACCCTTGGCCTAACATTAATGGTTCCAGGCTTTATAATGACCCCTTCCGGTAGATTTGCGTTAAATTGATCTAAAATATTGTCTTTAAGCAAAGCTTCATCAACTTTTTCTTGTATGAAATCCATTGCTTTTACGAGTTCAGGTTCTAATATTTCATTTGCTTTTGATCCGATCCTCATTACTTTGAATGTAGAAAATAATTTGTAGTAAGGCTTCTTGCTCAGTTTGTGCGTTCCATCAATGTTAATGTCAATCAATCTCTCCGGTGAGCCATCAGCAAGTTGAATGTGGAAAAAAAAATCCGTTTTAAATTGAGTAACTTTTCCCTTCAGGTTTTTCAAGTCCATTCGTTTTGAGTCAAATTTTATTGGTACTACCAAGCCTAAATTGCCTAGTGAATCGCGATCAATATTTATCTTACCATTTAAAAAGACTTTGATATTTCTGTCATTTAAATTCCTTTTGAAATATCCATTTTCTTCAAAATAATCGTTGATGCGATTTTCTAAATCTTTCAATTCATCAGGCGAAATTGTCAGCTGTATATTACCTGAATAAATATTCGAGCATGATAAATGGTTCTTTGTTCTTGTTTTATACCTTACCTGTTGTTCATTTTTGTATTTAATTCGTTGATATACATTGGCCTCCTTGTTAAAGTTGTATTTTTCTGACTCATACTGTTGTTTAGCTTTATCAAGTTTAGACTGCATATTTGTATGCGCGCGCTTTACATCTTCAAGCTGTATTTTTGATTTATTTTGCAACGTAGTTCTATAACTATCGATGGCTTTCTTCATAGCTTTGTTTTGTGCCTCTTCGTCCCGTTTGTTATGCAATTTAAGCACAATCTCTTCTTGAATTTTACTACGCTGTTGCTCTGAGATATTAAATTCACTAACAAACTCTTCAGATATTTGTTTCGCCCACACTTTATGATATTTTCTATGTTTCTCATACTTGTCCACAGTTTTCCTCTCAGGACAATCTTTTTCATATTTTCGAACTTTTTTAATTATTTTATCTGCATCTAAATGATTCTGTTCAGAAGCCCTCTCTCGCTGAGCAACTTCTTCTTGTAATTTTTCTTCTTGCAATCTCAAATCTTGCATCTTCTCTTCTATGTCTGCCACTTTCTCCTCAGACGCAATCAACTTTTTTTCCCGCTCAATATCAAATCTTGTAAGTCCTAAAGGCTGCGTTGCATCAAGTCCTAATTTTTGCAATCCATTTGAAATTTGCTGATTTACAAATGTATCAATTGGTTTGGATATATTTTTAAGTTTACCGTCAACTTTCTTATACGTAGATCCTACGATTTCATATTTTTCTACCTTTTCCAAAGTTTTTTGGCCAATTAAAGTAGAACCAATTTGAATAGCAGCCGCAGCTTCTCTTCCTAAGGCTCCTCGATTTTGAAGATCCAGTTTAGTTATCACCTCACTTGCGAAAGAACTCGATAATAAATAGAACGTTTTACTCGCGGCCCACTGTGCGGGACTTATTGTCATAGCTAAAGTTTCTGTTGCTAATGTTCCAAACGTTGAAAAAGAACACGGGATTTCATAACCGAGTAATTTGATGTTTGCATTGTTCAACCCTGTAGTCTCATCGATTTTTCTGGCTAAAGGTCTTACAGTATAGGTAGCTATCTGACGAATGGTTTGTTCCGGGGATACTACTTTGCTAAGTTCATAGACATTTTTAATAATTTTTCCGTTCACATAGTACCAGTAACCCCATTCAACCCAAGTAGAGGTTTCTTGGACATTATTTTGGTTTTGAAGATTTTGTAATGTTGTATCATTTAGCTCATAATTTATTTGCACGTTTTCAGTTCCCATAATGATTTGTTCCAGTATTTATTCTGGCTGATCCTAGTAGAAGAAAGGAAAAAGAATTATTAGTATACGCTAGATAATATCCTTATTGTACTATACATGATATTGTATTATACATGAAGAGTTTAACACTAGGTTTACGGAAAGCGTCATTTTGACGCATTTCGAATTTTATAATGAAAATTACAAAACCCGTTTGCATTTTTATTTTATCTCTTGAAATGACTTTTATCTTTTGACCGAGTTAAATATATATTGAAGTCTATTTTAATCAAAAGCGTTGAAATATTGAAATTTTCTTTGTGTTATACCTATCTCTACGGATATGCGATGCGTCAATTTGCCGCGATCATCATTTAGACAAAATTTTAAGTAAACATGCAAACATCACATCAATTATAAATAGGAATGTACCGACAATACTTCGATCCGTTTTCCGATATCGTTATCTCAAATGAAACAAGCGATAAACAACTGTTGCCGATAAGCAATAATAGAAAGAACAAACGCAGAATGTCAATTGATGTCAGAGTGTCATATTTTGAAGGTTTCAGTAGCTTAATTCGAGTATTGAAAAATAAAATACTAGAATATTTCATAAATGTATATCTCATATTTTCATTTTTTTTTCTTATAGTATATAATCACATTGCTTTCTAAGCGCAGAGATGCCAATTGCTCCGGACACACCAAAATAATTTAAAAAAAACGGTAAATAACTACTAAGTAAATTTTGTAAATATAAAGTGGTGAATTATATGAACCTACGAATTATTTAGAAATAGTGGTGAATAAAAATCTACTGAATTGAATCTATTAAACCGAGAATCACAATTGATAAACTACCACTTTAAAATATATATTTGCTGTCCGGAGAAAGTTGGCATCTCTGTAAGTGCTGTTATATATATTCGTTCATGCGTCAAATTGACGAGTGTTCGTAGAGATAGGTACATCAGAAACGTCCGTAAACTTAGGGTTAAAGGATAAAGCAGGTAAGTGACATCGTCAGGGTTATTTATTAATCAATGAAAATAACATAAAGTGGTCGTATCAATCAGAGTATGTTTAATGTAACAAGATTGTTTTTGTCTTTACACTAACTTTGGCATAACTAATCCAATTTTCAATATGAATGTCTGATTTTGTCTCAAATTAGGTAGGTGTTAATAAAATAGGGCAGAGAATTTTTTGCCCTGCTTTCCAATAAATCTCTTTTTAAAAAAAAGTGGTTTGAATACCACTTTTTTTTCTTCTTCCATGATTATAGCCACTCTGAAAATGTCACTAAATTGTGTCATTCAGTCAAATAGTTTAGTTTATAGTTTATGTAAGACTTTTGATCATAAATTTCTGGAACCATGGGCGTCACTGGCTTTCCTATTATTAAGGGGGATAAAATGAAATACTCAATCGCGCGAGTTTACTAAATTTCGCGCATAGAAAAAAAATATTCTTCGGTTTTCTGAACATTTTCAAAAGATTAATCTCTTTCTTAATTTTATCCTTCAAGAATATAAATGGATGATAATTCGTGAAAATTTTCCTCCGCCAATGGCATCCTTTCTGGAACTATTTAAAAGAATCTAAAAAATTTTGAACTCAGTTTGAAGAACTCGATTGGCAATCCCCAAAGATTTTGCGTTAGTAAAATGTTATTTTTTAATGCTATTTGTTATTTATTATTACAGTGAAATCTCCAAGGGAGAGTCCACCTCTATGTAGCGACATTCTCCATTTACGACCACTTTTGGAAGTCATAAGAACTTTTTCCATAGACTTCGCGTTAAAAAAAAACCTTTGGGAGAGACCATCAAAATACTCTCCCAGTGACCGACAAACTTCTACAACAAATACTGAAAAGGTCAAATAAGGAAACGCTGAAAAAAACACCAAAAGAAAAAACATTAACAAAACAAATAAATAAATTAAAATGCATTCAAAATATTTATGTAAGGCTCTTACTTAGAGAGTTCATTATGAAAGAGATCAACAACCTCTTGTTTCTGTCAGAGTGATCTGAAGACGATGCTATCAATGATTAAATTTTACCGTTAAAATGTTAAATTAGGGAGAAAAAAATATTTTTGAAGAAAAAAAAAATTTGAAAAAAATTAAGCAACTCAAGCAAGCAAACTACTTCTCATCTTTTAAGGCTAACTAATTTTTATTGCGCAAAACTTAAGGCGAACTTAAACAAAAAACATAATGGTTTATTTATTTAAAATAATTCGATTATTCATGATCTGTAAATTTGTTTTTACTCTTAAATGACAGGAGGAATCATTTTTATTGCCGAAGAATTCCTTCTATTTCCTTGCATTAGAAAGGTCCTGGGTTCGATTCCCGGACAAAGCATGGATGTTTCTTTCTCAATCTGTGTGTTCTATGTCCTTTCTCCTTTGTGCTTGAATGTGACCCACCCTATAAACGGGTTTTGGTTGTGTAAATGGCGGGGCAATTCGAATTCCTGGCCATAGATGGCGCCACTGAAGACAGGAACAATCGCACTCCCACTGCCTAAACAGGCATACGACAAAAATAAAATCATTTTTATTGACGCTAAATTTTATTCATCAATTCGGGTTTCATAACGTCAACACAAGTGGCATATCCACACCAAGAAAACAACTCTGACTAAAATTAAAATCGTTTGTGAAAAATCATGTACCTTCAATAACACTTTGAAGTCAAGCGCTAAATACGACCAACCACCGTTAAAACGGTGAATGCCATGGGGATCACCGGTGACCGGCACTGAGTTTGTTCGTAGCGGTACTGGGGTTACCAGTGACCGGCGAAGCTAAGATTATTAAAAACACATATTTCGAGTAAATTTTTCAATTTTTTTTAATATTATTATCGTTACTAAAATGGTTTGATCAAATTAATGCAATATAGAACACACAAAAATAGTTTTATATATATACACAGAGATGCCAACTTGCTCCTGACAGCGAATAAATATTTTGAAGTGGTAGTTTATTAATTGTTAATCTTGGTTTAATAAATTCAATTTAGTAGATTTTTATCCACCACTATTTCTAAACAATTCGTAGGCTTGTATAATTCACCACTTTTTTCAGATATGTCATGCTAAACCTTTTAAAAGACTAGCAAAATCTGACTAATATTTGCAAATTTAGTTTGTACTTATTTACCGTTGTGGCCAGGCGGGCAAGCCATGCAAAATTAGCGTGGCATTCAACGTGTGGTAAAAGAATTAATTAATAGGTAAAAGAATTTTGAGTTATAACGTATAAATATTTTTCACATTATGCCCGTCGTTGTAGAACCATCTATTACCGGTTCTCTTTACCGTTACCGGTATCTCTTCATAGTTACTGGATTTCCTGATTTTTGCGGGAGATTTTCTTTTTATTTCTGCAATAAATGTGTCCGTTACAAATCTGGTTGCAAAAGGTGGACATTAAGAAGAAAAACGGACCTTCCTACACGTTCTAGGACTCAATTTTAGTGGTTTGAAGGGATAATCTCAAATATTCTAATTAATTACCCGCAGTGGACTGATCGTTAAGACACGGTTCCCAGCAGATCACCGAAGTGAAGCATCACTGGCTACGGTCAGTGTGCGGGTGGGTGACCACTTGGATCAGTCTGCGTAGGATTCGAGGGTGTGCGGTATTGATCCTCGTTAAACCGTTCTACCGTAAAGTGCTCGATTTCGCGTGCAGGTCGTCGGGCTGCCGAAGCGGGGCTGCCATCCCCTCTGCAGAGGATCAAAATTGTGATGACAGGTCTTCGGATCATCCTCAGGGGTGTTTCCCAGACCGTCGCCAATATCCCATCGTGCAGCTCTAGTGCGACGTAAATTAACTACAACAACATCTAATTAATTACAAACGTTATTTTAGGTTACGAAATTAGAGGCAAAAGGCTATATCTGAATAAACGTACCTTTTTTCAAACGAATTCAGATATCTGACCCCCCAAATTCCAGGGACTTGCCGTAATCTGTTAAATATGACTCCAATAGTTTGGTCAGGATACGGTTTAAAGTTTGAACCATTTAATATTAATTTTATTATTTGCGTATTTTACCATATCTCGAGAACTTTTTTAAAGAATTGAAAATTTTTCGTACACAACTGTAACGGAATTTGATCGAAAGATAATTCCATGTGAAGAGTAACTTGGAGTAAATATTTATTATTTTCCATTATTTCATTTAACAATAGTTCGTAAAAAGTTTGAATTGTAAGGCACACACTTTTTGCACCATTTTAAAGTATGTAATTTTGCATGGGAATACGAAAATTTTGAGCGAAATCGGTCAAATCCGATAAATTAAAATTCCTGAGAAGTCGAATTTTAAAAATACGACTTTTTCAAAATTCGATTGCTCAGGAACTATTCGATCCTGTAAAAATTGCATTCCTTAAAGTAATGTAAAAAATTGTATACCTTACAATTTAAAAAATTTTCAACTATTATTAAATAAAATAATAAAAAAGTAATAAATATTAGCTGAGAGTTATTTTTAGCATGGAATTATCTTCGGATAAAAAAATCCTATAATTATGCGAAAAATATTTTAATTTCCCTTACAAAGTTCTCGAGATATGGCAAAATACGAAAGTAATAAAATTAACAGTCCTTAATTAACTAATCCTTAAATAATTAACTAATTAATCCTTAACTAATAAACTAATTAATCCTTAATTAATTAACTTATTAATACTTAATTAATAAACTAATTAATCCGTAATTAATTAACTAATCCTTAATTAATTAACGGTCCTTTGGACCGCTCTCCTGACTAAACTATTGGGATTGCGGCTACCGACTATATTTTGGGGGGCAGAAATCTGAATCCGTCGAAAAAGGGATAAGTTTGTTCAGAGAAAGTATGTTTTTACTTCTGATTTCGCAACTCAAAATATAGTCGGCTCTAACTAATTAGCATAATTGAAGTCATCCTCTGAAACCATTAAATTTAAGTCCTAGAACGTGGAGAAGATCCGATCATTAGATCAAAAATTATTCAGGATGATTCGTTTTATTTTTTTTTTTGCGCATTGTACATTATTCCTGTTTACCAAATTACCAAAGGTAATTTATAATAATTTTTAACACCACTACATAGTATAAATTTAAATGAATCTATAAAAGATATTATAAAATTCCTTAAAAATATTAGCTGTTTCTAAAGTTAAATTAATTCATGTTCAAAACTCATTTGAATATTTCTATCATCACAAAGAATGACCGAGATAGCCTGGTTGGCAGGGAGCTGGACTCACTTTCGTGCGAATTCAGTCGGCTGAAGACTCCCCGTGTAGTAAATGGTGACTGGTGCACGTTGAAACTGTCGGGTCACAAATTCCTCCATTTCCCCATAACAAATTATACCTCTGAGGGTACTGAATTGGAGATTGATCGTTCTCACGTTCAGGTTAAACTTACGATCTGTGGATGAATCAATGGATGTATGAATGGGTCTTCCCTATAACAGAAGCCGATGCACAGGTGTAACAGAAGCCGAATTCTTGGCCATAGATGGCGCCAATGGAAAACAAGTACAATCGAATTTTGAGAACAATAAATTTAGGTCCCGATCTTACGTCTTGCGTTACATTGAGAGGAAAACCATGAAAACCTTCTCTGGTTAACTCGATGGCAAGGGGATTCCAACCCATGATCCGTCTACCACTGAGGATATTTTATGTCAGCACTGCGATGGTTGCGAGCCAGGATCAGATTTGTATCAACCTGCCACCGTTGGGATTCGAACCTAGTTATTTACCTCATTGAAAGGCAAATGCTCTAATCTCTGAGCCACCGCGGCTCTTACGATTGTAATTCAATCTACTTTTTACTACAGCTAAGAAAAAATCATCTTCGAAAACATAAAATGTTGATATGTGTGTAAACTTACGAAAATTTTGCGCTTTCAAAAAATAAGTTAGAAATATAATAATTTTCTCATATTATTTCTCGTCTTTTCAGTATTTTGTCTTTTCAATATTTTATCTTTTTAGTATTTTGTCTTTTTATTATTTCGTCTTTTCAATATTTTGACTTTACAGTATTTTGTCTTTTCTATATTTTATCTTTTTAATTTTTTTTATTTTTTCAGTATTTTATCTTTTACGAAAGTTAGCCGCTGTAATTAAAATATAAAAATTTTAAAACACGTTTGTATACAACTTTTTAGATTAAATACATCTGTATAATAGGTTTACGACAGATATCTAAACGTAAAATGATAACTTGAAAAAAAAAGAGAAGGAAAATGGAATTTCCCACTAACTTAAACGTAAATTTACTACTTCTGTTGAAATTCTTAGTTTCCCTGGGAACCCAGATCAACCCTTTAACACAAATAGGACACAGGTGTCCCTTTTGTAGATATATATTTTTTACGCTCTAATTACTAGTAAAAATATATTTTGGGAATTTTTTAATTCTAAGAAACCGGCAATTAGGTACTAACAAAAAATCTGTTAGGTTATCGGAATTATATTTATAATAAAATTTAAACTATTTTTTTTAAAAAATTAATACAGAATAATAAAAGAAAGTATGGAAAAATATGTTTAATAAAAATTCTGCTTCGCAGGGTAAAAGATTTACTTAAAATTACTAAACAATATTTTATTCATTTTTAAATAATTATTTTAACATTTAATTTTGACACGAAGGTGGCACGAGCATAACCTGCTATGTGCATTTTCCGGTTATGAATCTAATTTGCAGTTGTAGCGATATAACAATAGATCTTACGATTTGAAACAGGAATTATTTTTACTATGCAACCACTAAATAGTTATTAAATGAAGTTAGGAAATTTATATATTTATTTTAACTATTTATATGTCATCATCAGCATTGGCACGACAGCCCTTTGAGAGTCTGGGCCTTCCTCAGAAGCTTTTCCCATTCTGCCCTTCTCCCGGCAACTGATTTCCAGTTCTTTACTTTTAGGATGGCAAAATCCTCACCCACACAGTCTTTCCATCTCTTTTTGGGCCTTCCTCTTGGCCCTTTATTGGAGGGGGTTGCATTAAAGACTCTTAATGCTGTTCGTTCTGGCCTCATTCTCACTACATGCCCGGCCCATCTCATTCCACATAGTTAAATAAATTTAATGATATCATCACTATTAAAGATCTTATATATTTAAAAATTATATCTTTTTCTCCAGTTGTTGTTATCGAGAATTGCACCAAAGATGGTTCGTAGGACCTTCCTATTATTTATATGTGTTAATAGTTAAAATTATTATAAATCAACACTGTTAAACAAAGATAAAAATATTTTCTTTTACAGTTTTTAACCAGTTTAAATACAAAAAGAAAAGAGAATCTCCGGCAAAAATTAGGAGATTCGGTAGCTATGCCACACATAGATAACAATATACATATTAGGAGACAAAAATATAGAAACACTTCCATGCTAACTGTATGTAAACAATATTTCTCTAAGCGCCAAATGTTTTGGGAGATTTAACATGACAAAACTGTTGGGTCAGTTTAAAAGATCATGCTTGAATCTTTTTAGAAATGGTATTTAAGTTATTCGGAATTTGGATTGACCAAAATAAAGAGAGAAAGTTACTAATTCTTAGCAGTTATTTTGAAATCATTTTACTCGAGTATAATATTCATATTATACTAGCACGCTTTTTTAATTATAGTCTACTTATTATAGTATTTATGTATAGTATTTATGTTATAGTATCTTCTTCTTATTATTTTTTTTAAATTTTAATTATATTTACTAACAAGAACGCTTTTTTAATTATAGTCTATTTATTATACTATTTATGTTATAGTATCTTCTTATTATAATTGTTTTTTAATTTTTATTACATTTACTAAGAAGAACGCTTTCTTAATTATAGTCTATTTGTTATAATATTTTCCTATGATAATTTTTTTAAAATTTTAATTATATTTACTAAGTAGAACGCTTTTTCAATTATAGTCTATTTGTTATAGTATTTTCTTATTAACTTTTTTTTAAATTTTAATTATATTTACTAACAAGAACGTTTTTTTAATTATAGTCTATTTATTATAGTATTTATGTTATAGTATTTATGTTATAGTATTTTCTTTTTATAATGTTTTTTTAAATTTTAATTATATTTACTAACAAGAACGCTTTTTTAATTGTAGTCTATTTATTATAGTATTTATGTTATAGTATTTTCTTATTATATATTTTTTTTAAAATTTTATTATATTTACTAACAAGAACGCTTTTTTAATTATAGTCTATTAATTATAGTATTCATGTTATAGTATTTTCTTATTATAATTTTTTTTTAAATTTGAATTATATTTATTAATAAAAACGCTTTTTTAATTATAATCTATTTATTATAGTATTTATGTTGTAGTATTTTCTTATTACAATTTTTTTTAAATTTGAATTATATTTATTAATAAGAACGCTTTTTTAATTTTAGTCTATTTATTATAGTATTTATGTTATAGTATTTTCTTATTATAATTTTTTTTACATTTTAATTATATTTACTGACAAAAACGCTTTTATAATTTTAGTGTATTTGTTATAATATTTATGTTATAGTATTTTCTTACTAGATTTTTTTTAAATTTTAACTATATTTATTAATAAGAACGCTTTTTTAATTTTAGTGTATTTATTATAATATTTATGTTATAGTATTTTCTTACTAGATTTTTTTTTTAAATTTGAACTATATTTATTAATAAGAACGCTTTTTTAATTTTAGTCATATTGAAAAAGAGAAAAAAAGCTTTAAACTTCCCACGCTTATTTGTTAGATGCAAATTTCGCAATGGCAATGGATTTATAAAAGCTAAAGTGTGATTTATAAAATTGCGCCAACAGTTTTGCCTTCCCCAACATTTGATGCTGAAAGAAAGATATTTTACTTAGACTTAGTACAGAAGTGTTCCATATTTTTGTTCAACCCCTGTGTACCTTTTTGGTCAAATTTAAAAAGAAAAATAAGTAATTCTAAAACTTACCCAACACATTTCAATTCGCACATTACGGCAATCAAAAATTAAAGGCCCTAACTACAACAGAACTAAAACCAATTCATACAATTTTCTTTATGAATGATGTTTTCAAAAAACGAGTTTATGAATAAGTGCATGATGTAAGTTTACACCAACATTCGTTATCACGTGGCGACTTCCTCTCTATCAAAACGCTTCAGACAAGGAAGTTTGAAAGTGAAACTAGATAAAGACTGAATTAGTGAGATAAAGGCTTCATTGTTAAGGTGAATATTAACGGTCACGTTCGGGCACGTTCATTTCAAATAATAAGGTTTTTCGAATAATAAGGTCTTATGTGGGAAATCTTTAGAAAATTATTGAAAGTTTTTTTAAATATGAATGATTTTAAATGTATGCCACAGTGGTAGTTACGATTGATTGATTAGAGAAATTATAAACAAGTAAAAGTTAATCCAGTTTCTACCACTTTTTACATTTTTAGTCGCCCTGCATGTCAGATCTAATAAATCAGTGGAGCCCAACATTAGGTTCTGAGTAATCAGAACAATTCTAAGTAAAAAAAAATTTTTTTTAATAATAATAATAATAATAATTAATAACAACAACAATTATTATTAATAATTAATAATAATACTTGTTAATAATAATAATTAATAATAATAATAATTAATAATAATAATATTGCTTATAATTAAGAGGCCTTGATTTGTACAGATATTTATTTCCTGCAAAACAAACTAAAAATGCAGTAGTTCACTAATTTTTCTGGCTTACAAACAACCTTGAACTAAGCAAATTTAAAATCTAGCTATATTTTTTTGAATTAACAAATACTGTTTGAAATGTAAGAATTAGCAAAAAGAACTTCTTATTTTATCTTTCTTTATTTCTTTTTAAATTTTTTAGATTTCATTTCAGGGGAGATACAAGAACACATGTCCACTTTTACAAGAACAACTCCAATCTCAACAAAATAATTTCTGAATACAGTGGTAGGGTAACTTGAGAGCAATCTCCGCCTCTTTAGAAAGCAATCTCCCCTTCTTGTTTCAGAACGACGTGTACAGAAGTAAAATAACTTGATGCCAAAACCCAATTACGAATGCAAAATCAATGAAAGCGATGCCTTAACACCACCGGAATTTGCATAGAAATTTAAATTTAGTTCATTCTCGATCGATAATCACTCTTAAACCGAGAAAATATTTACTGCGAAAATCAGTTTTGAAACTTTGAAAGGAAGGTAATATAATTTTTCTTTAAAAACTCTTTTTACACATCAAGGATAAATAAATGTTATTGGAACATTAAAACATAGCTCAAATATCAGTGCCCTGCAGCGAAGCGACAATAACTAATTCGTCGGAGTTTTGAGGCATATAATGGAGGAATGTGTGAGGTGGCAGTAGAATTGGGGAAAGAGGGAGTCTTAGCACCAAATCGTAAAATCATGAGTGGGAAATCAGTCTGTTGAACATATGATGAAATCAATAGGAGATTAAACACAATTGAGATTAAGCTAGATGAGAATATTATAATATTTACAGGGGTCAGAATATTATCATTTGCGCTGGTGTAATAAAATAGGAATAATAGAGAAAATGCATGCAACAACAGTAGAGTCCCGATTATCCGAGTTAATGTGGACCACGACTCACTCGGATAACCGAAAAACTCGGTTAAAGCGAAGAGTATAGAAAAGGAAGGAGTAGGTATAAATGCAATATATTTAACAGATACAAGCTTTATACGAGGACATCACATACAATTCATACTATAATTAAAAAGCTTACTAAAAAACACTTTAAGAGCATACTTTACGAGAATTAAAGAGTTTTTACTTAAAAAAGTTTTTAATCTTTTTTTCTTTTACTACATTACTTTGGTGCTATTTTTGCAGCAATGTTTCGCCCTTTTTTAGGGATAACCTCTTCTTGTTGATCTATATATTGAATAGCACTTTCGATAGCTTTTAGTTCATCCAGTGCCGGATTAAGCACACGCGGGGCCCTAGGTCATTCAAATATTTGGGACCCTAAAATTAAAATTTTTTTTCTCGTATATTTTTCATTTATTAAAATATAAAAGTATTCATATATCTTTTCATTTAAGAAAGCATATTTAAAATTAAAATAAATAATAATAAATTAAATTTTGCTTTATTTTGTTAAATTAGAACTAAAAAATAATCATAACATATATATTTGAAATAGATTTTTTTTTTTAAAAATCATTGTTTTCTTTAATTTTTTAAAAAGTTTTTTCAAAAAATCCATTTTAGGGGGCCCCTAATCATTAGAGATTTCTATATGTTGATTTTCATCGTCACTGTCTTCATCATCTTCGCTAGAAAACATTTTCAGTATTGACGATAATATTGATGATATTTGTTGCATTACCGATTTGTTGCATATTTGTTACCAATATTTTCATTATTGGCGATTTTTCTTGATAATTTTAGTTTCTTTTAAATAGATTTTTGCCATTTATTAATCACTACTTTTTATATTTTTTTAGTCACTTGGGGCACGCTTGTTTTTTAAGGAACGCATTTTATTGAAGAGTAATACTCTTCTCCTTGTTGCGTAAAAAATAACAGTAACTAAAATTATTGAACACTTAGTTAATAATTATACATTTTTAGTGATTCGTAACATTTTTGATTTAAGAATTGCCAGATTGCGCTAGAAATAGTTAAATGTTATTTTCCAAGGAGTAGACATGCATGTATATAAACCTATACATAGGAGCGCTATATGCATGCATATAAACCTTTACAATCTTAATAAACTTTAACATTCAAACAAAAAATTAACAAAACTATAAATATCATTTTTTTTTTAAAAAATCTGCTGCTTTCCGAATAAAACTAATTTCAGATTTGATATCCGCTCACCCAAATTAAGAAAGAACAAATGCTCCCATAAATGCAACAAAAATTTTGCTCCCCAGTGTTATCTGTGTATTCGGAGAATAAGTTGAACCCTGAATTCACACTTATTTTAAATAAATTTCCCATCAAACGGGCGATTCTTTCGTTACGTGTGTTACTTTTACACGACATATTTCAACTTTAACACTTATTATAATAAACTTGTTAGATATTTTTTATGTTTTTCTTAATTTGTTGTTAAATCTATATGTGTTGTAAGTTTACAAAACGAAGATTGAAGGCGCAAATTAAATTGATGTTGAAAAAAAAAATTCTGAAATTTTGTTACGTGTGTTACCTTTTATAATGCTAGATATTTGAAACTTTGAATATATTCATTTAATTCTGTGAAGTATAAAGGCAAAAAATTAAGATATTTTCTTTTATAGAGAGATACAATATCGAAGCTGTGTTTAGTGATTTTTAAAAATTTCTTGCAACAGTAAAAACTTCTTTATTTTGGTGAAATTGGTGCGTTACGTGTGTTAACTGCACGTTACGTGTGTTACCCTCTGTGAATATTTCAACTGAGAAGTCATAAATGTTGCACTAAAACATTTATTTATTTTAATTTAGCAGAAGAAAAACAATTTATTTTAGCAAATAAAATAGTTAATGGTCTGGAAAGATGGTTGTAGCCCTTCTTTATACTGGTTTAGAGAGTAAAACATAGCAAATCCTAGGCACATCTATTCCTTCAAAATCATTTCTGTTTGGAAACAAAAATATGCATATTTTCCAATTATTTTATGCAAATATTGCATTTTAAGTTCCAAGCATGTGCATTTGCGTCAATAATGTTCCCGAGATAGAGCATATGTCGTTTTAATTTCAGTTATAGGCGCACTTCTGATCAGGAGGGAACAGAAATCGACTTACTGACTATTTGTGTGCCACAATGTGCATCTATGCATCTTATTCAAGTATCTAACGATACTTATGCATAGATTTTATGCTTTGTATTACCGTTGCCATGTATTGATCTTTTCAATTAATATCTTTATTTCCTTTTGGCTAATATATAATACTGTTGTATTAGGCATGAGTTGATTGGTTAGCTTTGCAAACAACACTGGATAGCAAATAAATTTTTTTGTATAACAACACAATGATATAAATAACTTTGCTTTTTGCTTCGCTTTCAAGATTTTGTACTACACATCTATCCCATAGAAGGAACTTCTGCATGTGATATCGTAAAATATTTCCAAATTAATTTCTTTTTTTATATTTTGATTGACAAAATATGAAATAATTCAACCATATATTTATTTTTAAATTAACTTGACTTATTACTATAGAAGGTTTCTGTTAGCTCATCTTCTGAAGTAGAATCGTTTTTAAACAGTCTTAAAATAAAAGTGTAGACATTGTTTCACCTTTGTCTTTGCCTTAGGAAAATATTGTAAAGGACTCTATTTTAAACTCTTTAGGAGAGTATCGTCTAAGACAGTGTTTCCCAAAGTGTGGTACGCGTACCCCCAGTGGTACGGTAACAGTTTAGCAGGGGTACGCGTTCTTATGCGAAATATCTTGCAACAAACGAAAATTACAAAAATTTTTATTTAAAAACAAAGCTAGCAATGAAAATTTTCGATTACGTATTTTTCTATTGGATATTTTTTGCAGAGTTAACAGTTAATAATTAGTGGTGTCAACAGCCAGTTGTGATTTTTACTTTTTGTGCGATTTTTTATAGTGAAAAATTCATTCATTTTTTTTATTAGGGGTACTCAGCGTTACGAAAAATTTAGAAAGGGTACACAAAAGTCATAAGTTTGGGAAACACTGGTCTAAGACAACAGCTGCTGTGAATAACGGAACTGTGGCTGGATAGCATAATGCTGATTGAAATTCGTTTTGATATTCAAACGAATATGTCTCTGCAAAGTCAACTTGAATTTCGCTGGTTTTAATGCTAGATATGTTTGTTTGGAGAGTATCACCTCGGATTCTTTTAACTCTTACGTATTATTGAAAGTTAGTCCAATTTTCAAGAGTTATTTCAAAACATTCTTCTTGCACATTTGCCATTATATATTTTTTATTGTGAGCTATTGTCATCTTTTTCTCATCGTTACCAAACTACAATAAATGATGGTTAGAAACCTATAACAAGCAATGAGAAATTTTTGTAAGTATCAGAAGCCCCCTTCCAACAATTAGATCCAAAATTTCTTTTACTTTATATACATAAATACTTCTACCATCACCATGTATTGTCATAAACTTAATTTTAGCCTTCCAATTAAAGAATAAAAATTTCATGATATTTGTTTTGATTCTAAGTTTTACAGTAGCAATAAATTTTTCAGTCATAAAGCACTAAATATGGAAAATTAAACAATGTTTAGGATGCAACTGACAAAAATCAGTATAAGCCTCTCTTAGAAACATTGTTAGATAGTTCTTTTGTTTTATTGCCCGTTTTTCCCCGTAATAATCCAGAGAACCAGCTCTTGTTTCAATACAAGCATAGTATAAACAATCTAACTTTTGAAGAAAATCCATTTATTAATAATTAAGTTCATCTGAAATACTTAGTGGTGAACCTTTTACATCATTATCAATCTGTTTTGAAGTGCAGAATCCTATGCTCTTTTCTTTTTTTCTTCATCTTCTTATTCTTTTAAATCCAGATAAGGACACTATTTTAAGCTTATCCATTTTATAATAATCTAGCAAATGCAGTCGAAATATTCTACTTAAACATAAACGTATAACAAATAGAGTATTGAGTATAGTTAAGTGCTGCGAGCTCTCTGCTTATCGCTTATAGCTCTGCGTTTACAAATAGAAGTTTGGGAAAACAATTTCCAAAAGTTTCAAAATTATCGTCTTATTATGCTGTTTTTTTTATTAATGCTTATACCGACCTTATTTTACAAAAAACAACAATCTTACAGTTCCGTATTTGTGGCATTGAAGTTGCGTGGCGGTTATAAAAAATGTCCGAACATGATTTAAATCTTTTATTGAAAATAAATAAATAATTAAAGTGTATAAGTACCTCTAACACACATAACAGTAACGCGCGTAACTTTTCGTTACGTGTGTTACCTTGAATAAAATTAATTATAAAATTTTAACTATTGGCAGTTTTAATTCGAGAATTTTTTCCGTTGCATATCTTGCCTTCTTAATTTATAAAACAAAAATTTTTTAAATTTTCTTCTTTACTAAAGTTTTTACAGAAAAAAATGCAAAATTATGTTACGTGTGTTACTGGGAAATTAGACTATCTTGATTAATCGACTTTCAAACAAGCAAAAAAATTTAGGCCAAATTAAAAAAATACATTAAACAATGATAAAAGAGTAAAATAGTTATATTTATTACTAAAAACTATTTTATTGCTCTTTAATATTTTAAGAACTGCATTGGAATATAACATAACAAAGAAGAGAACTCCTGTTAAAATTCATAGTGTTCCACCTTTTGTTAGAATTCACATAAATATTTTTTGTAATTCAAAAAACTATCTTAACTATTAAAAAATGTACATCTTCTAGATTCCGAAATTGTGTCATTTTTGATTTTACGATAATTTTGAAAATTTAGTCACTCAGGACCACTTTTCGTGGAATCGCCCAAACATGAAATTATGTTTAAAATTAAATAAAAAATAATAATTTTTAATAATAGTTATGAAAAATAGCTTAAATTTTAAGTCCCACATTTTATTTTAAATTATAATTTGTTATAATTTATACATAACATAATATGATAAGCTGTAAAGAAAAATAAGAGGAATAATTTCATTTTTTTAATTTCGACAATCAGGAAATTAAGTGCTATAGACAACACAGTGTATAGTATTCTCTCCTTATTTATTGTAGCAAGTGATCGTTTGGTTCCTTTCAGTATGTCAATGTGTGAGAGAGCACAATTAGTTCGATTAGTGAATGGCATTTGGAAATGAATAATTCTTGTCACTATTTGTTGTCATGGAGAAAAGACAGAGTTCAGAAAATTTCGGACACTTAATACTCTCTTCAAATGTTTCGCAAATAGCTCAACTTGAAGGAAGTATTTAAGTGCTGAAAATGGAAATTTTATTTTATCTCTCATATCTAACCAAATTGGGTCCTTTTAAAAAGACGGCTTCCTTCTTTTTCAATAATTAAAAAAAATAGAAAGTAAATAAATAAAATAAAAGTGATAGAACAAGTTCAGAACTCAATTTGCGAAATTAAAATATTCCCGTCTACTATAAAAATGTCATACTATATGTCTACTAAATATAAATATTAATACAGAGGTTTGAAAAAAAATATGGAAACATTTCTAAGCTAACTCTACGTTAACAATCTTTCTTTTAGCGCAGTAAATGCTTTGGAATATTTTACTTCTGAAAACAGTTGACACAATTTGAAAGATAATATTTGAACTTTTATAGAAATGGTGTCATATTTACCAATGTACAATTCGGATCGACCAATATAAGGAAATGAAATTAGTAACTTTTTTTTTCAGTTTTAATGCCAGCAATTTTCAAATCTTTCCATAGGTTTGCAATATTACTATAAAAATGCTTTTTTTTTTAAAAATAGTAGCATATTATATTTTATAACCGTCGTTGAACAGCCGACTTAATTTTGGGATCACGACTACAAATGTTCAACTCCGTATCCTTGTCATTTTGAACCCAATCCGAAAGACAAGGGAACTCCTGCATCAAGTATTGGAGGAAATTTGCCTTATTGGAGGACTTTTTGATGGAACTAATCCGCATTTGCGTCATAAGGAGAGGAAAATCACGAAAACCTAACACGGTTGGACTGACGGCAAGGGGACTCTAATTCATGATCCATCCACCACTGAGGATATCTTATGTCAGCACTATGGTCGGTGCGAGCAGTTTGCGAAATTCGAATGAACCAGTCATTGCCGGGATTCGAACCCAGTTCACCTTATTGGGAGGCGAGCACTCCCAATGAGGCTAATATAGTAAAAAAAATAAAAAAGAATAAAAAAAGACAATTTTTTTTTCTGCTAAGCTCATTTTGATTAATTCAAAATTTGCATGAGTAAAAAGGGCATTATTTCCAAAAGCTCAAAGAATAATCTTTAGTTTTGCCGTGTAAAATCTTTCAAACCAGTTCTGTTGAAAGAAAATTGTTTACATAGACTTAGTATATGTAAACAATTACCATATACAATTACCAGTGTTACCATATATTTTACATACTGTGTTTTTAATATTATAAATATGGGTAAATGAATGCTTTTTGAATAATAAATATTTATTATTAAATAGTTATATTTTGAATATTAAATATTCATAATATTAATATTATTATAAATTAATATTTATATTTATTCCGATAAATGGGTACTAAAATGTTAGACAGCTTTGAGAAATATCCACTTGGTCAGGATTTGAACGCACCTCAAGTGGTAAGCATTAATGTGAAACATAGTATTTTTATGTTCGCATTTAAAAGACTCTTTTATTTATTCTAATGTTTTCTTATTTACTCTATTTTATTTACTTTATTCTAAATATGTTTAGATCCGAAAAGTCTCTTGAAATTTAATTTCTCAAAAGCCAGAAATAGGGTGGGTTGATATTAAAAAATATGTTAACTAATAACATTGTTAATATAACACTTTTTTCATGTACGCATTTTTCATATATTAGTCACCTTTTAGGGATTTTGGGGGTTATTTATATCGAACATCTTTTGCGGATTAAGGAAATGCATTCCAAATACTTCGGAATTTCGGCAGTTTCGTAACTATTTTTCATGGTGGTAGTGTGAGTTATCTACTAAGATTTTGATAAATTAAGTTTTAAATTTCTTTTCCTCTTCAAAAAATAAGTTTTGACAGTTTTTTAAAGGACTTTTCAAACCCTCCGTCCCCAAATGATGTTCCGTGGAACCCAAGGGTTCCGTGAAAGGATTATTGGTGTTCCGATAGTTATGATTTTTTTTTCATTCAGTAAAGATTTGTGAGACCTGTAATTAAATTTATATCAAATTAATAAGTCATTATTTACTTAAAATTTTCGTTATTTTTATTACATTTATTATTTGAATTGCTTGTGAAGAAAGAAATTTCAAAACAATATTTATCCTAATAGCAATAAAATAAATAAATTTTGAAGAGAATATTCGTTTATGAAAAATTCCATTTGTATTTCGAATCGAATAAAAGCAACCAAATACAACAATGAAGAATTATGTCTCTCTGAGAACCATTCCTAACGTTTCCTCCTTTTTCGTTTTTATTTTAATGCAAACCATATTTCAATTTATTCATTTTCAGTTCATTCTTGCATTAAAATCAAATTAAGAATTCGACTATATGCTGCCCCAAACCTGGGAATTTACTTACTTTGACTTAACTTAGACTTTGACTTAACTTACTTTGACTTAGGGTTTGACTTAAAAACAAATTTTAAGACTAATATTGATAAAACTATATGATGAAAAAAATTTCATTCTTCATTTATTCACTAAATGTTTTTAAAATAATTAATAAAATTTAGATCATTACTTATTTTCAAAATAATTAATAGTCTATCATTAATTAATCTGTTTACAATAGCTGATGAAAATCTCAGGGGTTCTACCAGAAGAAGCGTGATCGTTTATTGCTCCACAAACGAAAAAAATTGAGAACAGCTGATTTAAACTGTTATTTCGGAATTAGTGTTAATTCAATGCAGGGTTTCAGAATGAAATAGAACGAAATTCTACTCACAGAATCAAACTTTATTCAAAAAAGTATCAGTTTTTCTTTAGCTAAGTTAAAAGCAATTTTTTTTTAAACATAAGAGCGATTAAAACACTTAAGAATTTTAGGAGGAAAGGTAACTATAATTAATACAAATTTTAAATGCATTTATATGAAATAAATTAAAAAGTTTTTTCAGTTGTTGTTTTTGTAATAAAATCTCTCTATTAATAGTACAAAGTTTTTTACTTTGGAACGTTCACACTGCCTCTCATTATATGAACGCGTAGATAGCGAACAATTCCAAATGGCGCTAATCAAGGTTCGTGGCTAGCCGTCTGTAGTTATGGTTACGGCGACAACGGCACGCGCCAGAGATCAGAAGTTATAAAAGGCAAAACGATTTCTTTTTTCAACCAGACTAGAACTCATTTCCAATCGAAAACGGTTAAATTTCTTAAAATATAAAAAACGTTTCATGTTAACTTTCAACTGTTAACGTTTTTAGATGCATCAAGAGACATTTTTAAAGTGAAGTGTAACTTATAGCTGCATTATTTTTTTTCGTTTACTGAATAAGATTCCCTCCAGTTGTAGCAGAATCCTCTGATATTTGATTCTTTAATCAATTTGTTTCAAAATTAATTTTTTCTCTATATTAAAATATAGTAAGAGCAGTCGTTGCCATTGTTTTGAGAATTAAACTTAACATTACATTTTGGGTTGCTAAACATAAACTAAAAGATTCGGAAACTTTACTGGGGTGTGTGGAAAAATGTCTAGGGATTAGGATGGAATAAAAAAAAATTAAAATTAAATAATTAGTTCGAGAATCATTAACTGTTAAGCTTGTTGCGAAAAGCTCCAAGTGGGTCGAGGAATAGGCCAATGAAATACAACCACAGAGGTAAAATTTGTCATGCTGAAAGAGTCATATTTGTTTATGAATTTAACTGTTGTTTTTTTTTAATTTGTTCGAAAATTATTGCAATTTTAAGTACTTTGCGATTTTTCTCCCTTTTTCGTTTGCTTTATGCGTTATATTTTATTTCTCCGCGCACCATTTTTTTTATTTTAATAGAAATGAAAGTTTTATCGAAATTCCTATTTCTTCGAGAGTTGTTCCAATTTTAAGCAGTTTTTTTTGCATTCCCCCCTTTAAATAATAAATATTTATATATTGTGGAAAAATTTAATCTCGCACATGATTTTCATTTTATAAACTGAAATTGCTTAAATTGGTGCAAAAACTAACAAAAAAAGTGAATTAACAAAAAAAATAAGAGAGAGAATGAATTTGTATGCTGCCATTTAAAAATCTTAATTTTTGTATCAAAATTTTTCAAAATACTAAGACTGAAGAGAGATAAAAACTGTTTCCAATGCGAACTGTTATATTACATAAGGTTATGGTTATAGTATATTGTTCACAAGTAAAATTACTTCTCATTTATTACTGCATATTCTGTCACACATTCCGTATTCCTTTTTATTCTGTTGCACATTCCGTATTCCTTCTTATTCTGTCGCACATTCCGTATTCCTTCTTATTCTGTCTCACGTTCCGCATTCCTTCTTATTCTGTTGCACATTCCGTATTCCTTCTTATTCTGTTGCACATTCTTAATTATTTTTATAAGTATCATTGATTACTTTTCAAATCCAAGCATTCGTTCATTCAATTACGTTTTACATGTTAATGAAATACGCTTACGGAATAGTATATTTATTTGAATTTTACAAACAAAACACTCTTTTCTTTATCAACGTTTAAGGGGGGGAAAAAATGCTGAGCTACCACGGGGGTTGGTGAGCGGAGCTTCTTAGTATTTTTTAAGCAATTGTTTTTGTTTTTTTTTCTATTTTTTATTTATTTATTTTTTTTAATATTTAGAATTGAATCATAGAAAGCATGCTAAAAGCAATGTTTTAGATCACGTAAATTAAGTTTAATTATTTTGGTTTCGCCCCTTTCTTTCTTTCTTTATTTAAACAAAACTGGGTGCCTAGGCCTCGCAGCGGCCCCTACCCCATTCATCATGAAAATTATATACAGTGAATAAAACATTTTGAATTATGTAACAATGTTGGTTTCGCCCCAACTAGCGTTCTCTCTCGTATACTTTTTTTTCATAAAGATAAAATCTGGTAACTCAACTATATTATCTTTTAAATTTAATTTGATAACATATGGACATTCGTGTTCAATAAATATATTTATAATATAAGTAGTAATATTTTGTCCGAAAAATATACACATGCAAAATTTTTTTTAAAACTAGAGTGGTAGCCACATTAAAAATAGAAATTATCAACTTTGTTTTACAGCTAATTCCATACCACTTTTTTCTAAAGGATTCTTTCAGCACTTTTTTTAGTAAAAATATACTCGTATCACATTTGACAGGACCAAAAAATATAATAAAGCTAATTTAAACCAAATATTCAATTTTGAAAGTTATAAAATAAGACACAAAATACAGATCAATAGCCGCTTACTTCATCTCCGACGCCTCATATCACAACCATCAAAATAAATAATAGCTTTCAACTGTCATATCTCAATCATGACAGCAGATTCAACTGTAGATTCAATTATTCAACTTCTACAACTACAATCTTGAAATAAAATTCTACATCTGAAATTAATAAATCAAGCGTTTCCCTACACTGACTATCAACACTGACTATGAACACTGGAGATCTGGAACTTCCTAGTTTTATTTTGTTTTATTTTATAACCGTCGCTTAACAGAAGACCCAATTTCGAGCTTACGACTACCAATGTTCAACTCCGTAACCTTGTAATTTTGAACCCAATCCAGAAGACAAGGGAACTTTTGAACCAAGTATAGGGAGAAATTTCCCTTCATAGAGGACTTTTTGATGGAACCAACCAACATTTGTGTTACAAGGAGAGGAAAACCACGAAAACCTCCCATGGTTAGCATGACGGACAGGGTATTCTAACCCGTGATACGTCTACCACTGAGGATATTTTACTTCAGCACTGGGGTCGGTGCGAGCCAAATGCGGAATTCGTATTGACCAACCATCTCTGGGATTCGAACCCGGTTCACCTCATTGGGCGGCGAACGCTCTATCCCCTGAACCACCACAGCATGAACATCCGGGTTGGCAACTTTGGTTAATATAACTATTTTAAATTAGAAGTTATAAATAAAATGAAAATTGTTACACTTAATCAAAAAGTTACTGCCGCTTTTCTGGATATAATGAAATTACATTATAAATAGATGCCGATATAAGCAACAAAAAAGTTAAAATATTATGATCATACAATCTTAAAACAAAAGCTTTCGCCATATTTTTATTACAACTTTTTAAGTTTTTAAGAATTGTGCTAAACCAGTTGGTATACTATGCATTGCCATTTACAGTTGTATAACGATGCTACTATAATCTTTCTATAATTTTAATACTTATGTCATAATAATTTATAGTTGTCTTCCGTAAAATATTTTCTTTTTTAGAAATCGAAGCTGCCAGAAAAATTTTAAAGGTTAAACAATAGACTCTTCTATTTTAAATTGAATTCATTCTTAAAAATAAGCTTTTATGGAATAAACGATGGGTGATGCATCATCGAAATATCCTTTTCCTTTCCTTACGGCATCTTCATGAATTTTATCTTCTGTTATTCATGGGACGTTCAGTTTCGAGAAGAATTTCCCCACTATCTACCTACTTTAATGTCTGCCTGAAGCTTATCAAAGGAAACTAGTGTGGCTTTTCTTCCAGTCTAGTGTCCGATTTAATGAGAGACCTTTGTCTGTCTACTTCAAAAATAAATATAGCCTGTGCTGTCAAAGGTCACCAGCCACATTGGAGGCTACACTGCGAGCTTTGAAACTCTGTAATTTAAAACATAAAAAATGATAGCGAAATTTTATTTTGTTTCAAGTCGAAGCCTGTGTAGAAACTTTTGCTGGCTAGCATCATGTTAAAGAATATTTGTTGTGTTATGCTTATAATAATTGGATGGACAATTGAAAAGCGATGTTTGGCTGTCTTCTTCAAAAATAAATATAACTTGTACTATCAAAGATCCCCAACCATATTGCTGTTAGCAATGCTATTTTTGAAATTTTGTAATGTATAATACCAAAAAAGGATACTTTCCTATAAAGCTATTTCGAAAATAGAAGTTTTATTTTGTTTAAAGCCGAAGACCGTCTACAAACTTTAGCTGCCATAGCCGCCAACTTTTACGCCTCCTGACAAATGCAACATTTCTTACAGACAAGAAAACTGCTTTAAAAAAAGTGGTCATCATTTGTATGCAAACAAAGTTGATAATTTCTATTTTAGCTACCGCATTTAGTTTAAAAAAAGTGTCTTAATAACTTTTTTTAGCTCATCAAAAAATAATTAATTGAGATCGATTTTAAGAAACATATGTTAATCATGTATCACAGTTGACATGAGCGTCTTAACATTCCAAAGAATGAAACAATTGAGGTACAACTCTTTATCTTTTTTTTTTAAAGAAATACATGTTCTCAAAATGTGAAAGACTTTTTTTATAAGATAAGGATGAAATTAATGCAATTTTTTTAAAACTAAATACGATATCTGTCAGGCCGCCCTATAAACAAGTGTCTTATAAACTGACCTATCCATCACTCCAAAATGTGCGAGTACTCTTTAGAACAGAATTTTTCAGCAGACTAAAATTTACCTCATGTCTTGAAATTATTCTCCTGTCTAAAGGAATATTGTCTAGTGTCAGGGAAGGGGGGGGGGACCTGCGGCTCCTTGAAGGATTATTTGTGACTCTCGATAAATGTACCAGACAAGGGCGCCGGCAGGGGGGTGCACTTGCACCCCCTGGCTTTTTTTTAAGCAATTAGAGATACAGAAAAACAATTTTGTCATAAAATTTTTTTATTATGAATACTTTTATTCAAAAACAAATAATTAAGTAATTATTGATACATAACAATTAAAAAATTGCTTAATCAAACAAGAATTGTAATCGTCTTGTTTGCTGTTGTTGTTTGCTCTTGTTTGCTGTTTGCTGTTCTATATATCTGTTTATAACTTTTTCAATGAATTCTGAGTCATATTTTATTCATTTCTTACGCACAAACTTGGCAGATATCTAAGCTATATTTTGAAATTTCATTTCATAAAATATAAATAATATTATAATTTCTACTATTTATTTTGTTTAGGAAAGATGTATAACACAAACTGACATCTCACAACTGTAAAACTTCATCAACACAATAAATACCAATGTTAAGCGTGCACAAACACGTTAGTATACGAAACTACAGTTTGTAGTTATTTGTGTTTCAATGCCAGCGCCATCAATACAGTTTCTCGTGGCAAAATTTGCAAGTGCAAGGAATTTGTACGTTTTTTAAATATCTTGTTAACAATGAGGAAATTTATCTTGAAAAAAATTAACAGATGAAAGTATATGGAATAACAAAACAAAATGTTATAAAAAAGTATTTTAAAAAAATTGGGGGGCGGTAGTTTGTTTGAGGGTTGCAACCCCTTTTATATTATTCTGCCGGCGCCCTTGGTACCCGAGTTCCCTTTTCATTTTTGTGGTATTATATTTTTAAAAATTATTATCGTTCCGTATGTGTTTCAAAATGTCTTTTAAATTACTGACAAAAAATATGAAGACTAAGTGCAACGTTGTAACAAATTTCCTTTCCGTCCTAGTTAAGAATGATATGATTAATCGAAAACTGCGTGAACGAACATAAACAGTGTCGTAATTGACCGACTCCAGATCGATTAACATAATCTACCAATAATTACAGAATTTTGGAAATTTGTACCAGAATCGAAGTATTCTGAATTAAAAAAGGCTGCTTGTCGAATTATTTCAATATTCGGAACAACGTACTAATGTGAATCACTTTATTCCACTTTAAAATTCGTGAAATCCAAGCACCCATCAGTTTTAACTAGCCAGCATCTCAAAGAATTACTGAGAAGTGCTGTTATCAATTCTTCACCAAATTTTAAGGAATTATCAAGAGAAGTAAAATAAATGAGTTTAATTTTCAATATTGAAATTCAATACACATATTTTGTACTTTTATTTATATGTTTTCAAAAAATATAATTTCTGTAAAAAAAAATTTAATACCTTTTTTGCATACCTTTTATTATTTAGAGTTATTGCTTCAGTTGTCTGGATATTACTACAATTTTATCTGAATATCTTCGTAAATTTAATTTTTTTTTCCAGAAGAAAATCTGCAAACGGTTTGAAAGGCAAACAGTTGAGGAGGAAGTGAAGACGGAGCAATGTGAGAATAAAGACAAACTTCAGGAAGAAGATGAAGATAGCAAGGGTGCTGCAGTTATTTTTTCTTTGAGAAATCAAGTGGGTGGTCTAATCCGAGCTTTACGAGTATTTCAGGTAAGCTTCATTCATATTGAAGTATGTTTTATTGTTGTTTGTTGCTTAAAAATGTTAAAAATGTATCAAATGATCAAGATCTCAAATATACTAGTTGTTGCTAGTGCGGAAATTCTTTAATTTAAATGTTAGCGGTTTTTAAGAGATGAGCACGATATTGCCAAGGTTCTATATGTATTGAGTTTCAGTAATAATTTAAAATCTTTTGCAGCCATTAAATCAAATATCCACCGTAAGTATGAGTTCGGGATATTTTATCATAGCAGACAGCAGAAATATTGCCGACCGGCCTGTGTAGGGGACAGGGAACTGTCCTTGCATCAGAAAGGTCCTGGGTTCGAATCCCGGGCAAGGCATGGATGTTTCTTTCTCTCTCTGTGTGTGTTCTATGTCCTTTCTCCTTTGTGTGTGCATGTGTGTGAATGTGACCTACCCTATAAACGGGTTGTGGTTGTGTGAATGGCGTGGTAGAAGTCGAATTCCTGGCCATAAATTGCATCACTGAAAAACAGGAACAATCGCACCTACACTGCCTAAACAGGCAAACGACAAAAAAAGTAGAAATGTTAAAATTATTTCCATCTCTGTCGTGATATAAGATAAAAATCTAATCGCAATACTTCTTTACTTGCTGCACTACTTCCTCACACACCTCTTGAGTCATAACTCGAGTATCGTATAATATATTGGATAATGATCTAAAAAAAACGAGTTCCAACAACAATAATTGGTATGACAGTATGTGGTACTAGGGTATCTACCGTTTATGTTTAAAATTTCTAGAGCCATTTTAGAAGGATCAAAAATAAATCTAAATAATTACTTCATAACTAAGTTTTTATTTCTACAGAAATACAAAATTATTCTAGATAATTACTCAATATGTAACTAACCAGTTTAAACACGTTGACGAGAAAGAATTATATTTCAATAAATTCGATCTGCGATATGGCGCTGTATTTAAGTACCTTCATGTTAATTAACATTCTAACTTATTTGAAGAAACTTAGCTTAACTTTAACACCCCATTTTGCTTATAAACTATCAGTTGGCGCTGACGTCATAGGTCACATGTGTGGGTATTTGTGATCTTCTTCTTATTGTTGAAGTGCTAGTATCCAATTATTTAACATTACTTACATTGCGACTTAAGACAACCTTAAGAAATTAATCTATACAAATACGTAACGTATAACTATTTATTTAACCTGCTAAACATGAATGTTCCATTTTTGGAACGTGTCCCTTTTTCAAAAAGATAAGGACTTAATATTACTGAATAGTTCTGAATAAAGACTTCATCTAACTAGAAAAAGGCCTAATATTGTTAAAATCTATATTTGGTTCTAAAATCTTGTCCTTGTTACAATTTTAAAAGAATTGTTGGCAATAGTCAAATTGTTGGCTATATACTAAACGAATAGTTGGAATTGTTGGAACTGTTGAACGAATACATTTAGTTTATTTGGTTGCAAATATGCTTCTAAATTAAATTAAGGTGCTTCTCTTATCATAACATTATTGACGTATGCTGTTTTAGGCAGAGGGGATGCGATTGTTCTTGATTTTCAGTGGCGCCATCTATGACCAAGAATTTGACTTCTGCCACACCCATACGTCACACCCGTTTATAAGGCATAACCCATTCATACACCCATTCATTCATCCACAGATCGTAATTTTGACCTGAATCAGAGAAGATCAATCTCCAATTCTGTACCCCCAGAGGTATTGATTTGTTATGGGAACATGGAGGACTTTAATACTCGACAGATTTAACTTGCATCAGTCACCATTTACTACACGGGGAGTCTTCGGCAGGCAGGGATCGTACCTACAACCTCTTGGACATGGGCCCAGTGCCCTACCAACCAGGCTATCCCGGCCTTATCATAACATTATAATGAATGAATGAATGAATTTGGCGGGTAATCGGTTAACACTAGTTAGATTATTACTTAAGACAACCTAACAAAATGAATTATTAAACATGACTATAATGTTGCCAATTTAGTTCCCGCGTTTTTGGTACCATGTAAGAGAAATAAATATACAGATTAAATGATCGAAGTTTGTACCATCATTAGATTTTTCATAACCAAATGGGAAGCTGTTATTCGAATCTGATGTTATGTACCAGGGACCTAAATGAGGGTAACCGTAACCGAGAGAAATTAAAAAGTGGTGACAAATGTTTCATGAAGCTACAGGAAATTTAAACGGTTTTTGCCCAACTTTAATCTTGAACTATGTAAGTGTCTTTTTAAATATAATTATTTAAATTTTTTTAAACATGTTAGTAGATAGTAATTAGTCAAAAAGATATGTTTCTGCTATATTTTTGACACATGTTTTTGCAAAATTTTAAAAGAAAATTTGAGTTCATACCTTCCTTTACTTTCATGTTTCGATTAAAAATTTCGATATATTTTTATATAAACAAATATAGCCGCGTAGGATATATAAAAATCAACTAGTCAGGACAGTTGGCTTAGAAAAAGGGGAGGGGGAAATCGCAGTAAAACTATTTTACTTCTAGCTTCGTTTCGCAAGGAATAAATGACAATGATTACTAAGACTTAATAAAAACTATTTTCCCAAAATTGAAAACAGTATTATATATTCGTTATTACTTTTACTAAATCTTGGGAAAGCCATGATTCACTATTTGTACCGAAAACAAGTTAAGTATGAAATGGTTTTGCAACCTGCTTTCTCTCTCTCTCTGGGACCATGGCTAGCAGTGACTTTTTAATCAAAAATTAACTGGATCGTGTTCTGGCTTTTGCATAACCTCTAACTACTACGGAATTTTTGTAGTTTTAAAAAATATTTCTTCTCGTAGTAGTGAAGATTATGTAAAAATATTTTAATAAATTAGAATTAAAAGAAATGTGTTCCCCATTACATACAAATAATTTAAACAAATATATAAATAGTTATACTGATTAATGGTCATCATGTACTAAAGTGATATCTTACCAAACAAAACAAAAAAGAACTTAGCGCACGGTAAACATGACCAACTAAAGTATATACAAAGATTTGAAACTAGAGAAACGAAGTTGATATGAAGACAACTCCGTCTTCACGTTGTCTCGAAAGCATTGAAAAACTGAATGTATAATTTAACAGCAAAGCTATGTACTGCAAAACTGCTAACTTCAACACCATATTTCGACAAGAACTTATCGTCACAACAGCCAAATATAATCCAATCCTTCTTCCTTCTTTCTATCGACCGCTGTCTTCTGTGCCATCTACAAGCATTAAAGACGCCAACATGACACGAAGAATTTGCAGTCAACAACCTCCTTTTCCAACAAAGTAAATTTTGTGTGACAATTTAGATATTAATTGACTAACCACCAATGAATTTGTTTGAGCTGCCTTTGGCGGCTGACGTAGACAATAATTAGAATTAATGGATGGTTCGATAAAGTTCTTTGAAAATTCTTTTTGTTTTAAAGGTTTCTGCCTTAGCTCTCTTCCTTTATAAAAACTAATTTGCACAAACCTCAAATGTTGGAGGGTATGAGCTTTTATTTATACTGATTTCTGTACTGGCAAATTCATCCATGTTTTTATTGTGTTTCTAGGAAAAGAACGTGAACGTTGTGCACATTGAATCCAGGAAGTCCCGCAAGAGACCTTCTCAGTACGAGATATTTGTGGATGTTCAGTGCGAATCCTCTCAAATAAAAGATCTAGTCCACAATCTAGAGCACGAGGTAGAATGTGTCTCCCTGGAGCAGTATGAAAAAGGAGAAGTTGACTTAAATGACATGCCACCCCCTACACCCACAAGTCCTGGTTTTGAATTAGGTAAGTTTTTCTAAAACTTGATATAATTGCATCCTTATATCAGCAGTTGAGCAAGTGAATATCGTCAATGAGCTTTTTATTATGGACACAACTCAAAGTGTGTGTTTAAGAAAAAAGACATAGCTCAAATTGCATATTTAACCCTTTCGCGCCGACTGTCACAAATACGTGCCAACATGAAACCGTATCAATCAGGGTAAAAAGATAAAACTGGTAACCAAAGTAGTTCTTTAGCAGTTTATTTGTGGGCGGGGTTATGATAGTTTGCTTTATTTAATTCACCACTACTTAGTTCGAATTAAAAATTGTATAGTTACACTTTTATCACACATGGATTGGATGCGTTAGATTTAAAGTGAAAGCAAAAATAAATCTGGCAAATTAGCTATGCCCAAACCTAAGCTACCGCTTTTTATTTTTTACCATACTGATTCCTTACGAATACATTAATGACTCGCCCGTCCCGAAAGGGTTAAGAGAATAGAATGTAGCTAAAAATGCGTATATGAGACAATAAACACAGCTCAAAATGTGTATTTGAGATTGAGGACATGCGTTTAGAAGAAAACGGACATGGCTAAAAAGGAGCCTTTTCAATGTTCAACCCTCATTTAACAACTAAACAAGACATTTCGCAAGGGCTCGAAAAACCACCCGTCCGCCCGTCCTCGGCGGTCAAAAATTCCCTGCGGACAACAAATTTCTCGAATCCGACGTCCGCGCGGACGGCCATTTTCCCGTTAATATTCGTGATAGATTTTCTATTTTTGTTATCTTACAAGAGTCTAGCGCCTCACTTCTAAAATGACTCTCTAATCTAGAAATACAGCAACATACTGCGCTCTTTGGAATTGATGTTTTCTCTGTCTGGGAGTACTACAGTGGTTGAAAGAGGCTTTTCAGCAATGAGCTTACAAAAAAAAAACGCATTACGTACTGGTCTTAAACAAGAAGCGCTAAACGCAATTATGAACATCCACCTAAATGGAAAACCCCTTTCATATTTCTGTGCAGAAACCTCTGTAAATCATTGACTTGATTGTGGAACTAGCTAACGTCATATTTGCTTCATTTAAAAACGAAGTACCCTCGGATAAATTGACATTTCAAATAACTTGACCTTTGTCATTTAAATTATTTTATAATAGAAATGCTAGGTTTTACTATTAGTAACCTAGTATTTGTAATCCTAGTAACTAGTAATTCATTGTGCAATCTATATAAATGTTTGTAATAAATAAGAGAGAATTATATTTTTATTTATTTAGAAGCTACGGGTTAGTTTCATAGGAGGACGGGTACATTGTTGGACAAGCCGTCCTCGGGGACGGGTAAAATTTCTGACTTTCTTCGAGCCCTGCATTTCGTACTTACGTTTAATTATCCTTCTAAACATTGAGCAAAATCATTACGGGGCAAAGTCCCGGATTCTGGGTATATTGCGAATGCAAATTTTCAGGCTATCTCTTCGTATTCACAACTCTAATCAGTAAAGTGGTTCGCTACAAATTTGAATCCTTACAACATGAATTTATTGCCATCTGTGACAATCTAGTAAAAAAAGCTATTGACTTAAAATTTTTTTTTAATGTATTAAGCTTGCAATCTATTAACCTGATTAACGCAATCTGCTTATGCAAATAAATTGCACCACATAACAAATTTAATTCTTAAAAAAGGTAATATTCATGAGTGATGTTGGAAAAACGGAATCGTATACTATGTCCCATCTTCTTAAACATGCATTTTGAGCTGTGTCCATTTTCTCACCCATGCATTTCAGGCTGTATCCATTTTCTAAAACTCGCATTTCGAGTTGCGTCCATTTTTCTCGCTCATGCATTTTGAGTTGTGTCCATTTTTTAAACACATATTTCGAGCTATGTCCATTATCTTAAACACGCGTTTCGATCTGTGTCCATTTCTTAAATACACATATCAAGTTGTGTCCATTTTCTCACCCATGCATTTCAATCTGTGTCCATTTTCTTAGGCGCTCATTTCGAGCTGTGTCTATTTCTTAAACGCACATTTTGAGCTGTGTTCATTTTCTCACACATACATTTCAAGCTGTGTCCACTTTCTTAAAGGCGCATTTTGATGTGCGACTGGAATAAAAAAAACTACAATTAGTTTCAATATCATTACTTGAATGCACACCTGACAACTCTTAAGATTTTTTTTCCTTCTAGAAAACTATTCCTCGATGTTAAAGTTAAGCTATAATTTTTTTTTTTATTAAAAAAATTGATTTCCTAAAACTTTTATCACCATGCCAGATGAAGAAAAAAAAATCTGACATGAATACGAAAAATGCAACAATAGTTGAAGAAGAATTTTGAGTTTTTGAGCGGATAGTAAAGAATGTTTATTATGCAGGCAGTAACGAAAAAACTAGAAGCATAATAGTGACAAACAGAAAATCAAATTCGGTACCACTGATATTAAGATTACCACGGATATCAGAGAGCTCCAGGCCTTGCTCGATGAGCTTCATTCTTGAATTATTAGTTAGTATTGTTTTATTCTCATAGAATGCTGTTAAAATAGAATCCCAATTACTTGTTTTTATTTTGCAGCTTTTGATGGTATGCCTTGGTTTCCAAGAAAGATAACTGATTTGGACAAAACTGCAAATAGAGTTCTGATGTATGGAGCTGAACTGGATGCTGATCATCCGGTAATGCAAGTACTACATTTCTGAGTTTACGTTTAACCCTCGCCTACTCAGCGTACAATATAGAGAACAATTCGTACATTTTATCTACTAATTATCTATTCGTACATTTTATCTACTAATGTTTATTTATTAAAAAAAAAAACAGTTCGACAAACTCTTTCAAAATTTTTGATTAAAAACAATGGATACCCAACTAAAGTAATTAAATTTCATATAAAATCATTGAGTTAATTGCATGTTATTATTATAAATTTACTAAAAACTTTCTTGTTAATTCATATTTTTAGCATGTGCAAATCCAACTCGGGCGAATCCGGGGCTAAAAATTTGTGCAAAATGGGCAAATCATGCTTCTCTCTCTCTCTTTTAAATTGTATAATTAAATATCAACCTTATTAATTATAAACTTCTTTAAATTATCCAGTATAATATTACTTGTTTACATCTTTGCGCACATCCATTTTCGGGCCAATCCTTGATTACTAATTAGTCCAACGCGCTTCAGTACTGCAGTAAGAACATGAAATAAAACAAAAATCCCTCTATTTACGCTTTTAGCTCCATTTGCGCTTCTGTTTTTATCTGTAATCTGGCAATCTTATTACGAAAATATTTTAAATAATTCTTGACAGTTTCCCGTGCCTGTAAGTAGATTGCAGATATTGTTATGTGTTTTGTTCTGTTTTTTCTTTGCATTTTATTTTCCGTTTTTCACGTTACATATTTTTTACTTAACGTGTTCTTTTTTAAGTGCTCCTAACACTGATGTAATGATATAATTTGATTCGGCTATATTGATACAATATCAGAAAGCACTCCTTTTTGCCGATATAATCGTGTGAGCTGATGAAGAGATTATATCTTTTCATTTTTTCCCGGCTTTTTAATATTATTTTTAATTTTTGTTTATTTCTTTAAATATTTTATTTAATTTTTTTCTTCTCTTTTTATTAATCTTTAATTTTTTCCATGTTTTCCCTATGTTTTTAACTTATATATAATATAAACTTATACTATAAATAAAGCAAATAAAAGCCACATTTTTCGTTGCTTTATGATCTTTGAATAAATAAAGTACTGAAAAAATTCTTAATTTTCAATCTGCCTCAGAGATTGTTATTACAACAAAGTACTTTTAATATAATAGTTAAAAATTTGTAGGTTTTGAACTTTTTTTTAAAAAAAAGCAACTAAAATTTAAAATTGTTCATTACTTCCTATATTAAACAATTATTATAGGTCTGTTTGCACCCTGGAAATCTTGTTTTCTCTAGGAATAATTAACTAGACTTATCAACAATTATTTTCTACCACCACCATCATTAACATTTTTCCGGGCACCTTTTGCGGCCCTTTTCCTATCCATCTTGAAAATTTTAACATTAAAGTGCGGCTATTAAAGTAACTGGACATTAAAGTAACTGGAATGCAGATTGGTGTAACAGGAAAAATAAAATATTTCGGCATTGCTACAAAAAGATAATATTTTCCAATGCGGGAAACTGTCTTGTATGTACGTCGTAATTTTTAATGAGTCTTGCTTGTTAGTCAGGGTTCTTTATATCTCTCTCGAAAAAAAAGCTAAATTTGGAATGATTTCACTACCAACTTTTCCACGTTGCCGGGGCGCAAACAGCCCTGATGTCCGATTAAATTTATTTTCTATGCGCAATTATCCATCGAATTTTTTTTGTTTAAATTTTTTTTTGCTGTGCCTAAACGCATTTTTAATTTATCTTCCGATTATGCGCACGTAATTTTCTTTAAACTCTGAAGCAAAGTAAGGTATTGTCACAATATGCATTCTACCAGTGTAGTTACTTTACGGATCAATAGATGGCGCAATTGTAATGTAGCACGGTAGAGTGTAACAAGCAGTGACACCAAAAAACAACAGTGCAGGGTATTCCGAGTAGAGGCACTTTATATTAAAAAACATCAGTGTAGGGTATATCGGGCAAACATAGGCACTTAATCTTAAAAAACATTAGGGTAGGGTATAATTACTTATTGGGAAGTAGTAAAATGTACTGAAGAATACTCAACTTAAAAATTCTTTCAAATTTAATAATTTCTTATATTTCAGGGCTTCAAAGATAATGTTTACCGACAAAGACGAAAATATTTCACTGATCTGGCATTATCTTATAAACAGTAAGTACTCTTAATTATCTATTTTTAAATAAACTATATGCCCAACATTCAAACGTTGTTTACTATGATGTTCACTACGTTACTATCTTAAGTAAATGAACGGATTATTCCTTTTCTTGCAAAGATCTCTTTAGTTAAAGCGAAATTTATATTTTAATAAATTCTAAAGTTTGATTAAAAATAATTTTAACCCTTACGAAATATAAATACAAAATACTTTATAAAATGTCTTATAACTACACAAGGATGGATATATATATATATACATATATATTATATATATATACACACGCTTAATACTTTTCCTTCTACTTTTTAAACCCTATTAACTAAATTCTGTTATTAAAAGAGTTAAAATTGCCAGACATGTAAGGGCAAAAATTGTATTAACAATCAGAAAAATACATTGCAAAGTCAACAATAAAATAATCCTTAAAAAATTAGAAAATAAATGACAACTTTCCTATTGTTCTGCATAAAAAAGTACGAAATGAAATATATGGTGTAGCTTATAAGAATTAAACGTTTTATATATTAATTCGCATATTAACTGGAAAATTAATCGTCTTTTTTTTATTATCTCGATTATTGCAAGTTATAAGCAATATATATATAGATATATATATATATATATATATATATATATATATATATATATATATATATATATATATATATATATATATATATATATATATATATATATATATATATATATATATATATATACCTGTAACCTTATCCCTCCATACATAACGGAGAAGTGTGGGTACATTTTCCTTCGAATGATCTAAAATAAATCCCAGAGAAACACATTTTTAAACTGAATAAGAACTGTTGCTTGTTGTGAGAAACCAATTGCAGATTTGAAATCGGTGATGCAAAAATATCTAAGATTCGTTCTAAGTTCTCTTGCAGCTGAAATGAAAAAAATCGTCCACTAGTGTTATCAGCGTGAAAGTAAATTAAATCAACATAGAACTTCTTATTATTGTAAATAATAACTCAATTATGTTCAAATAACCAACTATATTTAAATTTCCTTTCACAGCGGTCAGCCTATTTCTTATGTGAACTATACACCTGAGGAAATAAAAACATGGTAAGTTAAAAATATGTTTTATATTCAGTGAAAAAAGCGACATCACATGATATCACATTTTTATTTACATTAATTAACCATGCTCAAGTGTAATAAAATATTCCTTTTCGAGAAAAACTAATTGGCAAAAGAAGTTAAAATTTCGCTGATTTAGCTATCTCTTAAACTTCACTCATTTTTAAAAAGAGATGCCAACTGATTCGACGAAATATTTTAAAAAACGGTAGAGAACGCAGAATTTCGGCTTATTTCTCAGACATTTTAAAAGGCTCAACTGTAACAAAGTGGCACACGAGCCTTTGAATTATTTAGAAGTTGTGGTGAGTAAAAAGCCAATAAATCGAGTATACTAAACCAAGAATCTTACATTAAAAGCATACTACTCGAATATATTTTTCCGCCGTTCGGAGTAAGTGGACATTTAACCAGTAGATCTTTGATTTCTGTATACGTATTCCAGTTACCGAATTATAGTTGTGATCAAACGCAGTTCATGATAAATGTTTAAAAAAAAAACAAGAAATACTTTTCGTGTCATGAATTTTGCTACCACTTTAATTGTTTTAGCAGGATCCCGGAGTTTAATAAAAGGTTCCGCCGTTCTCACATCTTGTGACATACTGTGACAAGGCTTTTATGAAAAAAAAGTGGTAGCACATTTATGATTAAATTAACTAAATATTTTATTCTTCTAGTTACCCATTCGGTAAATATTTTAATAAATACGAATATCCATGCGACCGGATATACTTTATAAGTACCTATTTCTCTCGTATAAAACGACGACATCTCTCCTGACAAAAGTTACTATCATAAATTACCTCGACCATGAGTTCCCCCGTCTAAATAAAAGGTAACTCATGCCTAATCGAATACATTTTATTTTATAGTTTATAACCATCGTTGAACATCCGACCCAATTTTGGGTTTACGACTACCAATGTTCAACATCGTAGCCTTGTAATTTTGAACCCAATCCAGAAGACAAGGGAACACCTGAATCAAGCGTTGAGAGAAATCTCTCCTTTGTGGAGGACTTTTTGATTGAAATAACACGCATTTGCGTTACATGCAGAGGAAAGCTACAAAAACTTCCCACGGTTAGCCTTACGGCAAGAGGACTGTAACCCATAATCCATCTACCACTGAGGATATATTATGTCATCACTGTGGTCGGTACGAGCCAGGTGCGGAATTCGTATCGACCAGTCATCGCTGGGATCAATAATTTTAGAATATATGTTTATATTTATAAAAAAAAATTATTCAATATTATCTTCCGCTATCGAAATCAAATTTCATACCTGTCGTCTTCGGATCTATATATACTTACTTCGGATCTGTAAAATTTATATTAATATTACTACCACTTTTTAATTTTTCCCAGGTGCGCATAAGCCCTTTGTTAATGTATCATTGGCAGAGCTGTCTTGTTTCTGCAAAATAAATTCTCCTAATGAGACACTTTTAACACCACTTTTTTGTTTTAAAAATAAAAAGAACGTTCTCTTAAAAAATCTCTAATTACGAATGGATTTCAAACCAGTGTAAAACAAATTGAGAATGAAAATTTTCCAATAATTACTGCATTTAAGAAAAAAAAATTAAATAAAATAACTACAGATCACGTTAATTAATTATAAGATCAAAAACAAATTGCTGCATATTCCCCGACGTGCTTCGATTGAGAAGGAAATGACCTCATAAAAATAATGGACAATGATTGAGCTTTTGGCTAAATTACTTTAAAGTTTGAGGAAATAACCACGCGATTAGGCAATTGAATAAATATTCATTTTTAATATTAAATATTCATTTTTGATTATTTTCAAAATATTTAATTTTTAACAAGATATTATTGGAAATTCAAGGACACTAGATATTTATTTCTAATTAAGATAGTCTATTTCCGGGTTATTTCGTAATAAAATTGTCTATTTCATTGCTATTTCCTGATAAGATAGTCTATTTCATTGTTATTTCCTGATAAGATTGTCTATTTCATCGTTATTTCGTAATAAGATTGTCTACTTCATCTATTTCATCGTTATTTCGTTGCAAGATTGTCTATTTCATCCATTTCAGCGTTGTTTCGTAATAAGATTGTTTATTTCATCTATTTCATCGTTATTTCGTTGCAAGATTGTCTATTTCATCCATTTCAGCGTTGTTTCGTAATAAGATTGTCTACTTCATCTATTTCATCGTTATTTCGTAACAAGATTTGTCTATGTCATCTATTTCACCGTTACTTCGTGATAAGATTGTCTATTTCATCTATTTCATTGTTATTTCCTGATAAGATTGTCTATTTTATCTATTTCATTGTCATTTCACAATCAGATTGTTTATTTCGTCTACTTAAGCGTTACTCCGCAATAAGCTAGTCTATTCCGTCTATTTAAATGGTATTTCGCAATAAGATATCTACTTTGTCAAATAGTCTATTTCATAATAAGATTGTCGCTTCAATTTCAAAACTTCCATAGACAAAAGATATTATTAAATCTACCTTGAATGTTTAGAATTCTGAAGAAAAAAAATATCCTTGCGAAAATGAAGAAAATAAACTTTTTTATATTATTTAATGACATTAATGTACAATAAGATTAATATAAGATTAATGTATATCTCATTTTGTTTCACTTTCGACATGTAGTAGATGTGCGTCGTTTAATCTTCAGCACTGTAGCTTTTCAGATTGAGCCCTACTCAGAGAACAAGAGAATCCTTAAATCAAATAATATTGCAAGAAACTATGTTTCATTGATGTCACTTTTGATATAAAAAAACTAATTCGCATTTGTATAATATAAGGGAAAATCAAGGAAATCTTCCATGGTTTACCCAACGGCAAAGAAACTTTAATCCAGGGTGCATCGACCATTGAGAGTGGTCGTTGCTAATTGGAACAAGTGCCCAAATCAACCAGCTTAGCTCTGCAATCGGTAAAATTTAGCAGTAATATAGCGTACTATATGACAAAAACAAAATACATTTTTAACAAGTTTTTTCACAATTTGATTTCCCTTAAAATCAACTTTTTATGGGATATCACATTACCACTTTTTTTTTTTTACATGGAAATCTCGTTAAAGTAAAAGTCATGTAATTTGTAGCTTATTTTGCAACTCATATTATGTAACAAAAGTAAGTTTTGTAAAATTTGATCTTTTTTTAAACCAAATTTTCTCTTTAGAATTTTTTTTTTTTAAAAAAAGAAATACACAAGATATGGCAAATAAAACAATTTTTTTTCACAAGATTGGTCACAATTTGATTTAACTTAAAACTGAATATTAAATAGGTAACGAATTTATTTTTTTATTATATTTAGCCACTTTTAAAAAAGCCTTTTTTTTTACACAAAACATTTTATTTGTTTCAATTATCACTAAAAAAGTTATTTTTCATAAGCTGTTTCAAAAGCTTTTTCTTAAAAATATGCTCATTTTACTAAACTGAATCATTTCTAGGGGAACTGTTTTTACGCACTTGAAAGCATTGTACCCAACACACGCTTGCAAAGAGTTTTTAGAGAACTTCAATCTACTCATCAAGTTTTGTGGATACAGGTACAGTTTTTTTAAAAAAGTACTTTCAATTTTTTCAAAAAAAATTATAACAACAATAATTTTTTTAATTATTTGAATTATTTGTTTATTTTACAGAAAAGACAACATTCCACAATTGGAAGATGTGAGCCGGTTTCTAAGGCGTACGTATATCACTATAGTTTATATCAAATACGTATATCAGAAAAAGATGTTTCTGTGTATTAGGCTGTTGTGTCGTGAAAATTTTGTAAATTTGTGAAGTACCAATTTGAAAACAATATTAAGGAAAAGTTTGATGTAAAAATGCTTAATTCGGAAAAATTGTGGCTCATTACTATATAGCTCCAAGTTCTCCTTTTATCACTGATTTAATATTTAATTCTCAATTTAATAATTTCAATTTAGAAGGATTTTGATCATTACTATATATAATTAAACTAATCACTATAAAAAATCAAGTAAACAAACCGTTTATCACCCTGTGGCGTAACTACCACTTCAAATATTAAATACCAAATCACTAGTATTGTGACATTAGGTCACAGCCTAATTTTCTAAATATCCTGTTTTTTTTTAATCAAAATACTAATTCTTTTGACTTAATTTATAATTTTGTAATACATTTTTTATTTTTTCACCTTTTTCTTCTCACCCCTTAACACGTTAGCGCAATTTGGACATTCTCCCCCTAAAATTCCCCACCAGCTCCTTGCAGAACCCCTTTTTTTTTCTAGAACATTCCACCCTTTTCGTTTCTGAGAATTCGCACTGGTTGTCGGCATCTTTCATCTCCGCGTGTATGTTGTGTTTCTCAACCGTAACTTTTAACGTATAATCAATTTTTCGTCTCAACTCGTAATTTTTAGATAATTTAACTTTAACTTGCACAACATGTACTACAACTTCAACTTTTAAGTTTTTGTCTCTTATAAAAAGAGCGCGCGAAAATTGACGATTGCATTCGAAATTCTTCATCTCCCCAACGTCACGCTGCGCCCTGGCAGTACGTTTTTCCCCCTTCCTCTTTTTTGAGGAAGAGAACATCTTTTAGGATGGCGTCACGTCTACCGCCATGTTGGCAAGTCGATCGGCTGTGCTTTCCTCTCTCTCTGATTAATGTCAACTAAGTAATGTCTACGAAGTAATTCTGATGGTGAAATCTCCTGCTTTTTTAATCTGATCTGCTACCCAAAACACCACCATGGATGGACTTCTCCACCGTCATTTCTAGCTTTATGCTCGGGATATCTCCTGCTTTTTAATCTGATCTGCTACCCAAAACACCGCCATTGAAGGGCTCCGTCACAGCCAGTTCTAGCTTGTCGTAATGCTGCTTTTAACTTTTCAAAAAAAATCAAAGCCGAGAAGAATCCGAAATTCTGGGAAATGCTCCAACCGACTTTTTGTGCGGAAAGACCGGTGTTTCCAGTAAACTACTAAAATGATCCATCACCAACCAACAGTCGTCTAAATCTCATCTAAAAATTTCCTGTGCACTGAATCTCCTGACCTTCACCCACTACTCCACCATTGGACACTATTTTCCTGTCTCTCAACATGGATCCACCTAATAAAAAGAACTATTGGTTTTTTTATAAAGTGACTATCTTTCTTTGAGTGATTTATTCATATAGATTTTCTAGAAGATAACTCCAGGTAAATACTTGTTTTTGTTCTTGTTTCTCTTTTAGATATGGGTTATTCGGACACTATGCGTAATTGTATTAATTGTCTTTTTATGATTCGGCCATATTTCTTCTAAGTTCAGTTGTTATTTTTATATATGCTACTTTTTCATTTTTTATACCCAACCGTAACAGGGCAAGTATATAAAACATGTTAACTAGATTCTATCAAGAGGTACCTTTTGATAGATGAAGGTTGACATGGTCTAATATTATATACTTTTTATCATGCGTTTTTTATCAATGTAAATACGTAGACCGATCGCCATTCTCATCTGATTTTTATACACTGTTTAGAATCCCAAAATATCTAATCTTATTATTTTTTCACTATTATGTACGCATGTCAAAGTAAATGAAATACACATTGAAAGCTTAGTATAATTGGTGCAATATCATAACTAATACAACTTTAAATATATCTTAATATTTGTAAAATTTTATATAAAAAATATTAATCATTCCTCCCTTATTTAGAAAGAACTGGATTTCAGCTTCGTCCAGTTGCTGGATATCTATCATCACGTGATTTTCTGGCAGGATTGGCTTTTAGAGTATTTCATTGCACGCAGTATATTCGACATAGTTCAGACCCATTCTATACGCCAGAGCCGTAAGAAGTTTCTTTTCTTCAAATTAATGATTCAAAATGTATTTTAACTTTGATATTCGTATGGCTGGATTGGCGTTTAGAGTATTTCATTGCCCGCAGTATATTCTATATAGTTCAGACCCATTCTATACGCCAGAGCCGTAAGGAGTTTCTTTTCCTCAAATTAATGATTCAAAATGCATTTTAACTTTGATATTCGTGTGGCTGGATTAGCTTTTAGAGTATTTCATTGCACACAGTATATTCGACATAGTTCAGACCCATTCTATACGCCAGAGCCGTAAGAAGTTTCTTTTCTTCAAATTAATGATTCAAAATGCATTTTAACTTTGACTCTCTTTCAATTGCAAAATGCTTTAGAGTCGAGTTGGAGTATTGAACAGTGAGGCAAGGGATAACAGTGAGAACAAGAGAAAATTTTAGCTACCGATCCCTAAAATAGTTCACAATTTTCCATTAATCTGTCCAGGAGATACGTATGAAAATTAAATTTTTTTAACTACAGGCATTGTTATAAATTAAACATTAGATCATTTAGCTTTTTCAAATATCTAAAAGTAACATTAATGTTGTCTCCAAACTAATAGCTCTGATTGTCTGATACGAGTTTCACTGAAAGTTTATTGCACTTTCTTTAATAATATTTATCTTCAATCGATTTTAGTTGAATTTTTCTCTCTCAATTTCTTAACAACAGGCATTGTTATAAATTAAACTGAAGATCATTCTGCTTTTTCAAATATCTAAAGGTGATATTAGTGTTGTTAGCTCTGATTGACTAATACAAGTTTCTCTGAGAGTTTATTGAACTTTTTTTTATAATATTTATCTTTGATCGATCATGTCAGACAAGCATAATCAGAATCAACGTGGTGTGATGTCACTGAATTTGTAGTTTGAAAATTTTCAGAAATCACGAATTTATTTTAATTATGATTATGTTTTTAAAAGGTGTTTTTATAAGGTAAACAATTATTGTTTTTATTTTCTTTCCTCTACCTTCTCTGGTTGGTTGGTTCTAATGCCACTAGCCATACTAGCAAGCCTGCTTGGTGAAACTGAGCAGATTTAAGACAGAGGCAGCGCTTCTTGTTTTTTCAGTGGCGCCATCTATCCTCCTCTTTTTCTCCTTATTGATTATCGACTTTTTCTTTGATCTCCCCTCTTTATCTATTTGTTAATTATTAACTTCCTCTTTTTCTAACACTTATTTAAATTCATTATTTTGTCAGTAAAACATCAATAAGAAACTATCAGAAACAAACTGAAAAAATATAATATAATAAGAGTATGCACAACAAGCACTATGAATCATAAAAACTGTTCCAATCCTTTTATCCAATTATCCTACTCGTATTAACGCTACCAGAGGGCGCCTGTCATGATTATGTATGTATAGAGACAAATTTTTCCGGCTTCATTTTTTTTTTTCAATTAAATTTTAAAGCTACGACGTTTTTTATTGTTAAAGTGCCGGGATAGCCTGGTCGGTAGGGCACTGGGCCCATGTCCAAGAGTTCGTGGGCTCGATCCCAGTCTGCCAAAGACTCCTCGTGTAGTAAATGGTGACTGATGCACGTTAATTCTGTTGAATCGCAAAGTGCTCCATGTTCCCATAACAAATCAATACCTCTGGGGGTACTGATTCAGGAGTTTTCTTGTCTTCTGGATTGGCTCTAAATTACAAGGCTACGCAGTTGAACATTAGTAGTAGTAAACCCAAAAATTGGGTCGGCTGTTCAACGACGGATATAAAATGGTTTCTTGTTCTGTATGTCCCGTAAAATAAAGTGACCAATATGGTTTTATAATCCTCTTTTTTAATACTAAAATAGTATCGCATTTACAAAACAAAATACTGACGTCACTCAGAGCATTACATTTATGTATTATCCTCAAATTATGCAGATCAAAGACTGCATGCAATGCTATTTTGGTCTCATTTGTAGAACTTTAATAATAATTTGATATTATTTGCTCTATAGAGATTGTTGTCATGAACTTTTGGGTCATGTTCCACTTCTTGCTGATCCCAGTTTTGCACAATTTTCACAAGAATTGGGTCTTGCATCTTTGGGGGCATCCGATGATGAAGTGGACAAACTTGCAACGGTAGGTGATTTAATACTATAAATATTATAAATTTGTTCACAATTGAATTACATTTTATGCAATTTATTTCTTGTAACAATTACTTTATCAATAATAATTAAAGGAAGAGTCTATCCGTCTCTCTCTCGTTACTCCAGGACCTTTAGTTCTATCATTCCAAAATTTGGACAGCGACAGAAAGAGGCAATTTCGACCCCCTATCCTAAAAATAACTCGAAAATTTCAATTAGATCGTTCGGGAGAGATGCTTGAAAAAATGAAATTTTATCATTGATTGAGCAAAAACCACTGATATAAATGAAACTGTTGACGATCTTATTTTTTTAAACGACAACCTTCATGTTTGCTAGTTTTAAACTCTCATTAACATGAACATTGAGAAACATTTTTTGAGAAAGCTATGGTTTTATCATGGTTGAAATAGAACTGATCTTCTCAGAACTCAGATCTAAATCCCATAAAACACCTTTGGAAAGAATTAGAATGCATATTACGTTGCTATTTAAATCTACCATCCTCACTCTCAGCACTCACTGCAGCTGTAGTGGTCACCTGGTAGTCATTTACTGTGATAATCTATCGATTTTTGGTGGAAAGTCTCCCAAGACGTGTGAAGGTTGTCATTGAAGTAAATGTGGGATCAACTTGATATTAATATATACCTCTGCGTCCGTACCACTGAAATAGTTCCACTGTCCAGATACTACAAACATTCAATCTGGACACCCAACGCACATCCTAATTATATATTAAGTCAGCGCAGTTTTGCATTAATGTCCAACACAGCAGTAATGAAGTGTTCTTGATGTGAACTCTTAACTGAACTCTTAACTGATAATATTGCGAATAACTAAATTTTTATAACATAATGCCAACTTGTAAAATACAATGATTGAGTGTCTTTTTCTCATTTTATTTATCTCAGTTGCTCAGTTTTATTTATTCATTTATTTTGTGAAATTTTATTTATTTTTGCTTACTTATTTTTGTAGTGCTATTTTTTCACTGTGGAATTTGGTCTTTGCAAGCAAAACGGCGAAATGCGCGTTTATGGAGCTGGTCTGCTTTCTTCTATTGCTGAACTCAAAGTAAGTATGATAAATTATTCTTGTACATTCTCCAAAAAAGAAAAAACTTTCTCTTTTGAGAATTCAGAAATCTTGGATCTGTAATTAATAACTTTAATCAATCATTTCGTTACCAAATCACATTGACGAAATACAACTCAAATTTTCGATGAAATCTGTGAGTTATATTTCTTCATTTTTAACGACTCCAAATCACTTGGTTTAAAAAGCAATGCTGAAATTTAGTGAAACTACTTTCTCACTCTTGTGCCATATCAGTGCTTTCTGTTATTTTTTTTTATTTTCTTATTTTGCTTTAAAACCATTTGACGTGATGGTAAGGTTTACCCGCACTATCTTAAAGATACTTAAAATGAATTAATATACTTATCAAATAGTATAATATGTTTATGAATCCGAAAAATTGAGTGTTTTTAACATTCCATTTAATATGTTCTCCCAGTTAAGTCTTGAGTTGTGAAAGATGAATTTAAAAATGTGGTTAAAATTCTTTTATTTCGTTGACTTCACAGCACGCTCTATCTGTATCAGCAAAAGTGTTGCCATTTGAACCGGAGAGAACATCTCAACAGACACCAATTATCACAGCTTTTCAAGATGCTTACTTTTACACTGACAGTTTTGATGAAGCCAAAGAAAAAATGAGGTAAATTTCTTTCACAAAATTTCTAGATCTCTGCAATTAATTTCTACGACGATTAAATTCGAACGAACTTCTAAACATATTAAATTTAAAGAAACCCCCTGATGCTCGAACCTTTATACTCGCATTTAAATGTATCAGAAACAACTTTTGAAGTCCTACTTTCAAACACTCTTCAATTCAGACGTCAGAGTTATCATAATGTCTTTGACAACTTTAAGCCTTGTTCCTGAAGCAAATTCTTCAGTTCCGTTAATAATCAAAACAAGTTTAAATCTCTGACCGCAAAGGGGGGTGAATTATTCATTTTCACAACCTCCTAAACGTAGAATCTTACCGAAGAATATTTAAGGATGACAAAGACATTAAGAAAATACCGACGTCAAATTAAGAGAGTATTCAGGAAGCTGATTTTAAATGTTGTTTCAGAAAAATGTTTAGAGCCGAGCACAGAAGTGTTTGACAACAGTTGGAGATTATTTCGAGATATGTTTAAAGAGTAATTTGATCAGTTTTGGAAGTCATAAGACACACCTTCTGTTAACCATTTCGCTTTATTAACGTTCTATGAGTCCTAAACTATTTATACAATTAGAATTTAATTTTCTTAATTTTTTAATATTTTTTAGAAAATTTCGGTAAAATATTACCAGCTCAAACCTACTTTTCTTCATTTTTTTATGGTCATTTGACTTTAAGTTGACATATTTTCTGATCCATCACCACGTACTACTATTACTTTGGCAAGTTCTTTTGTTGAATTAAGCCATTGAAATATTATAAGTTATGCAAAATTTAACAAGAAAAGGAATTATTAATTTTTTTTATTCACGCTTAAAAAAGTGTTTCTAAATAAATAAAAAAAGAAGAAAAATCGAACAAAAGAGAGTAGAGTTTAAGTATATTCTAAGAACATATGAACATACCCACACCACTCAACTATCACCAAGCACCTACCCCCATTATTTTGAACTCTTCTCTTTTAACAGAGATGGTAGGAATGCCATGCAATTTTGATCCTGGTCAGGTGACGAGAACAGTTCCTGAGCTGCTGCCTCTCTCTTTGGAATTCCACGCCACAACCAATGAGAGACATATTTAACGTTCACCTTGCTGCGTATAGTGCGGCTTTGAGGAGAACTCCTCCAGACTAAATGTCTGGGGCTGTCTGCTGCTATGGTAACAAGCGAGAGCACATTTCTAATGGGGATGCAAAGGAGGAATGAAGGTGTCGATTGGTTTACTCACGCTAACCTATGCCAAGATCAAGACAAAACTATTCACCCACACTCCTATTCGAAGTGACTTTTTTCTCGTAACCATGGTACCCGCCACGACGCGAGTCTGATGTCTGGAGGAGTTCTCCTGATGGCCGCACTATATACACGCCGGTTGTTTTGTCGGCTGTCTGATTTGAACTGATTACCCCCCAGCTCTCCAACCGATTGCGCCAACGGAACGTTCTAAGAACTTATGCACTCATACCTGTTTTTTTTTAAAAAAAAATTAATAATGAAATAAGTTTTAAAAAAAGATTTTTTTCATTTTAGGGAATATGCTTGCACCATCAAGAGACCATTTGGCCTGCGTTATAATCCGTACACTCAAACAGTCGAGATACTGAGCAACACAAGAAAAATTGCCAATCTAGTCAGTGAGCTGAAGGGTGACTTATGCGTCGTTACTGCGGCATTAAAGAAAATTCGAGGGAAGAAATGTTGAACAATTAACGATTCGTTCTACAAGGCGATTGATTATAAAATGACTTTGAAGACATGCGACCTTCTGGAGAGCATACCGTTTGAGTGAACGGGATGAAGTTTTATACAAATATATTATGATCTATACGTTCAAGAATAATGCTAAAAACGATGTCTTACTGTTAAAATTACAGAGACAATATTCTCAAAAGGCAACACCTACTTCTTTTGATCGAAGAGTGATTCTTACAGAGAAAAACTTGAAATGGCGTTGGAACGAAATTTTAGCACAAGAAATGGCAACATTTTTGTGTTTCGCAAATTTTCGGCGCTTCCACATTGATTAGTTCTAGTAAACGCCCTCTCTAAAACAGTAGAAAGATTTTAATCACACTTTCTTCTCGTTAGTGGCCACGAAGAATGGCAGCTTTTGACGAAGGTTTATCGTCGCAATTTCTTGTGTTAAAAATATTCCATTTTAAGTTTTCTACTTTTAGGATAACGGCTAGATAAAAAATTGGGTGTTATTGTAACTGTGACCGTAGCCGAAAGAGCCACTCAGTAAGTGTTGCCTTTTGAGAATTTTGTCTGTAATTTTAACCGTAAGACATCGTTTTTAACGTAATTCTTGAAAGCATAGATCATAATAGCTATGTATAAAACTTTATTCCTTTCACTCAAATGGACATGCTATCCAAAAGGGTCATATATCAGTAAAGTTATTATATAATCTTCCTGTATTTCTAGAACTTTTTGTTTTTGCTTTATTCTTCATCAAAATTCTTTCTTCGAATTACAGTAGTTAGCTTGTATGTTTATCCTCGCTTGTATGTTTGCTTTTATTATTATTTATATTGCTTTAGGAATCACGTTTAAAAACATGCTGAATATTTCCGGCTTAACACCAAAAAAAGTCTGCAAACGTTGGTTCTATATAAGTCATTTTATTCTACTTGAGTTTGACTTTAATTGCTCTTCGTAATAAAAATTGTGACTTTTTACAAAATATTGACATTGGTTGTTCTTGTACAAAACTACAATGTTATATAAGTCCAATTAATGTTATAGTAAAAATATATTAATCAATGAACGTAACTTAAAGGATTTGAGTAATTATCAGCCAAAAATCAACATTTACGAATCAATGTCAATGTCAAAATTTGAATTGATGCTCCATTTGATTCAAATTCGGGAATCACTATTTTAGAATCAAAAACTAACTTTCTAAATTAGACATATGGTTTTTAAAAATTTATAACAGCAAACGGTTAAAGTTAAGCAAAATAATTCTTGCAGCGAAATCCTGAGACAGGGCAAAAATTTAATTTCACAGAATTTCTAGTTTTAATCAACAAAATAAAATTTTGCATAGATGACGTTGTAAATAGTTAACATCTAATTTTAAAAAAGTAAAAAATCACAATTCTGAAATCTTTAAATGAATGAATTAGGAAATGTTCGAAAATAAAAGAAAATAACCGGGTAAAATATCTGCAACATTCTTATACAAGAACACTCTATCATTTAATCAACACTCGACCCTCATCATAGACACTCTTGTTATATACAAACACAACTTATATACAATATATATATTTAACTTATACAACTTATATACTTATATAAGCCATAACAAACATATGCATCTCAAAACACAATGGAAAAGAGATTTGCTGTTGGAAGATTTATGAAAGAAATTCGCCATCTGTTGGAAATTTTTTAAAATAAAATCAGGAATGTTGGTAGGAAAAAATTGTAGCTTCTCAGATAATTTGCTGTAAGAAATTATTTTTTAAAAATTTTAATCGTTTTCTAATTATAAATTTTTGAAAACCGTCTGTGTGATTTCGGACACCCATTAAATGTAACTACTTTAAAATTATTAAGTTTCTATTGCCATTCACATAAAATTAATCCAACAATAGTTATGTTTATTTTTCCTACACTGTCTCGATTTAACTTTGGAAATAATTTTTAACAGCCTCTCTTCTTCTTTAACTTTTCGGAATTAATAGACTTCATCTAAATTTGTGCAAACCCATTACAAGAATCAGAAAAAAATCATTTTAATTTCAATAGGTAAATAGCAAAAGTTGTTTCATTAAAATAAATGAGTGCAAAATTATTAAAAAAACTTTTAACAGCTGAGTTTATTATAAATAACAAATTTTTAAAAACAATTCTGTTTTTTTAATTTTTACTTTATGTACTTGGAATTTTATTCTTACTTAATAATTTTTATTTATTTTTACTTTTTGATAATAACGCAAAAAAACTAAAATAATCCTTATTTTATATAATTATAATAATATTATTTCATATAAGTTTTTCTTCGATTTTAGAAATATATATGTAAATAACTTTTTTTTTTTTTTGCATTATTTACCAGTGTTGTGAATTGTGTAAATATCCCTATTGATATCTTTTTTTCTCTTATAGATTTGCATTATTATTGTTAATAACTTAAAAGTAAAGAAACAATTTAGAAGAAAATTACTTAACAAAAAAATAGCATATATTTTGAGTCAGTTAATTGACAGCAAGTTGAATTGCAACGAAAATTAAATTTGTCCTGTTTTATTTCCTTAACTTCTCTTAATCAGGAATTTTCTTATAGATTTGTATTTTTATTGTTAATAACTTATGAGAAACAAAACAATTTAGAGGAAAATTATTTAACAAAATAATATCATATATTTTGAGTCAGTTAATTGACAGCAAGTTGAATTGCAACAAAAATGAAATTTGTCCTGTTTTATTTTCTTGAGTTCTCTTAATCAGGAATTCTCTTATAGATTTGCTTTATTATTGTTAATAACTTATAAGTAACGAAACAATTCAGAGGAAAATTATTTAACAAAATAATATAATATATTTTGAGTCAGTTAATTGACAACAAGTTGAGTTGCAACAAAAATTAAATTTGTCCTGTTTTATTTTCTTAATTTCTCTTAATCAGGAAATTTTACTGCAACAAATTTCTAAGCTTAAGTTTTATTATTAAAATGATTATTTTTTATTACTAAATTTCTGACTTATTCGTGCATCGTTTTCTACCTCAAAATGTATAAAAAAGATGATATACAACACATAAGAAGGAATCATTCCAAATAACTTTTAATCTAATGTCGTAATTTTAATTCGAAATTTGAACGAAATTGGTGAAACAGTTTCTGAGAAATAAAATTTGTAAAGAATGTATTTTCAAAATTTTTATTCATAGTTAATGCTTTTTTTCCGCTCACAATAAAAAATATTTACGTCATTAAATAAATTTGTGTTAAATCTCAATTTTAATAACATTAAATATTTCATTAGCATTAATTTATGCTAAAATATTAATCTTATTAATTTTTTTTTAAATTTAAGACCATTTAGTCAGAATATCTACCGTCTCAGAGGAAAATCTGTTTTGGTGGATCTGCTAAATAACACTTCTTTTTAAAAATTAATTTTTATTCCTTAATATCAGACTCGTTAGAGGAAATGTATCTTAAAAATTAATTAGCTCGAATCAACAAATTTGGAATAGAGGTCACGTAAATTTTTGATTCCAAGTAGACACCCTTATTTAGTGGATTGTGTAAACAAAATCTCATAAGCCAATTTTTACAGCTCGCTTTAAAAAACCAAAACACTTTAGTATCCTAAAGTTTACGATAAAAAAAATTTCTGAAAGTGCTTTTTACTGAATATTTCCTGTTTGCAAACTCTTAGTGATTTAAAAAATAAATTTTGATCATTTCGTGTCTCGGTTTTATTCAAAATTTTATCCTAAAACTTATTTTCAGTTTTATTCTTACGAAGGACACGCGAAAAATTTCGTTATACTCAATTTAAATACTTCTTTTCGCGTTTATAAAATTCATTTCAAATTAAGATTATTATTATATAATCCGTTTTGATAAAAATTATAGAATCAGTTTGAAAATGTAATAAAATTATAGTCATATTAAGAATCTGGTAGTAGGTTTCGATCGAAAAAATATTATAAACGTTTCCTATAACTGAACGAAATTGATAAACGTTATTAAATAAACGCTGAAGAATAAGAATATTCAAGAATCTGCTTTACCTATATTCTGGACACCGTTTCAAATGAAATTGAGTGTAATAAAGTGAATTTTGATAGAAATCGAAATAAAAACGTTATCTAAATTTTCAATTAATAAATGTTGAAATTATTCGTTTACCGAAGTTAATAAGTGTTGAAATTATTCGTTTGCGGAAATTAATAAGTGCTGAAATTAATAGATGCTATTAATAATTCGGAGTTTAATAAATGTTGAGAAAGGAGATATTAGATTATAGAACTCATTTCAAAAGGAGTTAAAATGGCAGAAATATTAGGGATTTAAAAGTAATTTTCAATCGAAAAAAAAATTTAAATCAGAATCTAAACCCTAAGAAAATTAATAAATAGTTTTAAATAAACGTTGGACAAGGATTTTACAATCCTTTTAAAAATTAAATAAAATGATAGATATATTAAGAGTCACAAAATAATTTTGAATCGAAAAAAAAAATAAAAACGTTACCAATACTCTTAGAAACATTATTAAATAAACGTTGAGGACGGTGAAACTATAAAACATCAAAATCTGTTTCATTCTAAGAAAAATTAGGACAAGGTAAAAAGATATTGTTAGAAACAAACTTCAAATTTCCTCCGGCAATCAAACAGATTTTGATTACGGAATGAAGTTTGATTTTTGTCATTATTTAGATATTTTCAATTTCCCCTTGTTTTATAACTCAGATTTGGATGTTTTTTCATTTTTCTTCTATTAAATGTTTCGATTGGGGAACTCTTAAGAATAATTTTTGACTTTATTTTTGAAAAAGGTTTTAAAAATATGTATTAAGAGTGGAGATTTTGTAACATCTCAAGCACATGGAAATTAAAAAGTACAAATTGAAATTTAGAAATTTTTTATGTTACAAAGCTTAAAATCGCCTCGTTTTTATACTGAAAACAAAGAGAACATAAAAATTCGAAGAGAAAAAATACAAATTCGCGCACAGGATGTTCATATTGACCACTCTCACTGCATAGTTTTAAAATCCTTGACACAAAAGAAGAAAAACCAATAAATATATTAAGGATCTCATACTAAGGAGCAAAAAAAAAGAAGAAAAATAACGAAAACGCCATTGAAATACATCGAATGACTTGTGATCCAGGAAAATGCTACTAAAAATATCAAAAACTGAGAAACAATTGCAAGTTTCATCAGTCAATCAAACTGGTTTTGACGTATTTCATTCTGCCTTCTTCACTAGTGATTCAACTATCTTCGATAACGAGTTTCTTTCTTCCTAGTTTTATATGAAAAAAAATAATGCTTAGAAATTTTTTTGCAAATGATGTTTTAATTTGATGTCTTTCATTGATTGTTTATTGCAAACTAAAGAATTACAGAATATGTTTTATGATTTCTATAAATGAATAGACTTCGAAAATTTATTGTGTTATCAAAATTATAAATATCTAATTATTTCAGCTCCATGGCATGTAATATATAGATGTGTATATTATGTTTTAAATGTAATAAATATTGCATTTCATATTGCCTCCATTGTTTTATTTCGGGAAAATACACTGGTGGACAAAATTAAGAGATGGAAAATATTTTCCCAAATGTCTAAAAAAATACTGAATATAAATAAATGAAATTTGGTATGAATATAGCTTATTTCATGATAATAAAGCATGCAAAACAAAAATTAAAGTGCCATTCACTGGCGCAAGACCTATTACCAATAAATACAATGCAGTCTGAGCTTAAGGATAAAAGATGACAATAAAAGAGAGGCTCGTACAGTGTGTGTTGCCTCTAGTATGGTGTATGGTCACCCCTGACAGACAGATAGCATGCACAACGAGTATGCATGCTGTAAATAAGGGAGTTAAGGAGGACTTATGGAATACCCTCCCATTCTTCCACCAGAGCAATTTTTAACTCCAGAATGGCTCTGGGGGGAGGTTGGCGAATCACAATAGCTTTCCCAAGAGCATCCCAAGCATGTTCAATAGGATTCAGGTCAGGGGATTTGGCTGACCAATCCATTTGCTGAATATCCTCGCTTTCCAGATACTCATCAACCATGAGAGACCTATGTGGTCGCGCATTGTCGTCCATAAAAATGAATTCAGGCCCAACAGCGCCCCTGAAAAGACGCACATAGGGCTCTAGGACCTCCTGCCTGTACCTCTGGGCATTCACGGAACCATTGTCAAACACATGGAGCGGTGTGCGGGTATCTTGCATGTGCGAATGACTGTGCGAAAATGCTTTCCATCTCTTAATTTTGTCCACCAGTGTATAACATACTATTGTATCCAGAGTAGTAGCAGAGTAATAGCAATATTACGCTTCTATGCGAGTATTTTACTCATGGAGTTTGAGTTTAACTCTTCAGAAATTTTATCAAGAGTGAAAATACTCCTGGTAAATTTTTTTTTAAATTATAAGGATTTTTTTTTTCGTGTGTATTTAAAAAATAGATCCTTTCCTAATCTAGATTATGAATTATTCATCATAAATGCATGAAGATGGTAATACACCATTACACCATTGTAATACACCATTGTCACACCAGTCATGTATACATTTGAAAAACCAGGAGAGAGTATTTTCTTGTCATTCTTTTCGTGTATGTTGATTTCAGGTAGCTGATTGCTTTTGTTCATCACTGTCAATAACTGCAACTGCTCCAGTAAGATGTTTCGCACCCCAAAATAAAATAAATTACAAAAAAGGGATCTGGATGAATTTTCCAGATCGTCTTAGGTAGGATACCTCTTTTCTTGCTAACATGCGTTAATTTTGACATGAATTTTGGACATAATGCAAAATTGTAAAATAAAAAGTGCATAAAAATTGAATGCAAAATATTTTATTTGAAATTTTTTATTTATTTATTTTTTAGAGAACTTAGTCTGACTAATTTGTATGCAGTGTAAATAATATAAAATAATATTTTAGGTAAAATATTTAATCAATAATTCTATCCTACATCAATTACACTGAGAAACATGTTTTGTCTGTTTCATGAGAGTTTTGAACGGATCTTAGATTTTTTTTCACGTCGCTGATTTCAAATTTACAATCGCTTTCTCTCATCTGTAAGCTACAATTTCCATGCAATTTAATAAAATAGTTCCAATCTCTGGAATTATTTTAAAATTCATTCGAAGGACTACTAGGTGTCTCAACTTCTAGGTGTTCAACATATATATATATATATATATATATATATATATATATATATATATATATATATATATATATATATATATATATATATATATATATATATATATATATATATATATATATATATCAAGTTCAAAATGTAAGGAAAACATGGACAAATTACAGAACAATGAAAAAAGGGAAAAAAATAATAATAAAAATAATAAATAATAAAAATAATAAATAAAAAAAATCCGGAAAATATATATATATATATACACAATACGATCGTGTATATGAGTGTGTGTGCGTGGATGAGTGGGTATGCGTGTGTATATGCTTAAAACTATACGCTCCTTATAAACTTGTACATTTATACAAAAATAAAATAAAATAAGAAACTAAACAAAAAAGGCCATTTGGAAAAATATCTGTAGCTTTAGAAACAAACTAATTTCAGATTTGAAATCTTCTCTTGTAAAAATCCATAAAAACTCTTGTATAAATTCAACAAACTTTTTTCTTTACAAAATTACCAGTTATGAAATAATCTGTTTTACAAAATGGCGGTAATTCGCATCTTTAACCTTCGCTTTAAAGTTTATTCCTCTCTCTCTATTAATTAGAAGTAGAAATATATCGATATAATAAATAAAGGATCGAAATTAATCCTTTTTTTGGATAACACTGGTTCAGTCCCAAGAAATTCAATCCTTTTTTTATATCGAAATAATTATTTTGTAGTGCAGACTAAAATACTTAATGATGTTTCTTATTTAGTTGATATAATGGGAAAACAAATTTTAATTTCACAAAAATGAAAATAAATATTATTACGGTACATGAAATTGAGTAAAGATGCAGTTCGTGGAATGTAAAATATTCTTTATTTTCCATAAATTCTGTTTAGAAATTATAGATCATTCGACAATTTTATGAAGACAAATTGCATTTGTGTTGCAAATTTAATACATGTTGTGGTTGACAGTTAAAGACAAAAGCAAAATCTTCCATGTTAGAAACAGCTATATTTACCCTGAAAGAAAAATAAAAGTTAGAATAGTAATGTATATAAAACAATCATTACTTGTGTGTATAGTGCGAAAAATAAAATTTTAGGCATCCTTTTTAACTTTTGATCTAATTATTGGATTTTCGCAGAGTAAGATGCAATGAACCATTAAACACCAAAAATATAGTTTCTTCTTATAAACATACCTTTTTTGGATTTGGAAATATGAGGGGTTACAAAAATTTGTAAAATATAGCTCCAATAATTTAGTAAGATAAGCGGTCGAAAGTTTGGTTCATTTACTCTTTTTTTTTATTTCACCATACCTTTAAAACTATATTGGTGCTCATAATTAAGAGAAATATCAGACTTAGTCAACTAAATCAGAACCTACCGATCAGATTTTAATGAAATTTAGTATAATTATAGCTTGATATATCCAAGTAAATAATAACACTAGGGGAAAAAGTTTTCGTTGCTTATATACAAGTACTTGATCTTACCTAATTAAGGTGTGGGAGTGCAAATCTGAAATTAGTTTTGTTCCAAAAGCTACAGACGTTTCAGAAGAAGATATTTTTAGCTTAATTTATTTTTAGTCCGAATGCGCAAGTACATAATGAACGCAGAGGTTCATATGCATGTACCTTTGCCTGATCCTTGGAAAATAGCACTTAAACCAAAAAGAAATATGTGACCTTAACATATTACATCATAAACTGAAATGTATTATCATCTTCTTCCTACCACTACCTACGTAACAGAGCAGAGGGGATACTTAGCATTCATTCGAGTTAATTTTAAAAATTCCTGCTTAGGAATATATTATTGAATTGCATAAAAACCGCAGTTCCTAAAGGAAAACCAATTGCAGATTTGTAATGAGCAACGCTGAAATATCTAAGATCCGTTCAAAAATCTCATGCAGCAAAACACAGAAAAAATGTCCCCTCTGTAATCATTCAACAGCAGTAATACCCACAAATGATTATGCACAGGCCTTAGAGAAGACCTTAAATATAACATAAATAAGGATTATTAGGACGTTAGGCTTCCACTTACAACTTGAAAACCCTCAGCTTAAATTCATATAGTGTAAACATTACTTCCCTGCATATTCTTGTTTTATGAATTTCTTTATAAAATAATTCAATAAAAATATTATTAATATGTTTAAAATACAATTCAATAAATTTAAAATACAATTCAATAAATTTAAAATACAATTCAATAAATTTAAAATACAATTCAGTAAATTGAAAGTCCAAATCCAATTATTCAATAAAAAATACTATAGACTTTAATTGAAAATTAAGTCTAAATTTTTCAAATTTAATTACCTAGATCGCTTTGATAATCCAACGATTTCTTCTGAATCGATTGATGGAGCTCGCACTTCACAATATTTCTGAAAAATTGAAGTTACTCAGATATTTTTATTAAGATCATAGGAAGATATAAAATAATAACAAATATTCGAAGCATTCTTTTAGAAACACTTGGTGCCAACCGACCCCAAAACTTTTTATGCAAAGAGTTCCCGTGTCCGTCTCCGAAAATAAAAACTACCACTCTTGAACAGTTCTACTCAATGAAACTGTAATACGCTGCTATGTTCACTTTCTAAAGTTCTAAGCACCAGAATGGACTACTTGTGACGTAGCTAAGTTATCTGTTAATCGAACTTCGAGTCAAAACGTAAATATTTTCTTTATAAAAGCCAGTCCTTTGTTCTGAATATAAACAAAAACCGGTTCTTAAGCGTACGAACTCTTAAATAAATGTACAATGCATATTTTCCTTTTAAAAGCCAGTCCTTTGTTCTGAATATAAACAAAAACCGGTTCTTAAGCGTGCGAACTCTTAAATACATGTACAATGCAAAGTTCGTTACGTAACAGAACAGGTTGAACCTCTTCCTTTGCTTCGGAGATGATCTTAAGGCCTGTTTACACAGTCCAAGTTCTTGAATCTGAGAAATTGGAGGAATTTCTTTGTCCAAGAAATTGGATGATACGTCGACACTATCCAAGTTCTTGAATGTAACTGATTGGTCGGAAGGAAAAGATGCGCATTGCTCATATTCAACGTTATAAAATCTTACTTACATGTGTTTAAAATTACTAAATAAATTAAAATAAAATAATAATAACACAAATAGACCGTAACAAATCAGTTTATTTGGACTTAAATATATGAAAACAGGCAACAAAAGGATATAATCTGATGACTGCTTGTTGACGTCACAAAACCTAAGACGCTGATTAGTTAAGGGAGGAAAAACTTGGATGTAAAGTAGAACATGCTCTACTATCGTCCAAGTACTTGGATGATCTTTTACACAATCTAAGCTCAAAGCAAAACAAGTTTCCATTAAAATCAATCAATCTTCGTCCAAGAACTTGGATCGTCTAAACAAGCCTTTACTTATGAGGCAAACATAGACCCTATTGTAGTCCCTGGAGGCAAACTAACATTCAAAACAAAACAGCTAAGAGTCTCTCCACTATTGATGTTATCAATTAATTCTGAAGAAAACGACACCAGACCATTTACGCTGCATACGAATTCGGAGTTACAATTGAGAACCTGATTGGTGAAATATAACCACGAAGAAACTATTCCGCATCTCCATATCGAGTCATGTTTTTTTTTATTTATTTTTTTTGATTTATTTATTTATTTATTTGATGCATGCAGTGAAAATGGCTTTATTTAATAAATCGAAATTTTAATAAAATCGAGCTGACCCGACTGAGGCGCATTTGAGTCTTTGGATTTGAAAATGTGTAGTATATTGATTTACTCAAGATTTTGGTAAAAAAAAATTACTTCAAATAAATAATTACTACTAATTTTACTTGCGAGTTATCGATAGTGCGACTTTCAGGAGAATTCCTCCAGACAACCGTCTCGCGTCGTGGCGGGAACTATGGTTAAGAGGAAAAGACACTTCGAACAGGGATGTAAGATGTATAATTCTGTCTTAAATCTTGGCATAGATCGTCGTGAGCAAACCAATCGACAACTTCTTTCCTCCATTTCACCCTCATTAGAAATGTGCTCTCGCTTGTTAACATAGTAGCAGGCAGTTCCAGACTTTTAGTCTGGAGGAGTTCTCCTCAAAGTTGCACTATACACATATTAAGTGTTTACTTTGTGAATGGATGTTTTTTTGTTTTTTTTTATTTTTGTTTAAAAAGAAACATTAAAAGCATTTATCAAATGAATGAATAGATGTTGTGATAAATGAATAAATTTCTACTGTAAAAATAAGTTAAGGAGAATTCTCCTTAACTTATGTACATGGAAAAATGTTATGAAATGTAGAAAAATTAACGGAATATTACCTGTGCAACTTGAACATAAAACATTTGCTTCTGATCAAGATTAACACTCGGAAGACTTTTTTCTTCCGTTGCATTCATCAAATACGTTTTAAAACTCTGTTTTAAAAGAAGAAGAAAAATTGATGTACTCAATTAAAAAAAATTTCAACACTAAGTGATAGAGCATAAGTAATTTACAAAATATAAAATTTGTACAAAATCCGTCAAATTATCTTACAGTAGTTTTTTTTCCAATGTGATAATAGTTCATAATTAATAATATCTTTATAAGAAGATATTATTAATTATAAACTATTCCCCACCATTAAGCAATCTTAAATACGATATACCTGCTAAGAAATCTTGGTAGTCATCTAAATTTTATTCCTCAAAAAACAATGATAAAATGATTTTACTTGTAGTTTTTTTTCCTTGATATATATGCTTGAACTGCTTGACAGAACTATATTAAAAGCCACGAAATTTGTGGAAATGGTATCTTCAACTAATGCATTTCTAAATTACTATAAACGTTTCAATGGGGTATTTTCATCTCAACGTTGATTATCGGATTCATTTTTAATGAAAATAGTGAGCTTCATGAATTAATATTTTCATTAAATAATAAAATAACATACTATGTGTTTATGATCGTAGTGAGCTTATTCATCTATCGTCAACACTTTCTATATTAACCCTCCTGGCGGCAAGCCTGGTTTATCTCGGGCATGATTTCTATACTAAAAGTGGCTTGCCCGAGCATTTTCGGCTTCACGTTTTGCCTCTGAAAATTGCACACAATTTCAATGTGGTGAAAAGTCACAGTTTATGAAGTATATAGATTTGTAATCTAATTTTTTAATGTTCGGAAAAAATACTCTAACACTGCATTGCTTCGACTTTAGACAGTTGAAAAAATATGCAGAAATTAGGAATTAATCATTGATAATTTCAATTTGGGTAGAAAAGTCTCATCAAACTAGTGATTTTGTTTTAGCTATTTGTCAATTTTAGAAGTACTTTACTCGCAGTTGCACTTCAGAGAAACCTATAATTTTAGTCAAAATACACTATATTGTAGTAAAGAGTTTTTAGAATGGACAAATGTTTTTGATATTTTTAAAGTTAATATTTTTTTTTTAAATCTGCAATTAGCAAGGCTTTTTCCCCCGGGAAAAATTTATCAAAATGAGCAAATTTCAATTTAGGAAAATTTTTATGATTCCAGGTAATGCAGCGTTAGAATAACTTTTCAAATATTTAAAAATTATGTGGCAAAAGCTTTTCACTTTTACAAAACTATGGATTTTTTCATATTGACACACTACGCCATTTTCAGAATTAGCACAGAGGGCGCTGGCTTACAATAAACTGAACTTAACATAACAGTCATAAAAAGCTGTCGCATACTCACAGCAACTATGAAAATAGCATATTATTTTCAAAAAAGAATTAATTCATATGACGACAGAGTTCTCGAAAAAATATACACTGTATACTTTTTGAAATAATAAGTCAGAAATACACTGTATACACTTAATTGCAAAGCTTTGATTCAAGCTTTAAGCATTCAAGTGCTTTTTTTTTATTTTCCCTAGTGAAATAACTTCTAAGAATACCTTTAAGACTTAAGATCAAAAATTATTTATAAGAAAGTGTGAGTTTATTGATAATGTATACACATACTTAAGAGCCATACTACATTTCTTACTTCGTAAGGTACAAGGAAAGAGCCCATATCAGCTGCAATCGTATTAATGTACTCAGTATTATTTATCTGTAATGATAAAAAGGAAATTTATTAGATTATAAATATCAAAACTTATTATAGGAATAAGAAAATGACAACAAAATGATAATGGCAATAAAATGATAATGAAATGATAATACAACAAATGATTTGCTCATAAGTGCGATCAAATTTTTAAAACAAGTGTTGGTTTTAAAAATTATTATTTACTGCCAATGAACGATATACTCCATAGAAATTGTAAACGTTGGAGGATATATATCAGACGATATCCTTAGTACTATCCAAAAGACGGAAAGAAAATTCAAACATGCTGTCATGCAATTCAAAATTCAGATAACTCTCGCTGTTAGCCTTGAACTCAGTTTGGCTTTTTGCCAAGTTTGCTTTCTTGCCACTTTTTATCAAACAAATACTAAACCTGCTAGCATGTTCCAAGTAATATGCGGTAAATATCCTCTTTCTCCAGCCACATTATACTTGTGATAGTAAATAAATGTCCCAAATAGAACGATTTTTTCTATAATGGCAGTATCAGGTGATGATATACAAAGAATAATTCGAATATAATTATTCAACTTTACTTAATCTTTCTCTTACCTCAGCAAACCAATAGTCAGAAGAAGACAATTGACTCATCAAACATTCCGTGTAATATGTATGTTCATCTCGCAAAGTTTGGGGCAAAAGCGCTTTGTCCCATTTCCTTCCATGTGCATCGTACAAGCTGCCTAATAAAGGTAATCTGAGTTATTGATTTCTATATCATAAACAACTCTGTTAAGAATAAGAGGGAAAAAATTATAATACAAGATCAATATTATGTAAAGCACTTACTTTGAGTCGGTAAATTTTGGAAAACTTTCGGAAGCTGAAGTGGGAATGCTGACCTATCGGATGTGTTCATTACGAAAATTTCAAGTGAACATCGCCAACAAAAATAGTTGAAAACATATACAGGGTTTGGACAAAAATACGGTGACACTTCTATACTAACTTTATATAAGCATTTTTTTTAGCGGCAAAAGTATTGAAGATTTTACAGGGCTAAACTGTTGGCACACTTTGAAAGATCAACCTCGAAGCTTTTACAAGTAGAACTTTTTTACTCACGCAAAATTTGCATCGACCAAAATGAGTGTAAGAAGTTTGAAAATGTTTTCCTTTTTAATACCACAATAATTAAAAAAAAGTGTTCTTATGTAATATATATATATATATATATATATATATATATATATATATATATATATATATATATATATAGAGAGAGAGAGAGAGAGAGAGAGAGAGAGAGAGAGAGAGAAATATTTCACAAGTAAAAGAATACATTTAATAACTTCTATTAATTTTAAGCCAACCAAAGTAATCTTGGCCTTTTCTATTAATTAAAGAGCCATACTATGTGATTTGCTGGCCACTGAAAGAAACTTTTTAAGATCATTAAAATATTAGCTAAGGAAATTTAAAATCATATTTCTTACCAGTAGCATCAAAAGCTTTAGACATGACTCTAGCTAACATAGCTGTTTCACCAAATTTCAAGTATCTGAGAAAGAAAAGAACTTACAGTGCGGCTTTTAGGAGAACTCTTTCAGACTAAAAGTCTGAGGCCGTCTGCTGCTATGGTAACGAGTGAGAGCACATTTGTAATGGGGGTGCAATGGAGGAATCAAGGTGACGATTGGTTTACGCACGCTGACTTATGCCAAGATCGAGCCAAAACTATTCACCCCACACCCCTATTCGAAGTGACTTTTCCCCGTAACCATGGTAACCGCCATGACCCGAGACTGATGTCTGGAGGAGTTCTTCTGAAAGCCGCACTGTACTTATTGTAAAGCAAAAAACAAAAACAAAAAATAAAAAAAAAGAATATTACAACAATATTACCTGTATCTATTATGCAGGATTTATGTGTGTAGACAATATTATGATTAACCACCAATTACTATTAAAAATATTTGTTCTGAATCAAGCATTGAATCATTTAACATTCAAAAACATCGAATCAAGAAGTGTAGGTCAAGGAAGAGGCTTATAAATCAAATTTAAATTTCAAAACTTAATTCAACTAGAGGATTCGTTTTTTTTTTCTTCATTTTTTAGTTTGAATTCCACTATCTTAAATTTGTTTCTGATCCTCATTATGTGAGTTTAAAACGAATTTTCAACAAGTGTTTTTAAACTTATAATGGTTTTATTACTATATATAATATCTGAAACTTACTTTGGTATATTACCTGAATAATGAGACATAGGAAACCAAAATGAACTACCATCCAATCCTAAAAACAAAGAGTAAAGTTATTGGATCGATATTTCACATTTATTTAAGAAAAGTATAATTGAATGCTGAAAAATTTAATAAGCTTCCATCATATTGTGAGAAACAGTATCTACGTTTGAACATCAGGTTATAAACATACAACTATTTTATATAAGTTTATGGACATATATTAGTAACTTTGGTGGTCACTTAACTTAAAAAAGAGACGTCTTGAAATGATCCGTTGATTTTATTTGTAGTAAATTGAGATAGGAAACCAAAAGTAAAGAATTAATAAAAAGGGCTGCAAATTCAGGATGAAATTTATTTTTGATTACATAGAGCTTTAAGTTAGTATATCATTGATATTATAAAATATTTACTTAATCTTATGAAAAACTCATTTTTTGCCCCAGCCAACTACACTGTCACAGACCTCCATATTGTTGGCTGCATTCACGCTTCACACAACAAAGATCAACACGCAGAGAGAAATATCCATGCTCTGAGCGGGATTCGAGCTCTCGACCATTGGCTTCGCAGTCAGGCACGCGGACCGCTAGGCAACCTTACCGGCGATTATCCGTGTATCGTAACTTTCTAATCACGTTAGATATAGGGACACTACCTCAATGCGAAAACTCTAAAGTAAATACAGTAATGACTTTTACTAATCACCTTTCGTTAACATTGAAAGTATTTGATATTGTAACTAATAATACTAAAGTATACTTACTAACTTTATTAGTCTTATAATCGTAACTAAAGCTTACTCCTAAAGGACTTTCTTCTAGAGAAATTTCACTGCAAAAGTAAAAATATATATATATATTTGTTTTATGAATAATTTTATTTTCTGTGATCTTTTTGTGTAATAGTTCATAATGGTTTATTTGCAATTTGTTTTTATCATTCTTTGTAATCTCATAGAAATATTGAAATAAAAATATCGATAAATTTAACAATTGTTTACTAATCATATTCAAAATTGTTAAAGCTCGTAATTTCTGTGAGTTTGCTACAGTTATACGTGACTATTAGGTCAAGTTTAGCCTGTATTTAGTCTGCGATTTCTATGCTAATTCATTAAAATGGCACAAAACGTCCGTATTAGAAAAGCCACAGTTTCGTGAAAATAAAAAGTGTTTATGGTATTTCGATACTTAAAAAGTTACACCAATAAAGCAACATATGAGCACACAAATTTTTTGAAAGCTTTCCTCTAGTCGGACAAATTTCGCCAACTTGGCAATTTTTAAAAGTGATAAATAGGTTTTAAAATTTTACAGTCATTTGTTCGTTTTAAATCACAAATAATTCTTTTCGGCATGGTTTAAAATTGATGCTTTGTTATAAATATGAATCACTCAAACTGTGGAATTTTTTTTTATTTAATTTCATTTGGTTATTTATTATTAATGAAAATTTGGCGAAAAATTTTTGAAAAACACAGTTCAAAATGCGAAAAAGCTGTATGTAAGGGTTGGCTGCATCCTTAATCCCTTAATGATCGGTTCATTTTCAAGAAAACGGTCATAAAAGTGCCTATTTGCCAAATGCACGTATTTAATTAGTGCTGACATCTAGTTTAAAATAAACTAACTATCTACAATTGCCTTAAAAATATACTGGTACTGCCATCTGGTGTGTAAAATGAGAAATAAAATGTTTCCCGGGTAAAAGGAATGAATTAGTTATATTATTATTGGTGCGTTACTACTGAACACTCCAGCCCGGAAATTTCACGGGAGCGAGAAATAGAGGGCGAAAAATCACCCCGTCATTTTCACAGGAGCGAGAAGGAAGGGGTTAATGAGGATAAAGATAGTTAATATTCTCACCTCACAACATTTTCTGAATTCGAATACCAAAGTCTATTGAAAAAATATCTTGTTTTGAACTTTTTGACGTTCATAACATTTAGAAAGTAGTCGTCGATCGTCTGAAGCTACAGAAAAAGAAAATGAAAATAGTCATAATATGATTTAAATACAAATGCACACATTTATTTAAGAAAACCAACTAGAAAAGACCAACCACCACTTCCCTTTCTGTATGTTCATCTAAATTCAAAGCTAATATCTGCTATAGATTCGTTTATGTCTCAATGTTAAAAAAAAAATTGGGGGGGGGGGTTTGACGAAAATGTTAAATTTCTCTTAAGTCATGTGATTATTTTTTTATTTTTAAAGAAAGAAAAAATCGTCTTAAGAAAAAATTAAATGGTTCCTTTTGTAAGTAAAAATTTTAACTTTATGATGAGAAGAAAAATTTTTTTTAGAACCTTTAATTTGTGCGCGATGGACTTCAAAGTGCAGAAATATTGAAAAAATAAAAAAGAAACTCACCTTAAAAAATTTATAATTAAAAATCTAATTAAAAAAATAAAAAATTGAGCTTCGTAATTAGCTTAAAATTGTACTTGTTCAACGTCTTGTCATATCTTTAGTGCATACGTTATACTCACAATTCTGCATGCAGACTAACACGCACACAAATTCTACATTTCATTATATGTATATAATATAATATATGTATATAATATATGCATAGATTACAGGCGTTAAAAAACGACCCATTTCATGAGTTTAAGATAATAAATTTTTTTAACTCCAAAGCCTTGTAGCATTTTACTCAACCAAGAAGACTCCTAGATCAAACATCGAGACAAACTAGCCTTTGCGGAGGATTGTTTTATGGAACTAACACACATTTAATTTTAAAAACCTGTGAAACATCTTACGGTTAACCCGATAGCCGAAAATGATTCTTATCCAGGATCCATTTATAAGCCGGGGTCCTATTTCGTAGCAAAAAAAACATCTCAGGGATTCGAACCTGAGACATGCCAATGGGAGACGAATCCTCTATCCTATAATTCATCGCAACTCTCACTTAAGGGGGGGACTCTTAAGGGGGGGACTTATGGGGGAAACCCTATTTTCTGCAGGATGTTTGATTGTTTATGTTGAATATTTGGACAGATGTCTGGTAATTATGTCCTAAGATTGTTCAACGTTGATATTAACCCCTGTAAGAGGAAGTATTTATGTGATATTTATATCGATATATTTAGTATATATTGAAGAATATTATTTAAAATATCACAGACTTTAAAAATGATGTTGGAAGTATCTATGTATTCCAATTAATAACTTTAAAAAATAATATTTTTCTGGAAATTCCAATATGATAGCATAACAGGTCTCACGGTATTGCAACTAGAACATAAGATGTTCACAATATTCTAACGGGAAAAATTGAAAAAGAAGATATACATACATTCTCATATACAATGTCAATTACAGAACGATTACGAACAACTTCTGGGTATCCGAAATCCAGTTGCATAGTTTTGAGCTGAAAAGAAAGAGAGTTTTTAAGAAACGAAATTAACTCGAATTAAAATGTATGAGTCAAATAGCATATGCCCTGTACGACCAAACCTGCACCTGCCAACCCAATGTATTAAAAGTGGTAATATATAAGGGAGTTGGGCGAAAATGTGGAAAGATTTCTACACTAACTCTATAAACAATCTTTCTTTTAACAGAAAATGTTTTGAAGCAAAATTATTGACACAGTTTAAAAGATCATTGCTTGAAGCTTTTTGAAATGGCGTCATGCAAAATTTGGATCAACGAAAATGAGTAAAAAAAGAGTTGGCAGCTTCTTTCTAGCTCTAATACAAGGAGATATTCTAATATCTCATACTCATATGTGATGGTTATCTTAGCATCAGCCCCGCCAGGGGGCTCTAACTAATTAATCTGAGTGGGAATAAATAATAAATCGCCGAAGCGCAAATGAATGGTGAAAGTTGGGGTTCAGTAACATTTACTGAGTGAAAATTAAAATAAAGTAGCGGGATTAAACAAACAAATTTAAGAGAGAGAAGAGGTTTTTGTGGCAAACTGCCTCGCCTCCCCCAAAGGTATTACCCCGGTATTCTCGGGTGCACAGTAGCCACATAGCCTCAGAGAAAAGGAAAAATGCATGATAATAAATGCGCAAAAATATATACAAGTACTTTCAACTATTTACAAAATTTACGGGACAAAACTCGATCGGATAGGAAAAAGGCGGTTGCCGGGCTATATTTTATATTGTCTTTGATGAGCTCAAAATCAAAGTTTTTAAAGTAGTTGCAAGTATCACAAGATAGTACATCTCTGAAGAAACTTGCACATAGTTCAGCTATATGCTCATCTATTTTGTTGATTTTTAAATCTCTTCTTAGATCTTTCATTCTCATGGATCTGGGGGCTCCAGTGATGTATCTGAGAAATTTATTTTGAGTACTCTCCAGTTTCTTCTTTTGAGTAGCAGTGGTTGTGCTCCATGCTGGGGCTGCGTAGCTGATGATATATACTAATATCTTTTAGGATTGTAATATTTATATTAAAATGCTTTTTAAAATATTGTGTTATTGAAAAAGGAAAGAAGCTTTTGACCCCCTACGTTCAATTTGGTCGATACACATTTTTCATGGTTAAAAAAAGCACCATTTTTAAAAACTTAAGGCATTATCTTTCAAATTGTGATCATGAAAAATCTTACAAAACATTTGCTGTTAAAAGAAAAGTTGTTTTCACAGGGTTAGTACAGAAGTGTTTCCATATTTTTGTTCATTCTCTGTGATCATTTTAAAGCATGTTAAAACTAGGTAAAATTTTCTGCTTTTAGCTATCTTTTTTAATTTTTAAAATATTCTCTACAAGCATAAAATTAGATTTTAATAAGATGAATTAGATTAATCCTCTTAACGGAATAATTTTCACCCCTTTTGATCTTTTTTAGACAAGAGAAACAATTACTATCAAATTATATTCAGTGATAAAGAGAGAAAACGTTAATTTGGCTGCAAATTTGGAATTTTACTGGAATCTAAGGCAGCTCTTTTAAATATCAAAATGTCCCTTATCTAAAATCAATAAAAAAAATTTAAAGTATGCTTTATTAAGTAGCGTATTTAGTTTCATTAAAAAAATTCAAGTCTTACTTTGTTCTGAAATAACTTTTTAGTCAGACGACTGAGTCGTGAATTCGCTCTTGTAATTTGTAAAATCTCTGTTTTCAGTTTTGTGAAAACATTCTTTATCTAGAAAAAGAAAATTAAATGTTAATATAAACATTATTTTCTTAAATTAGTACTTGAAAATATTTACCTAAACAGCACAATGCTTGATTTTCAAACCTTTTTTCGCAAAACTTTTTTATAATGGTAGTAAAACCTACTAAACCTTTCACAGTTTATATAGTAATTTGACCCATGTATGTTCATATTTTTATACAGTTATAATTTGAAAATTTCTCTTATAAAAACAGTGGTATATGTTTAAAATTTCAATTTAGGGAGCATTTTCTTATGTTAATTACCATTTAAGACTAAAAATAGAAATCAAAATTCCGTTTTTATAAATTAAAAATATGAGTTTTGCATTGCATAACTGAAAAAAAAACACAACTTGGTGAATGTTTTTTAATTCTCAGGTGGAAACTAAATGTAATCATATTTCAGCAACTCTTAAAAAACTTAACTAATACGTTGTGATTTTTTTTCCAGGTTATTTCAACTCTTCAGATTATAAAATTTATAAACACACTTGGAAATATAATTTCACCTTAAAAACTTTTCTATAATTCCATATATTTACATACAGTTTAAATTATTCTGTTGATTCGTTCTTATTAAAAATAAACTAATGGTAAAAAAACACCATTTGATGGTTGTTTTCGTAGTTCTCAAATGGTAACTAAATGTAAACATTTTTCAGTTATCCTTAAAAGGCTTAACTACCACATTATGATTTTTCCGGGACGTGGCAGTTCCTTATATTCTATAGTTGATGGAATGCACTGATACTTCTTAACTTTGCTTATCCTTTATACATTTTTACAGGAGAAACGAGATCATATTCTATTTATCACAACCCAAAAATATCAATAGTACAGTCAGCAAACTTGATGATGGCAAACAGCAGTCATTCAGACAAACAATTACTTAACCCGGGTAGCTGAAAAATCAGCTACAAAATGCCCATTTTCTACACTTACCAGGGAAACCTTTTTTAATTCCTTTTTTTTCAATTACCTCTCAATGAGAGTTTCAGATTATTTTTAGATTTGACCAAAATTCTGAAAAGTTTAGCCTTAAATCCAACCACTTATTTTTAGTGACTTAGTCACTTTTGCAAATGATGAGTCCGCTAATTTTCTATCACTATTGTAAAAAGCGAAGTAAGTTGATATAACTTTAACGTGCAGTTTATTTTATGTGAAAGAAACCTAAAAGTTAATCTTGCAAAAATCGATTTTAGTACAAACAATTCATTTGAATAATGACTAGAATATAGACCATCGTTCTGAGAAAATATGACACTCACGTTTTCTAGTTGTTGACCTGTAATGAAACCGTAATCTTCCAAAAACTTGAATGAAGCAATTCCCAATTCCCGTCGAATGAAATCAGCGCAAGATTGCCAATTCTTATCGTAAAAATGCTTCCAGAAAGGAACATAGCCTGTGTAATAAAGCTGTAAATTTCGGAAATCATTTCCAAGATACTGCACAATCTGCGTAAGCATCCTCCACAGAACATACCTTGCCGACATCCTATTAAAATCAACTAGTTACATTATTATATCAAAATGTATCGGTAAAAAAGATATTTAATAGCAAAAGTGAAAAGTGTTCATTCCTATATGAGTAATGTAGAGAAGATTTATTTTTCACTTTTATTTTGTAATGCTTTTTATCAGTTCTATCTCAATGGTTATATATTTTTAAATTCTTTAAAAACCTGATATAAACTTGATTTAATCCTTTTTATTTTATTTTATTATTCATTATTTCCAATGAGCTGCACAATCAGTCTTCCCGATGAGCAGACCTAGTGTGTTCTCCAGAAGTGGCATCCACTCTTTCAGGACCACCACAATGGGTGAGATACCGTTGGCCATGTTAATTTGGACGTCGTTTATTTTATAACTGGTGTCAAACAGTCGACTCAGTCGATTGGGTTTACGGCTATTGGTTTAACTCCACAGTCTAGTAATGATGCCAACCTTGAAAACAATGAAACTCTTGGATGAAACATTGGGACAAAATAGCCTTTGTGGGAGGCGCTTAGATGAAATTAACCCACCCGTAGCAGCAAGGAATCTTTGGTCCACATTGGACCAATATTCGCGAATCTTGGTTCAATAAGAATTCAAAGGGCTGTTATTTTCCTATTTTGGTCGTAAAAGCTTTTTTTTTGATTTATCCGATATTTTACAGCCACTTTACAACCAATATCGCCCCTATATAGAGTAGTCAGATTCACTCGATATTTTATATTCATTATTAAGTCAATATAGGCCCTATATTAGCTGTAATTAGGTCGATATTGGCCCTGCATAGGACCAATATTAAAAAATCTAGACATTCCAATATTTTTTCCTTTGTACATGTTCATATAAGATCCATATGCGGCCAATTTTGAGCCCAGCTGGGGCCAAGATAAAATTGCTGCTTGGGACATTTGCGTTACATTTAGAGAAAAAGTACGGAAACCTTCCATGATTAGCCCGGCGATAAGGGGATTCCAGCCCAAGATCCGCCTACCTCTGAGAATATTTCACGTCTATGCTGGGTCGATGCGAGTCTTGAGCAGAATATGTATTGTCCAGCCATTGTTGAGATTCGAACCTAAATCACCTTTAAGTGAGTGCTCTAATCCCTGATCAACTACGGCTCCAATTCAACCCATTAACCCATTTAAGACTACTGCAGCAGAAACGGGATTTTTGCATGCTATATAGAAGTACTGTTGTGAAATGCAGGATTCCCACCGGCTATAAGAGTTATATTGCGTTATAATTTTTTCTTTGAAGTATTAATAGAGGTAGCCGATGCTCCAAAGTACTGTGCAAGATTTGCATTTTTTTTAACATCGCGATAACAATTTTTTTTAAAAAGTATCTTGAAGACATATATTGGAAGTAACATATATTAAAGAATAAAAAGAGTGGCATTTGTTGACATCAATGGTATCGTGATCATTAATAACAATAATAAATATCGATTACGAAAATGTCAAGAGTTTTATCTATAACGTTAATGATCGTATACGATAATATCGCGATTTTTATCAATAACGAACAACAATAAAGATAAGATCGGGAATATTAACCATCACAATCTTTCCATTTGGGTAGCGAAAAAATTGACAAATTAAGATTCTATGTTCATGCTTAAGCAGTTATTTATGATGAACTGTAGGCTTCATAATTTTTAATTTTTGGCACGTTGAAGAGTATTTTTGGCTGGGATCTTTAACATTATATTCCTTGTGAAAGAGTTCTCAATTTACCTGGGAGATGCTTGATTTAAAGCAGAAATGATGACTGCCAAATTACTTTTACACGTGCTGACAATGTCTGTGTCATGTACTGCGTCGCCAATGAGTGGTCGCCAAATCTCTCTCATCTGTAGTATCTATAAATTAATAAACATGTATTGTCAGTAAACTTCTTAAATCCTAAGAGGACATGGGATCTTAAAAATCATAAAATACTGACATTCCCTCCAAAAAATTTATTTAAATGCGTTGTGACAGAATTGGAATTTAGGGTTAAATTGCAAAAAATTACATTTGTATTGTTAAAAGACATTGTTTTTTCTATTTTCCTCTTTTATTTGTCATGTGTCAGATTTTTAATATTGTTCCTGTAAGTTTATAAAAAAGAGTAATATAATATTGTAGAAAAAAGGCTAAAGACTTTTTATTGACATAATATTTTTAAACTTTTGTTGTGGTTTAAGAAGTGCATCGGAAAGCATAATTTTGTGAAAGCTTTTCAAAAGTATTTTTTTCCCCCAATCACTACTAAAGTTAAGCAAAAACTCATTCTTATGTTGAATTTTGATCTTATTATGAACCTGTAGATAAAATGTTTAGATTTACTGTTGAAATTTATCAATAAATATTTGCCTGTACATATAATTGACAGACATTTTAAAACTACGATTTATTATAATAGCTCAAAAATTTTTTTTTAGACAATTTGGAGGTCCTGTGTCCCTTTAGGCCCTTATCTTAGCTCACTCTTTTGTCATTTAGCCTTATGGTGGCCATTTATCAGGTTCCTCCCTTATGTTAGTGATTTACAGACTCTGATCTGAGCATGTTTTAATAAACAAAGCAATCTATAGTGCGACTTTCAGGAGAACTCCTCCAGACATCTGTCTCGCGTCATGGTGGGTACCATGGTTACGAGGAAAAGTCACTTCGAACAGGGGTGTGTGGTGAATAGTTTTGTCTTGATCTTTGCATAGGTCTTCATGAGTAAACCAATCAACACCTTCATTCCTCCATTGCACCCCCATTAGAAATGTACTCTAGCTTGTAACCATAGCAGCAGACAGTCTCAGACATTTAGTCTGGAGGAGTTCTCCTCAAAGCCACACTATAGATCATTTTTGTTAATTAAAGAACTACAACATTACAATTGTTTGGTAGGAAAAAATGAATCGATAACAATAAACATAGTTTTAGATCATTATGTTAAATAGAGCAGCAGTTTGCAAAAAGGCGTTCCTCGGAAACCTGGAATTGCAGGAGTTAGAAATTTTATTACCTCTAAAATTGTTTTTATATCTAGTCAATAATCAATTATTTATTTAATATTTCGATTATTAAGAAATTGTTGAGATAAAATAACAGTGGAAAAATTTTAAAAGCCATATTTATTTAATAACAGCTACTACCACTGCTAAAAACAACTTAAATATATAAAACATATTAATTGGGCGGAGATGTTTTATGTGCACCTGCCAGGGCAACCGTACCGGGATTCCTCATGAAAAAGCTCAACCAATGCCAGAACAAGATTCTAAGAAAAATCACCTGTGCCAGATGATTCCTCAGAAATACAAAAATTCACAAAGACCTCAAGATCCCGACCTTATCACAATATATTCACAAATTAAATGCAGATTTCTTCGACAAGGCTATAAAATGCAAAACAGCTAATTTCAACCAGATATTCAACTTTGAAAACTACAAAAAAGATATAAAATTCAGGCCAAGAGCAGCTCACAGACGCCTCACATCACAATCGTCAAAATAAATAAGAAACCTCAACAAATTTCTTAATCACCGATCCACCTATAGCATCAGATTCAACAACAACAATATTGAGAACTTTATCAAGCGTTTCCCCACGTTGACCATCAACCTACACCCGAAACTAAAGCCATACATAGTTTAAAGCGAGCTGCTTCGTTTTTTTTTTTTTTTCCTTTCGTTTTTTTTTTATTTATTCAAGCAAAGTGCTTGAATCCCCTTGACAGCTACCATATAGTCTTCTGATCTCAAAGAAAATGTACAACGATAAATAATACACGATGGATGGGATAGGCCATTGCAAGGCCAAGGCACCTAGCTCATAAAACAAAAAGAAGATGTTTTATGTGCTTTCATCCCCTCCCATATCAGAAAGCCTCCACACGGGATTTCATAAGTAGTCCGTGCAGATTATTTAAAAAGCGAACCAGTTGTGCGCATGAATTTAATTTCGATTTTAAAAGCAATTAATAAAAAATGTATCACACATGTTTAAGAATTGAGTCTGTAGTGGTTAACAAGAAAATAAAACAAGCTAATCATATTTATAAGTTAAATAAATTTTTAGACATATATTTGTAACCACTTTCTAATTTTTAAAAGATTTTCTATTAGATTGCACTTTTGTAAACTGGTTTACCTTCATAGTGGTCTGATAGGACTATCTATAAAAAAACCGTGTGGAGACTTTCATGTATAGGTGGCGCTGGCACTTTACGGTAGAACAGTTTAACGAGGACAGATACCGCGCACTCTCGGTCCCTACGTAGGCTGATCAAAGTGGTCACTCACCCGCCTGCTGAGCGCAGTCAGTGATGCTTGACTTCAGTGGTCTACTGGAAACCATGTCTTTATGGTCAGTTCACTGCGGGACTTGGGAAGTTAGGACTTTCAGTTTTCTAGCTATACTTTTGTACACATCAAAACTATTTTAAAACTAGACAAGATGGCTCCCCAGTTCTAAAAATGTGACTTAACTGCATAAAATCTAATTATAAAAAAAAGAATAAAATGATGAAAAAATTTCATTCTTTAAAAATTTATACAATCGCTGATGCTTTATTTATGAAGTCAGAGTTCCGTTAAAGGAAGGATAATTATTTAGGGTTCCATAGCTGGAAAAAATTTTAACTTTTGAGGAAAAATAATATGTTTTGTTCGCACAAATAAATTGAGAAGTAATTAGGTATTAGGTTGTGAGGGGCAATAAATTATTCCATAGAAAAAAATTTAGTTTTGTCCCATTATCTAGCTCAATAATTTAGCTCTCTCCCATCGTAAATAATAAATCAATAATAACAGAATATAATAAATAAATGAGAGTTATACTTGCTTCTTCATCTGTAAGTCTGTTGTTAGTTGCAGGTTCCGAAGCCTGGAAAATTATTCAGAAAACATATTAGCACACGACTGCCAATTTTCTATGCTTTTTGGAAAATTTTCTTCTAGTGGTAGTTCAATTTTTATTTTAATATATGAGTCATTGTTTTTTAAATTTGATTTAAAATTATCTTTCATACCACTACATATAAATGTTTTAAAAGTCTTATGAAACTCAACTTCATTTCATCTCTCTCTTGGCGAGGCTTTTAAAATGTTGCAAAATGACCAAAAATTCCGGATACTTTTGTTTTCAACTTTCTACCTCTCTATGAAATATTTCGCAAAAAGCATAGTTGTTGGCAAGCCTGATTATATTAATATAGGGCTACCTACTTTCTATTATGTTTTTTGGAAAAATTACTTCTGGTGGTAGCTAAGTTTATGCTTTAATGCATGGTTCCCGGTTTAGTTCATTTGAATTAAATTTATTTTCAACACAATTGCACGTAAATAATTCAAAATTTCTTCTAAAACGCCACTTTGTCTCCTCTCTTTCGTAATGAGGCTTATAATACCCGGCAAAATTACCAAAAAGTTTTAAAGTTTCCATTTTTTATTGTTTACCACTCTATAAAATATTTCGAAAAAAGCGTAGTAATTGGCAGGGCAGTTAATGAACTTAAATTTCCAAAACCTTCAAATCGTATTCTATATTTAAAAAAAATTTATTAAACTATGCAATTTACCTGAATTGTTACTGGAAAAAATCGGAAAATTTCTTTCTTTTTTTAAAATTACATGCATTCAATTATTTAGTTGTTCTTCAGTAGCTTAATCATGGAAGTTCTGATCATGCTCCAAGTGAAAGAATGAAGTGCATAATATATATATATATATATATATATATATATATATATATATATATATATATATATATATATATATATATATATATATATATATATATATATATATATATATATATATATATATATATATATATATATATATATAATAAATAAATAAATACAAGAAAACACTAAGAAAGTTAAGAAAAACAATAAGTTTCATTTATTGCGCTTAAGCTGCAAATAAACAGCACTCATTAGATAAGTTCAAAATGAAGAATAAAACAAAGAAAAATAATAGACATATGAAAAAAAGGGGGATGGGAAATAATAAGTAAAAAAATAACAAAAAACATTTTATTAAAAAGAAAAAAAAATGAATTGTTAATTAAAAAACCGGAAAAAAAGCCGGAAAAAAAAAGATATAATCTTTTCTTCAGCCCACACGATTATATCCGCAAAACAGAGTACTTTCTGATATTGTATCAATAAAGCCAAAGCAAAATTTATTAATACAATAGTGTGAGGAGCACTCAAAAAAAATTTTTTATAAAATAACTACATAAAAATAGATCATAAAAAGTAAAAATAACATGTAAAAACAGATCATAAAATGAAATAAAAAGAAAAAACATTAAAAAGGGGGGACTATAAAGCGAGTAGCAAAATCATAACAACTTACATGGACGGATATTTTTCAAGAATGATTTAAAAATGTTTTCGCAGAGAGATTGCCAGATTACAAAATATGAAAACAAAAGATGAAAACAAAAGCGCAATTGAGTGTAACAAGAGGGTTTTAAAGTGTCGTTTTTACTGCACTGCTGAAGTGATTTGTTATTCTGAGTTTTGATTTGTTAGTTACCAAGGATGGGCCCGAAATGGATGTGCGCAAGGTAATATTATACTGGATAATTTTAAAAATTGATCATAAATAGTTTTAGAAGATAGACGTTTACTTAAGAAAAAATATAAAATAGAAAAGAGAAACATAAATTGCCTGCTTTGCAAATAATTTTAGCCGCGGATTTGCTAAAATAATTAAAATAGGAACATTTTTCTGAAAAATTTTTGTGCCATTATTTGTGCTTTATTGTCCATTTTCATGTCATAATTATGCTTTATTCAAGTTGTTGTCACCTTCCTCTCTCTACCTGATTTAAGTTTACCACGCTTATTTTTTAAGCATCCAACATATTATCAATGACTAATAAAAAATAGAAGCACTTGAGTAAAATCCTTTCCACAAGAATAGTTGACCTAAATCTTGCCAAAATGGCACTAAATCATTTCGCATTGTTCCCAATACGTACTTCATCAGGATTAAAACCAAACGTTATTTTTAAAAATAATGTTGAAATTCATGTCTTATAACTTAATGTTTGTTAGAACTTTGGTAGCACACGGTTATACGGTTGTTATTTGGGTTGTTGCATATTTCTTACTTTGATGTTTTATCAAACTAACAACCTCGCATTTGGTATTGAGTTTTCCATTTCAGTCGAAAATTAGTGTTGTTCAGCGCCGTTTTTTTTGGTTCAAGAAAAATTATCGACTGGATTTTATACAAGTACCTTTAAGTACAATAATAAATCGTTTTCTGTCAACAGAAAAAAATATTAGGATATTTTTTAAACCTGAATAGCTCTGACAATGTTTGTCTCCATTTGCAGAACTTCTTCAATAAACACTTGTTTTTCTGAATCTTCCATCAACAGAAGAGTGAGAACACCATCTATTGTTTCTTTGTACAAAGTCAACTTATAAAGATTCTCCCTACTGGGCTCTAAATAAACATCTGATGGAAATAGATCTAATGAACAGTCAACTATCTGAAAATCAATACATATGTTATTTTCAAGCATATTACATTGAATGAAATATAGTGTATTGAATATACAAATAACATGACATATAATATAAATACTTAGCTGTTTGCTTTCTGTTTTAGAACGGGAAAGAAATTTTTTGTAGCAGATATTTTATACTCATTACATTACTCACCAAACAACCATTGCTAAACACATGGGCTTATTTTTAAGGGCTCTATTTCTTATTAGCCATGCCATTAATGCAGCGTAATTTTGAATCTCGTCAGACGACGTGGACAGTGCCAGTTCTAGTACTCCTCTCCAGAAACTTCCACACTACAATTAACTAGAGGATTTTCAGCCATAACAGATTTAACGCGTTCCTTTCTGCGTATACATACCAGTTGCTAACACACCGGTTTGCTGCCAGGATCGAACTCACTACCAGTGGAGTAAAAGGTCATACTTTTTCAACAAAGTTACACGATGCTCTCAAAGGTCCATTATAGAACTATGGTGGCCAAGGGAATAAAGTATTTGCCTCCCAATAAGGTGACTCAGGTTCAAATCCCAGTTGTGGTTGGTTGATAGGAATTCTGTTCCCGGCTTGCAATGATCACAAAGCTGATGCAAAATATACTCAGGGGTAGGCGGATCATGGACTAGAATTCTCTTGCTGTCAGACTAGCCGCGTGAAGTTTTTTGTGCTTTTCCTTTCTATGAAACGCAAATGCGAGTTAGTTCCATCAAAAAGTCTTCCATGAAGGCAAGTTTGACTCAATGCTTGATCCAGAAGTTCCCTTGTTTCTTTTATTGGGCTAATTTGTAATAGATCCAGTTATATATGTAAAAGAAGATCTATTGCAAAATATTATACAAATATTGATATTTTATTGAGTAGCCAAATATTATAATTTTTTTCAATTGCGTTTCATCACTTTTCAAACAGTTCCTCCTATGCTCAAACAGTTCCTCCTATGTAAATAAAAGGCAAAGATATGAAAAGGCTAAGCCCACCCAGCTAGTTTATTATTTTCTCGGTTCTTTGAACTGCATGATAAAAAGTTTCAGGGACAAGTTGTGTCAAATGAACTTCATATACCAAATAGTCTTAGGAAACTTTTGTATGTTATGCCATTCCGACGGAACGTATCAACTAAAATGTTTTATCACCTGCTTTAAAAATTGTCTGTGATTATTTTAGGCAATTCAGATGAGCTGTTTGAATTGTTAGAATGCAAAATAAAATATTATAAAAAAAATCAATGCCTTGTAATGTAATGGAGGTTGTTATTCCTAATGTCATTTGTCAATGCCAGCAAACTTGCCTGGTGAAACTAAGCAAGTTTAAGGCAGAAAGTGCATTTCTTGTTTTCAGTGGCACCATCTATGGCCAAGAATACGACTTCAGCCACATATACATCACGGCCCGTTCATAGGACGGACCCATTCATACATCCATTCATTCATCCACCGATCATAATATTGACCTGAACCGGAGAACGATCAATCTCCAATTCAATACCCCGAGAGGTTATTGATTTGTTATAGGAGCCAAGAGGTTATTTGTGATCCGTCAGATTCAGTGTGCACCTGTCCCCATTTACTACACGGAGAGTCTTCGACCCGCAGGGACCGAACTCACAACCTCTTGGACATGGGCCCAAAGTCCCACCAACCAGACTATCCCGGCCCATAATAAATGTAAATATCGTTGTGCGATTCCCAAGCTGCTTAGTTTTTCAAACCATTTTTTGACATTTCTTAACTTTTCTACACTCTTGACATATTTCGCAGATTGCAAGACGAATCATCGACCCTTTTATATTACATATTATAAAAAAAATTTGTCAAATTCAAGCCACATAAAGGAATATTAGCAGGGATTTGCATTCTTAATAATTCTTAATTTGCAAATATGAGTGTTGAAAAGAGCGAATATTATCCCAATTCAATATGTAGCTTTTTTCTTTTACTATTTTTTTCGTTAAAAGTTAAACCAACTAATCATTGATCCATTTCTCATGAACCAAATACTAAGCACAAACCGTATTTTATTGTCAAATAATTACGATTTTCTGGATAGGTGTTGATGTAGATCCTTTGAAAGTTGCTTTGAAGAGAGTGTGGATCTGATACTCTTCCAGTTTAGAAACGATTGTTCTCCACGATCCAGGAGTTTCCAAACTCAGTGTCACTTCATTAGGATTACCAGACAAAGATATATCCATTTCCAGTAGCCACGCATTGAAGGAATCTCTTTGTAACGCATCCCTCCTCTCTGAAATGCAAATGCAATGAGTTAAAGAAATTTATAATAAGAATTACGTTTTTAGATTATATACACCATAATGTTTTTCATGTGATTTCAATGTGTCTCATTTTTATGAGAAATTTCTTACAGTTCTGTTTGTGCTCTGGAGAAAAAGAAGAAAAAACTGGAAGTAAAAATCATTTCATGTCCAAGAGAAAATAAGTAACCAAGGCTTATTAAAAGTTCTAAAGTATGTACGGGACTTTTGCCTTGCGTAGAAAATGACTGATATTAAGTCTTGGAAATAGCAGCCATCCATTTTCTGTGTAAACAAGAAATAAATAAAACGGTTTTACTTCCTATTTCACATTTACGTGGTACAAGTAGCTGTGATCTCATGACCAAATGTATATGCTACTAATATCAGGGCTGCTAATTTCCTACACTTATGTTTATGTTTTAATGTAAGATTGTTTCGCAAGTTTGATTTTAAAAAAATTTCCACACCACTACATATAAATTATTTAAAATTTTTTACAAAATTCAACTTTTTTCAGCTTTCTTATGTATTCAGCAAAGGATTCTTAAAAGAAAATGTTACACACAGCCCATTGGCAGCCTTTTTTCTGATCGGAGGGTATACTATCAAAGAAGTATTTCAATTATTGTACATTAAAAAAAGAAATTAAATCATCAAAAGCATTTAATTTTTCATTTAAATTCGAGTAACAATATATTTTCATCTATTCGTAAAGAATTATCTCAGATTTCTCACTAGCTGCCTTCAATCCTGAATTGAATCCTGGAGTTCACTACTTAATAGATATTTGTGTTTTATACACACCATGCGTTTCCGTAAATTTTGAATTGAACTATGGATTTCACAATCAATTAAATAGTAATGTCTTACTCCCACCATGCGTTTCCATAAATCTTGAATTGAACTACGGATTTCACAATCAATTAAATAGTTATGTCTTACCCCCACCATGCGTTTCCATAAATCTTGAATTGAACTACGGATTTCACAATTAATTAAATAGTTATGTCTTACCCCCACCATGCGTTTCCATAAATCTTGAATTGAACTACGGATTTCACAATCAATTAAATAGTTATGTCTTTACCCCCCCCCATGGATCTTGAACTGAACCCTGGATTTCAATATTAAATAAATACTTGCGTCTTAGGCCCACCATGCATTACCATGGATCCCAAATTGGATCCAATCATAATTGAATTCATTTTTGTAAACTTATCTTGAATTACACAAAGCCTCTTAATTATAGTTTCATAATTAGGTATGCGAATGACATGAAATCCGAAAAAGACAATAGGGTACCCTTTGTGCTACGTAGAATAAAATAAAAGCAAGTAAGATGAATAAAGTACACAAATAAGTTTATAGAAATACATAAACAAATAAATTTATGGACATACTATATACCCTCTAACACTTGCATTTGGTGTGGAATATATTTGTTAGTGGAAATTTATTTTAAAAATTATCAGTGAAATATATTTTTTATTATATTTTAATATATTATTCTATTTTTATAACTAGAAGTATTATTTTCTAGTTGTGAAAATAATGTCGCCTTTGGATAATAATGCTTAGTAGTTTCGGTTTTGAAAGAAAGTTCTTATTTAAAAACCGAAACTATTGTATGTCCATTTATGTATTTTGATTTCTTGACGTTGTTTTGCTTTAATTTTATAATGACATTAAATGTCCTTTAAATGTTAAAAGGTTAGTACAAGCATAAGAATACCCGTATCACTGCAAGAGCTATAGATTTGTCTCATTTTCTGAAGTGTGGAGCTGTTTCCATCATTTGAAGAGCTTTCCATGACTCCTAAAATCAACAAAATATTTTTCATAACTTAAAAGTTTTAAACTGACTACTACATAATCTGATCAAGCTATGCAAGAGAGATGATAAAATGTCAATTAATAATTATCAGTTGATCAATTAATATTTATCATTTGAAAAGCTTTCCATTGCACCTAAAATCAACAATATATTTTTTATAACTTGAAATTTTTAAACTGACTGCTTAATTAACTGATCAAGCTATGCAAGAGAGATGATAAAATGTCAATTAATAATCATGTTCTAAATGGGAAAATAAGGTGAAATGCAAACATTTTCAAATTTATAAACTTTATGTAAAGCATGTCTTAAAGTATTTAAACAAAAAGAACTTTTTTTAAAAAAAAAACTATTCCTTAATTATTATCCTAGTAGTGGTTTTAAACATAAGTCCAGAATCAGAAATCCTCCAGCATGGCATCAGAGCAACTTGCAGATTAATTTTTTATCTCAAAATTTAAAAAAATTAATTCGTCAGAACACCTGAATTTTAATTTTTTTCTTAATTTCAGATTTAAAAAACAAGCATAAAAATTTTTGTGTAGAAAAATAGTATAATCATTGTCAATTCCTAAGCGTACTCAATTGGATACCTGCAATTGATGTCATCGTAGGTAAAATTTTGGCATTTGTCATTTCAAAAACACACACACGTGATGTCACTTACAGGTATCCAATCAAATCTGATTTAAATCGCACTGCTAGGTATAATTATTTCACTTCTTCTCGAGTTACAAATACCCAGTTATTATTTGTTTCAAATTCTTAACAAAATTTGTTTAGCGTTTTGCATATAAGCAAACGAAAAATGATTACTTTCAAAATTTCCAAATAATTGACTTCAATTAACTGCAGTTTTGAAAAATAAGGAATTTAAATTATACAAAATTTTTAAAATTAGGTTCTTAATTTGTGAAAGCTTTAGTTACTTATTTATAGGCTGGTATACGGACTTATTTCAATTTTTTGACCTTCAATTGTCTATTTATTTAAAATTATATAAAAAATTTCTAAAAGAAAATTTTTTTAATCCTTTTGTGTAAAATTTTTATGTACCTTATATATGTTCATTTTGCTGTGCAGATTATTATTTTGCTGTACACTATTAATACCTCTGAGTTGGGGTGGCAAAGGAATTTGAATTTATGAAGATAGTGTTGTACATTGTCTCTGTAAATTCTGCTACGGCGAACATAAGTAATAAATTTTAAGCATAGCAGCAACACTATACCGTAAACACTAATTATATTTGTATTTAAGTATGTTACAAAATTTACATTCGTTTTGACTTTAGTACTATTTAAATTATATTCTCATTATGATAGTTATGACTGTATTGGCAATTGAAGATCTGTTTGCATAGTGGTAGTAGCAATTAAATAATTAAAGCGATAATAAGTAACGAAAAATGATTTGAGTTTCTACCACTTTTTACACGTATAGTCTCCTGTGGCTCATAATTAAAATTTAATAGAACTCTTACTTCTTATCTTCTGAAATATAACAAGTTTGGTCTCTTCAGCTGGTGTGTAATCAGTTTGTCCAAAAGGTACAAAAGTAGTTTTTGCATATCCTCCGCAAGCATATTCATAAAAATCTTCACAGGGTTCCACTCTTGGATTCATCAAATTCATTATCCGTGAGGCTTCAAACAAACAAATTAAAAATATATTGAGAATCATTATTTGTACTGATTTCATTATTTAGTAAATATTGCTTATTAACAAATTGCAAGCGGGTCACATAAAAATACGCTTTTTAAAAATTTCTGCGATTCAAATAAAAGTTTAAAAAAGTAGTAGCAAAACTTCTTTGATTCCTCTCTGTTTTTTAAAGAAATTAACCATTTGTGATTATCTCAAACATAAATGATTCTGTAAATATGTAAGCAGTACTGCAATCGCTCATCGTAATTTTTTTTAATTGAATTTGTGGCTATAGAGAAGTGTTTGCTCCAGCTTTTATAAAATTTTGTCTACCATTTTTTTTTAAATTTTAATCTTTAACATCTGTAATATTTTAAACTCAATTTAGAAAGTTAGAAGCACAAACCAAGCAAAAAAAAGGAAAATTTCTAAAGATATGTATGTTAGCAAAAACAGTACTTCATCAGACACACTGTCTGCTAACACACAGGAGCCTTTCTGTTGTCAGTGTTAAAACCAAAAACTGACTATGCCCCGAGGTCCCATAATGGGTAAATGTGTCTTTATTATGATTATTGTGTCTTTATTTGTTATTATAAAGACTCCTGTGTGTAAGCAGGCGGTGTGTCTCCTGATGAAGTGCTGTTTTTGCTAACATACATATCTTTAGAAATTTTTCTTTTTTTCGTTGCTTGATTTGTGCTTCTAAATTGTTTAAATAAGATAAATTTCATTACAGCTGCTTTTAGCACTTTCCATTCTGACTTATTATTATTTTCTTATTTTGCCTTTTTCTTACTTTGCATAAATCATTTTCATTCTTTTATTGTATTTTCCACTCCTTCATTTCCTTATCGTCCCGCAGTGGACTGATCGTTAAGACACGGTTCCCAGCAGATCACCGAAGTCAAGCATCACTGGCTGCTGTCAGTGTGCGGGTGGGTGACCCACTTGGATCAGTCTGCGCAGGGACCGAGGGTGTGCGGTATGGGTCCTGGTTAAACTGTGCTACCGTAAAGTGCTCGACTTCTCGTGCAGGTCGCTGGGCTACCGAAGCGGGGGTGCCATCCCCTCCGCAGAGGATCAAAATTGTGATGGCATGTCGTCGGATCATCCTCAGGGATGTTTCCCAGACCGTCGCCAATAGCCCATTGTGCAGCTCTAGTGCGACGTAAATGAACTACAACGATTTCCTTATCATGATTTATTTTCTATTATTTCTCAATCAAACACCAACTTGACTTTGTGTGAAGTCGGAATTGAAAACAAATAGTTTATTGACAAATCAACACTAATTATTAATAAAAGATTAAAAACTAATAAAAAAATTATCTTCTTAATTCATAAAATAGTCTAAAAATATTACCCTAATTTGAGCTGAAAAAAATATTTAGGAAACTTAAATGATAACAAAGATTACCCATTGAAACGCAATCCTTAGTGAGGCAAAATTCTTCATCGCAAGTTTGGTCAACAAGATATTCTAAAAAAAAAATAAGTTCAATCGTATTACATTTTGTGCTATGTAATCAAAAATAATTAAAATAAAGATAACCAGAAGAGAAAAATAATATTTTGTATAATTTTGGAAGAAAAAAAATTATACAATGGTTTTAAAAAACAATATTTTTTAAACCTGAGTAACTTTTATTTCTTTAATACTATTGCTATTTAATAATTTAATCAGTCAAGGAATAATTTTATTTTATTAGTCGTTCAACAGCCGACCCAATTCTGAGTTATCAATGTTTAACTCCGTAGCCTTGTAATTTTGAACCTAACCTAGAAGACAAGGAAGCTTTTGGGTGAAGCATTTAGACAAACTGGCCTTTAGAGAAAATGATAGTTATTCTTAGGTTTAAATTAAAACAGAAATTCTTACTCTTATTATTTTTTTTGAAAAAGTGAGTTTTTAGTTCTTAATAACTGTAATTGCAAAGGTTTTCATAGTTGCCAATTCGTCTGATTTGGGGGGGGGGGAGATTTTGGATACGTTAATATCTTTATCCTTATTTAACAAAGTTTATTTAAATTGATTTTGATCAACAAGTAAGATCGTTGTACTTATAAATAATTCAAATGATATAAATAATTAATAAGATTCCCTATAAAATTCTATGGGCCTCCCTGTCCGAGCGGTATCGTCCGTCCAACGCTGTGCAAAGCGTGGAAGTAGCGGGTTCGAATCCCGCTGTTAATCTGGATGTATCTTCGTGCTGTCCTTCTCTGTATTGTGCTATCTTTTCTTCTATTTGACAAAAATTAAGAAGCCTTAATTGAGTACACAAGTCTTCATGTATGCAATTCCAATGAATAATTTTAATAAAAACTCCGTTCGATCATTAACCCGTTTTATCCCGACTTTTTATATTGAAGTGGTGCAAAAAGTGGTTTTATGAAAAAAGTGGTATAATATGTTACTCAACTAAATGGCTAATATCAACTATTTGTTACCATTTCAGTTCGAAATGTCCCTGCACCTCATAGTTATACATCTAGTGATAGAAACTTAAATCACTAATAAATTATAGTGGAAGGCAAACTTTTAAATCTCCTAGATAAAAGACAAAAATAAAGCAATTGTCCTACCACAATATATGTTTTTGAAAAAGGAAACTGCCTTATAAATATGACTCTGGGCACTAACACGTTAACTAATTCTGCCTCTTTCTTTCTTCAGCAAAAATTGGGTGCCTGGGTCGCGCAGCGGCCCCTAACCCTTACATCATGAAAATTAATTAAAAACAATCAGTAAAAACATTTTAAGTTAAGCAACATTATGGTAACTTACTAATTCTGCCTGCGTCCTTTTAAATAGACGGTACCCCTTTACAAAGAAGAAAAAAGTGGTAGTACAGGGATGTCAGATTTATTTTGAAAATACAAGCGAAATTTGGTCTGCAGCATTTTATTTGAAATATAAAAACGTATTATTGGGTCTTCAGCAAGCAGTGCTTTTTCAAAGCTAAATTGATAGGTAATAGAATGAAATATCCACTTGGCATAAGCAAATATGTACTACCACTTTTTCATGTAGATTTTTCTCACATAGCCCATTTTTTGAGTCGACTGTCAGGGCTTTACCACTCAGATGAATTAGTTAGAGCCCCTAGCAGGGCTGATGCTAAGATAACCATCACATGTGATATATGCGGACTGTCAGGACTGAAAGCCTACGCATATCAAAACGGAAAAGAGAAAAAATTGGTACGAAAGGCAATTTTTTCGGGAAACATTAAAAGTCTGTTACTACCGAGATTATTTTTACAATTATAGCATACATATAAAACTGCTTCTTTCCTGAGAAAAAGTAAATATTGTGGCATAGTTTGAAGAAGAGAATAGATTCACTCCTCCCGAAAACAAGTTAAAACTAACAAGTTAAAGCAAGTTAAACTACCAGTATTTCTTCTTTTCCGTCTCGCTTTCACCCACGTCTACGGATTAAATAGGACCGACAACAACTACGCGTTTTGAAAAAATATATTTTTGAGTGGTAGACAATCAAGAACTAAAATTTTTAAAAAAGTTAGGTGAGTTTTGGCAATGTTTCAAAAGATTCTCCACCACAAAAGTAGAACAGAGCTTTTCATATGAACTTCTGCATTCCCATGCAATGGTAAGAAAACTCAATCAAATTTACTAAATGAAGAATCATACATTAATCATAATTTGCTACAATGAGATTAATTTTCTCAGAAAGTTGGAAAGTTGGCAGTCCTGTATTAAAGTTTTTAATATAGGGGAATAAGACTATAATATTGATGATAAGACTATAATATTGATGATAAGACTGTAATATTGATGATAAGACTGTAATATTGATGATAAGACTATAATATTGATGATAATACTGTAATATTGATGATAGGCAAAGTAAAACATTTATGAAAATGGACAATTCATAATTTTCTGCGAGTATAAAATCTAAACATTGATTGGGACGGAATTTCCATTTTAAATTATTTTGTCAATTACAAATAATAATAATAGTCATGAAAAATAATTATGCAATAAGAACTATGTAAATCGTCATAAGTAATAGTAATAATTATAAACAAATTAATCATCATTATTGCAACACTGCAATCATTCACAATATTTTAAAAATAATGATCATTTTTTAAATGTACTTACCTGCTCTATTTTGTTTCAGAAAACCGATTTTTTTATCCAAATCTTTATCTGAAAGTTAAAATATTTCCGATGCATAAAAAGAAAAACTAGACTTTATGAAATAATTTATTAGCCAAGATCATTAAACTTAAATTTACCCTTAGCACATTCTTGCACTAGGGAAATACATTCTGAACTTACTATTTTAATTTAATAGGCATTAAGACCAAATTCGTTCAACCGAAGTTTGAGAAAGACAACTCGAATTAGTATGTAATTTTACGGTTTTTTAAAATATTTTATATACACTTTCAATGCAATTTTTTAATTCATTTTAGCTATTTTTCTACCAAAGAAATTTTAATGTTTTTACATTCGCTCTGTGCTATCAGTCTTGATGCTTGGTATGCCCTGCAATTGTCTTGCCTTTCAACCATTGTGTTAATTTAAATAAATTGCCTCAAAAAACTTGAAGAGGTTGAATGTTACTCGATTTAAAAAAATACTTTGCTGGCTCCAAAAGTATGCTCGTCTGACAAGTCTTGAAAATGGGCCCCTATTTTCAAGCGGTCAAAACAACTCGTTGTAATAAAAGTTGAATTTTTAAATTATTGATTATATAAACATATTGAACTGAACTGTATTTAATCATCTGGGCATCTGAGGCTGCTTGCGGCCCTTTTCCTATTCATCCTCAGCCTTGTGCTGTTTCGACGAGGTGGTGGAATGCAACAGAAGTAACGAGTTCCGACTGTGTAAGTTATAAGCACCAACATATCATCATCATCATCAAAGTTTATTTGGGTGCCTGAGGCCGTTACCAGCCCTTTTCCCGCCCGTCTTGTGATGTTGTCTTTAAGGTGGCTCTTTCTGGTAATTGGAATGCAAATTGGAGTTAAAAGGAAATTAAATATTTTGTACTTTGGATAAAATTACGTCACTACAAAAGTAAGCTGCCATCGGCCTGAGATTTATGTCCTCTCTTAAGTTTTCAAAATTAAAAATTTCATTGAATCCTGCTGTGTCACAATTTATGGTTTTTTCAAAAAAATTTGTTATTTAGCTTTGCAATATGATGATCTAAAAAATCTATGTTCAGATCGTGATGAATGTTCTTATTGCGTATAATGTTCGGATCTTATTTCGGGAATGGAGTTTGAAATAAAGTGGATAGCATTTGTTGTTTTACTTACTATGAAATACGACAGCTGAATAAGTTCTTCTAAAGGTTTACAAAATCATGTAAGTTATCTAAATTTAATCCTTTTGAGGTCCCGTGGGAGTTGAGGACTGATTTATAGATAAGCTGGCTGGAAAATTATATGACTAATAATATAAAATAATAAAAAAAGTCAAGCTGTGACGGTTTCCAAATTAATTAAATCTAAAACATTATTTAGTACTATCTTAATGTTGTTAAGCACAAAAAAATTGTGCTCTTTGTTTTTTGAAAATTTTAATAAATTACTTAAAACAGTCATTTATTCTAAATAAAATGCATCCATGTCACTCTTTGATTCAGAACTTAATTACTTATTCATTTTAATATAATACGATGAAAAATTATACCAAGCGTCTTAAAAGATTCCTTGCTTAATTTTGCGTCCAGATTCGCATTCATTTTGTGTTTTAATTTAAAATGCGATATTAAAATTGGATATTTTACTCACATCCAAGAACAAAATGAGAAACGACTAGTATTGCTCCAGTTACTAAAATAATTCCAGCAATCATAATTATGTACGGGGCACTCTTATTTGCAGATGGAATTCCCGTACTCGATGACCTAAAAATAAATATAGGAAAAAACACAATTCTGATATATATATATATATATATATATATATATATATATATATATATATATATATATATATATATATATATATATATATATATATATATATATATATATATATATATTAGAATCTAATAAAGAAAAAAAAAAGAAAAAAATATTAAAAATCCGGAAAACAAAACAAAGAAAAGATATAATCTCTTCATCAGCCCACACGATTATATCCGCGAAAAAGAGTCTTTTCTTCGTTTTCTCTTTGTTTTTTTTGTGCTATGTTATTGTGATCATATTTAAGGCAGCTTTAGCGCTTGATATTATCTACAATTAACTTACTTTCGTTTTCTTTTTGTTTCCGTTTTTAGTTCGGTTTTGTTTTTATTGTGCTATATATATATATATATACTGGTACAACTTATATATATATTATCTTATATTATATTAATATATATACTAAACTTAAGCAACAAGTGCGTTTTTTGTCATAACTCTACAAGAAATCAACCGATTGACATGAAATTTGAATATGATGTACATTATTTTGTACTTAAACGATGGTAAAAGAATAATGGCACAGAAATGAATATAAAGCTTAAAGTAGGGTATGGAACAAAAAAGAACTTTATTTGACATATAGTGGCGTTACACATGATTGCCTGAAGAAGCGTAAGTACAACTGGCAGATGTTCCCTAGTAAGGGATATGCCCTCCCCTTACTGTAATTGTTGCTTGGCATCGTCTCTCCATGCTAAGCACCAGATTATCCAGGAGTTCTTGAGGTAAACGCCTCCATTCCTCCCTTAACGCATCTTTCAGCTGATTGGTGTTACCAGGAGGATACTGTCGTGTCGCAAGACGTCTCCCAAATGCATCCCACACATGCTCTATGGGATTTAGATCTGGAGAGTAAGCTGGGCAATCCATTCGTGTGATATCTTCCCTTTCCAGTAGCTCTTGAACATTAGCAGTACGGTGTGGCCGGGCATTGTCATCCATAAAAATGAAGTCTGGTCCAATGGCCTCTCCGAACAGACGCACATAGGGTAGGATTACCTCATTGCAGTAGCGGTCTCCAGTTACAGAACCTCGGTCGAAGATCTGAAGCTCAGTCCACCCGTTCAACATACTGCCACCCCAGACGACAACTCCAGGACCACCGTAACGATCTCTTTCCGTGATATTATTGGGATGAAATCGAGCTCCAACCTCTCTCCAGATCAACTGACGTTGACAATCGCTTGTAGCACTAAAACGACTCTCATCTGCGAAGAGGACGCGACTCCATTGATGAGGTGTCCAGGTTTCGTGTTCTCTGCAGCACTCTGAACGGTGCCGCCGATGGCTAACTTTTAAAGGTATGCAGCGTTCAGGACGTCTAGCAAATAAGCCACCTTAGTGGAGGCGTCTGGCCACTGTAAATCTTGATACTTGTCGTCCTGTGGCTGTGCGCTGTTGCTGAGATATGGCGCTCGCTGACTGAAAACGGTTTCTTTTCGCCTGGAGGACAATGTAACGGTCATCTCTTGGTGTTGTTTTCCTTGGACGGCCACCACCAACCTTCCGAACAGCTGTAACAGTAGTTTTAAAGGCATTCCAAGCACGAGAAACAACACTTTTGTTGATCTCGAACTCTTCGGTGACACTGGTCACACTACGCCCTTACTTAGGCTTCCCAATCATTCTTCCTCGAGTAAAGTCGTCTAAATGATATCTTGAAGACATGTTTCACAAAACAAATCACTTGCACTTGCAGAGAATGTCTTTAACTACGATGCTCTTCATCCTTTTATCACAGCTTTGACCTGCGCTCGCCAACCCACAAGGTTTACGTACACTTACATCACCTACAACGTTTTATTTCTAAAACTTGCATACAAATAATCTTTCGACTGAATTACGTGTATATTATACTGCAATTTCATAGCTATATTATACTTTGTTGGGGAGCTGTGGCCGAAAAACCACCTGTTGCTTAAGTTTTGCACACCAGTGTATATGGTACGGCCAAAGCCCGAATCGGCCATTTCGCGAATTGACCAAAAACACTGTAAATTGACTGGCCAATGTCCGATCTTTTCTTGATTTCAGGAATTGGCCGGATATAATTACATTTATTTGATATTTTAATACTTACTGACGATAGATTACATTTATTCGATATTTTTACTGACGATAGATTAGAAGATAAATACCGGGCAAATGCATACTGGGCAGTGGCACTGAACCTTAAAAAAACATCAGTGTAGGATATACCGGGCAGTGGCACTGAGCCTTAAAAAAGTATCAGTGTAGGGTATACCGGGCAAATGTATAGAGAAGTGACACTTGACCTAAAAGAAACATCAGTGTAGGATATACCGGGTAAATGTGTACCGAGAAGTGACACTTGACCTTAAAAAACATCAGTGTGGGATATACCGGGCAAATGTATACTGCGCAGTGGGATTTAACTAGGCCTAGTATGACTAGACCTTTGGTAAATGTCCGAAATATATACTAGGTCTAGTTAAGTGCCACTGCCCGGTTTACATTTGCCCGGGCATTCTTGAATGATCACATCGCGTTTTGGCCGGAACATCGTGGCCACTTCGCGAAATGGCCGGCCAAATTGCGAAATAATTGATCGTTTCAATTATTTCGCACTTTGGCCGAGAGCTATGGCCAATTCTCGAAGTGGCCGGACTTCGGGCTTTGACTGTGACATACATATATATATATATATATATATATATATATATATATATATATATATATATATATATATATATATATATATATATATATATATATATATATATATATATATATATATATATATATAACGTACTTAAAATTATGTACGTTGGAAAGCTGGGGTGGAAATATAATTTCCTTAATTGTATTTGGCAATACGATAGATTTAATTACCTACCTAATCCAATAAATCACCTTAATTAACTAACTGCTTTAAAACTACTTCCTTATAAAATTTAAATAATGGTAACAAAATTACGAAAATAAGATGCATTTTAACAATTTCGCATTCACCAAAACATTTGATACTTCTAGTAAATATGTCTAGTTACGAAATTAGAAGCGTCTAATTATTAATTTTAAAGTGAAATTAAAAATAAATTATAATATCTATATTACTGTAACACTTCTTTTTAATTTTTTTTAAGTATTTACCGTACGAACCTTGTTATTTAATTAATACCGAAAAACACTAGAATCAAACCTTCATTCAATCATTTGCATTTTTTTTTCAAATTAAAGTGTATTATTACATATTAAGCATCGACTTATTAACCCTTTGCTAAATAAAAAATTTTAATCGAAATTTTAGACCGCAGTCATAAGAATTATCACCATCATATGCACGCCCAAAAAAGAGCTATCTTCCATAAATATAAATTTTTCAACATTTTAAGTGATTGATTTAAAAAAAAACAGCACCATTAAGGGTTGAACAAAACTGCACTGAAAGGCTTGAACAAAATTCGGTGCTAAACAAAAATACCACGTTTTAATTTTTTAGTTATTTTATTCTATCAAATGTGAAACTCCGTTTAGTAAAGGGTTGAAATATCAATGTTAAAAGGTTAAAATACGTGAACAAAAAAAAATTCCAATTATTTATTTACCTGTGCAGTTCAGGGCGTTTTATTTCAAAAGTTTCCATATTTCAATTGAATGCCGTACACATTAATTTTTTTTTTCATTTTATGATCTGCAGATTGATACAGTTCCGCGCACTTGATTCAAAATTAGAAAAAACAGCTGTTACTTTTCAGTTTAGTGACTGAAATTAAAGAGGATTTGTTTTTGTTTCGAACTGAAAAAAATAACATTTCATCACGCTAAAAAAAATGATACGTTAAACTTAATCCGTCACTTTTTTTACTTACCTCTTTGCATTAGTATAAGGTTAACGACACTGTGATAAAATAAAACCGAATTATTTAATAAGTATTTTGTTTTCATAAGGAAGAAAAAGAAACCATTCTACTTCTTTTATGCAATATTGTATACTAAACTATCTTCATTTGATGTAGGGTGTTCGGTAAAGACCTTCCTTAATATATATTTTTAGAATTTTCATCAAAAATTAAAACAAAAAAGCATATATATTTGAAGTCGCAAATTAATATACTTAACCGGAAAAAAAACTCTTAAGAAATCTAGCAAATCAATGAGCAGTAAGGCACAGTCAACAATGATTGCTCAAAATTACAAGAATAAAACGTAGCAGGTATACATTACAATTTTTGTTCAATTGGTGTTCGGTAAAGACCTTCCTTGATATATATTTTTAGAATTTTCCTCAAAAATTAAAACAGAAAAGCATATATATTTGAAGTCGCCAATTAATACTTAACCGGAAAAAAACTCTTTCGAAATCCAACAAATCACTGAGCAGTAAGGCGCAGTCAACAATGATTGCTCAAAATTACAAGAATAAAACGTAGCAGGTATACATTACAATTTTTGTTCAATTGGTGTTCGGTAAAGACCTTCCTTGATATATATTTTTAGAGTTTTCATCAAAAATTAAAACAAAAAAGCATATATATTTGAAGTCGCAAATTAATACTTAACCGGAAAAAAAAACTCTTTCGAAATCTAACTAATCAATGAGCAGTAAGGCGCAGTCAACAATGATTGCTCGAAATAACATGAAGTAAAACGAAACAGATCTACATTACAATTTTTATTTTTAAAACTTACAAGTAAAAACAAACTTATTCAAAGATACTTTGAACACATATGTACAGCAAATAGCAAGATGAGTATAAAATAAATTAAGTCCATAGAGCGTCGCACTTGGGTGAGTTCATAAACTTGGCAATAGGACACCTAAAAGCCTCGGAGAAAGGTGAGAAATTTTTCAGCACGTCATTCACTCTGCGACGTCCGGAACTGTGAGAAGAAACGACGTCTTCACGTCTGATTTCACAAAATTGCTGAAAAGTAAAATCCCCGTGTTCATTATTTCCAATCTAACATTAATAACGAGCTTGAAATGAAGTAAATGGTATGAACTTTTACAGCTTTTAGCCGATTTAAAGGTGGAAGAAAATTTCATTCTATTAACCCTTTGCTTACAGTATACCATGTTGTACCATCACATGTGGTCCACATGTTGTACCAGCCGCAAGCAAAAGGTTAAAATTTTAAGAAATTACTTGAATATAGTTCTACGTGACACTTTACTGAATTAGAGGCATACCTAGAAATCGTTGAAAACAGCAGGAATATCTGGCTCAATTGATTTTGGGTTTTTTTTCCGTTGGCAACAATTACGTCTCCTTTTCAAGGTCCTCTTTTTTACCTATTAAATCAGGCTTATTTTAATCTGCTATTTGGAGAAAGGGTAAGAGTCCATCCTCTAATATTTTTCAAAATGTGAATTATTTTTCGTTTAGTTAAAAAAAAGTTCGTTTAGTTAAAAATGGACCACCCCTAATAACTTTGATCGGATCTTCACGCTTTAGGACTCATTCTTAGTGATTCAAGAGGGTAATTTCAAATATGCTTATTAATTAGGACAGACGATATTTTAACTTACGAAAGCAAGCACAAAAGCGTACTTTTCTTTGAATAAACATATATTTTTTTCCACGGACTCTAATTTCTGACTTCCAAAATAAAATGGGCAGCCACAATCTGGGAAATATGGTCCCCATAGTTTAGTCGCGAGAGTGTGATTTAAAGTTTGGACCCCTTAATATTAATTTTATTTTTTGCATATTTCGCCATGTATCGAGAAATTGTTAAGTGAATTGCAAAAGTTTCGCACACAATTCTAAAATTCATTTATCCAAAGATAATTCTATACAAAAAATAACTTTTAATATTAGACGAAAAAATAAGTTTAAATTTCAAGGTGTAATTTTTTTTCATCATTATAAAGAATATAATTTTGCATGACAAAATACAAAATTTGAGTGAAATTGGTTAAATAGTTCCTGATAAGTAAAATTTTTAAAATGCGACGTTTTTGAAATTCGATTTCTCAGGAATTATTCGACCGATTTCACTTGAAGTTTGCATTTTGCCATGTGAAATCATGTTCTTTAGTATGTTGTAAAAAATAGTATACCTTACAATTCAAAAATTTATCAAGGAATATTAAATTATATAATAAAAAATTATAAATATTTACTAACAGTTTTTTCTTTTGAATATAAGAATTTTATAATTGTGAGCAAAAATGTTTCAATTCGCTTAAAAAGTTCCTGAAATATGGTGTAATACGCAAAAAAATAAGTTCAACATTTAGGGGTCCAAAATTTGAATCGCTCTCCTGATCAAAATATGGGAGCCATATTTCCCACATTGCAGCTACCCCCTATATTTCGGAGGTCAGAAATCTGAATACATCGAAATATTTATGAATCTGAATATGTTTATTCAGAAAAAGTTCGTTTTTGTGTCTGATTTCGTAACTTAATATCGTTTGCACAAAATTATTAGCATATTTGAAGTCACTCCCAAGATTAAATTCTAAAGCGTAAAGATTCGATCATTAAATCAAAAATTATTCAAGGTGGTTTTTCGTCTCCTTTTTCTTCTTTTTTTGTGCATTGTGCTTCTTTTTTACTGATCTGAAATTTAACTTAACATTCTGAACTTTTACAGGAGTTTAAAATAAGCACAGATATTATTTAAGTGCAAATACTTTTGTGAAATAGAGTAAAGAACATTTAGAAATTAATTTTCTTTAGAGCTGAAAAGTTAGAGAAGGAAAGACACTATGACATTTTACACACTCGATAAATTTTAAAAAAATCATATTAATGATTTAAAGCAACTTTTAATAGACTGTCAAATATGCTGTTTTAAAAACCATACCAGCTCAAAGAAAAAAAATTTTAAAAAAAAGGTATTTTTTAAATTGAGAAAAACTTAACCATTTGGATTTCTATGAGAAAAAGTTGTTTAAACCCCTAAAAAAATATAAAATATTTACCAATATTCAAGTTCTAGAACTAATTTTAGTGACACATTCCATTCTTACACTCAAGTTTTAGTTTAATCTATTTATTAGAAGTCGAGTAATCATGAGCAACAGAAGAAAAAATATGAATTGAGACAAACATGTATAAAGACAGAACTTTGATTAAATATACAATATAAAAAATACTTGATTTTAGAGACGATTCTCATTAGGAAAATGGGTGCATTATTTTCTGTTTTCATTCAGTGGTTTTCAGTATTTTTGCTCTAACTTTGGAAATTTTCTGAGTATTATCTTTAACTTAGAACCAAATTCTCAGAATTTAACAAGTCAAAACATTTTTTTCCAAGATATCGAAAATTTTGTTAGAAAAAACTTTTTAGATCACTTAAATACCTGCAAGACTCTCTCACTTTAATTATTAATGTCACCAAATTGGCGATTTTTTAAAAAGTTTAATAAATTCCATAATATTTATGTTATTCGTCAGTTCTAAACCCCAGATAATTCTTCATAGCAAGATGATATATATAAATAGTTTAAAATCTTTGTTTTGCTTGAAATGTAAAGCACTTGAACTCTGGCTCTTTTATTTTCTTTGGAGGCAGAGCTTCGACAAACCATGTTAAGCATTGTTTTGACGTCCTTACCTGAGCGTAAGTTATGAAAAACAACTGTTCGTTAGTTACTCTCAGCAACCCTGGCAATAAATCTTCAGCTCCATTCTTATTCAGGTACCGCAAATACGCCTGAAAGAGAAATTAGATTGTTTAATAGAACTAACTTAAGTACTTAATTTCGACAAAAATAACAGTTGCTCTTTATATTTACAAGGGTTGGCAAAAATATGGAAACACTTCTATACTATCTCTATGTTAACGATCTTCCTTTTAGCAGAAAATGTTTTTGAAAAGATAAAGAATATTTTTTAATGTTTAAAGAATGGTTTTGAATGTTTTGAGAAGATAAAGACTTTACATAGCAAAAATGCTGGAACAATTTCATCATGTTTGAAGCTTTTAGAAACGGTGCTCTTTTTACCCATGGAAAATTTACATCGAACAAAATGGTCTTAGGAATTTAAAACCCTTTTTCAATTTTTAATACCGTTACAATTATAATAGCATTTTTATTTAAATATCGCACTCCTACAGCATGATTTCAAAATTGCTGGTCTGAAAGCTAAAAAATTATTTACTTTATTTCCTCCTTTTGGGCAAATTCGAATTTTGCATGGGTAAATAAAGACATCACTTTTAAAAGTTTCAAGCATGATACTTCAAACTGTAGGGGAGAGTGGGGTCAATTGAAACAGGGTACGATTGTAACAGAGCAAAAATTTCGAGTGTCGTGTTCTAGATTTGGTTCCTAGATGGCGCACAAGGTGTATTTAATAAATCTACATGTACAGTCCGCAAAAAAAAAAAGATATCACCCTGAATAACTTTTGTTCTAATGATCGGATTTTCACGATCTAAGCGTCGATCTTAATGGTTCCCGGGGGTGACCTCAAATATGCTAATTAATTAGTGCTAACTATTAATTAAGTTACGAAATCAGACACAAAAACGTACTTTCTCTGAATAAACATGTATTTTTTTTTACATATTTGGATTTCTAAGCTTCAAAATATAGGGGGTAGCCGCAATCTGGGAAATATGGTCCCCATAGTTTGATCAGGAGAGCGATCCAAAGTTCGTACCCGTTAATGTTAATTTCACTTTTTACGTTTTTAGTCATATTTTCAAAACTAGGACTGGGCGATATTAGAAATTATATATCGTGATATATCGTCAGTTTTGCATCGCGATATAGCGATGTATCGCGATATAGTATTTTTGAATTTCATTTACTTTAAGGCACAGAAAGTCAGATTTCTATCAAGACTTCATACGCATATTGATTTAAATCAATTTATAAATTTGAAAATATATATGTTTTGCTAAAGAAAGATATTAAATAAATTGACTAAGATGTACAAATCTTACTTAAAATATTTATTGAAAAAATGTGTGTAGATACAGAATGAAATATTTGCACTTCTTTATCGTTTAGGTATAAGCAGTCTTAATTTAAGTTAACCCCTAAAACACCCTTAATGGAAGAAAAAAATTGTTATTAAACAAAAGCTGATTTTAAAATTTCAAAATATATTTTAATTAAAATAAAAGTTAGATTGACTAAAAGCCGAAGTTTAAAATTAAAAATGTTCGAATTTTAAACTAAAAAGTAAACATAAGATTTGTAATAATTTCTTAAAATTTTCGTTCTCTGAAAGATTTCTCAGTTTAAAAATAAAAAGGGAATTTTATAAAGATATCTAGCTGAAATTGTCCCGCAGTGGACTGATCATTAAGACACGGTTCCCAGCAGATCACCGAAGTCAAGCATCACTGGCTACGGTCAGTGTGCGGGTGGGTGACCACTTGGATCAGTCTGCGTAGGGACCGAGGGTGTGCGGTATTGGTCCTCGTTAAACTGTGCTACCGTAAAGTGCTCGACTTCGCGCGCAGGTCGTCGGGCTACCGAAGCGGGGGTGCCATCCCCTCCGCAGAGGATCAAAATTGTGATGGCATGTCTTCGGATCATCCTCCGGGATGTTTCCCAGACCGTCGCCAATAGCCCATTGTGCAGCTCTAGTGCGACGTGAATTAACAGCAACAGCAACAATCTAGCTGAAATTATTGAAAGAAAATTTAAAAAATTAAAAAAAAAGTTTGTTAAGAAATTCATTATACACTTAAAACAAAGTGTTAAAAATATTTTATTTTTTTAAAAAAAAGAAACTTTTTTTAACAAATCAATATTTGCTTGTACTATTATGCGTAAATAATTACAGAATTATTAAGTTCGATCGTAATGTTCAAATTCTTAATGAAGAAGTAAACACAAGTTTTGTTATATTTTCTAAAAATGATCACGCAAATAACAAAAGATTTCTTAGTTTAAAAATAAAAAAATAAATAAAAAAAAATTTATCAATTTTTTTACCTGACAGCATAGGAACAATATTTAAAAAATAAGTTCGTTAAAAAATTATTTGTATGCTTAAAACAAAGAGCTAAATAAATTTTAGAAAAAAATGCTTCTTAAACACTATTTTTATTATTATTTCATATAAATAATTAAATTAAATTAAATAATGACCGAATTATGAACGAAAAACAAAGTAAGGCAAGTTTCTTAATTAAATTCTTAAAAATAAAAACAAAAGAATTGTGATATTCGGTAATATATTTAGCTAATTAACTAATAATATAAAACGAAAATTAAAAAATAATAATGATTTTACTCTCTAATAAAACGAAGTAGTAATTGATAAAAAAGAAATGAATAAAATTCGCAAACTTTTCAAATTCTTTTGAACAAATAAAGTTTATTGACTTATGTCCAAAAAATAAGTTTTGTTTTAACTTTATTTCTAAAAATAAAAACAACTCAAGATTTATAAATTTAAAATCAGTAATAGAAGCCCATTAAATTATTAGAAGTTTTATCCGAAAGGTTTTTAATAAATTAAAAGAAAGTAAAAAAATAACCTAACAAATTTATTTACTTTGTAATTTAATTCCTTATGGGTGCCTTAAATTAGATTTCCGATAATTTTCGCATTTAAAAATATAAAAAAAGTTTTGTCAGAAAATAAATAAAAAACTTACCTAATTAATGAAGAAACTTTTCTTTATAAATTCTTTTCAATAATAGATTGCGTTCAGAACAAGGTTACGACGGCGATCACGAAGTTAATCCCATTGAAACTAATCTACAAGAAACGATTTCAAATCGCGAAGGTGCGAAAACGAACATGTGATATAACGATATAAGGTCTCAAAAGTGATTCTGATTCTACCGCTCATCAGTCAAGGCCGTCTCAACATAACGAAACAATATCGTCTTCCACAGCGCGAGTTGGCATCGGAACGTAAGAGAAAGTCCTTGCGTGTATCGCTATATCGTTATATCGTCTTCTTCACTCGACGGCTTAAATCAGATTTCTCATGTATCGCTTGGAATGAAAGTTGCTGTATCGGTTTGCCGATATAGGCGTTAAATCGATATGTCGCGATATATCGATTTATAGCCCAGTCCTATTCAAAACTAATGAAGCAATTTGAAGAAAATTGCGCCCACTCATAAAACTCATTTACCCAAAGATAATTTCATGAAAAAAATAATTTTTAGTAATTATTAATTATTTTTTATTATTTAATTAAATTGAGGATGAAAAAATTTTGAATTATAAGATATGAATTTTTTTATACCATAATAATCTACATATTTTTCAATACAAAAATCTAAAGTTTCAACTGTTTTTATTTATTAGAAGCTGAAAAAAATTAAAATTAATTATTTTTGAAAAAATAATTTGGCGACAATAAAAAAATGATTAAATGGGGCGATTAATATTAAAATGTGATAAACTTGCGAGGAACTTGACTTCTCGCGCGTAGTGTAAAATTTCATTCATATTTTTTTCGCTAATAATCGTTTGCTAATCCTTTTATTTTTATTTCTTTCAAACTATAAAATACGATGTTTCTTTTTAGTCATTTAATAATTTATTTGTAATTTAGTAAAGAAATTATAAATAAAGCATTTTGAATAAAAAACACTTTATTCAACGAATGTCTAGTTTTATAAAGGCGTGCTTCTGATAGAATATGATTATGCACCAGATTGTGCTTACTTAATGTGATTATTTTTTAATTTTTGATTTTCTTTTTCAATAACTGATACAATTTCAATAATATACAAACGTATGCATAGATTTGGAATAATATATTTATCAATTTCTTGAATATATATTTTATAATTATTAATACGAATGCGTAGTCAACATTTTTAATCATCTTAAAACTTCGCCCGGTGGCTGAGCGGTAGCGCTTCGCGCTGTCGTTCCTCGGGCCGGGCAAGGCTGACTCAGCCTTTCATCCCTTCAGTGGGTCGATAAATAAGTACCAAGCATGATTGGGAACTAAACACTGGGGGATCCGCGTTCGGCTGACCACCTGAACGGAACATCTGCTCCTGCACCCCAGAGCCCTAGGTCCAGAAAACTGAGATGGGCACAGTAGGCCTTGGCCCTCCATGGGCTGTCGTGCAGCTGAGTTTAGAGTAGAGTTTTTTAAAACTTCTTTACATCTTATATATCGCCTTAATCTTAAAATAAATTTGTAAATTACCTGTCTGTGCGTGTTTCGCAGAATTATTTTTCTAACTTTTTTATTGAATTTTAATGCAATTTTTTTTAAATTCTATTATGTATATTTTTGTCCAATAATATATTAATCAATCGTTTAAGTACTTTAATTTATGTTTTTCTTTAAAATAAAATTACTTTTTAAATTATTGCTAAGTTCTTATTGAAAGAAAACTTAGAATTATTGCCAGCTATCTGAGAATTAAATCTTGTTAAGAAATTAAAAATATTCTACTGATCACACACAATATCATTCGAGGCAGAACAGCTGACTATTTACTAAAAATACTATTGTTTACGAAAAATGAAGATAAATTATTAATTTTATTTCTTTTATTGCTTCTTATTTATTCGAGTAATGAAAAGTAAATGCGTATGTGCGCACAGGGGAAAAATTTAACAGATTGTTTTGTTTTTTAAATGAACATAAAAACTATGGGCATGCAATTTTAATTCAACATTCAAAGAAAATCTTGTGCGCTAACCCTTTTGTCTTAAAAGTTGAAAATATTTGCTTTAAAAGTTGTTTGTATGATTTCTCAACTTTTGCACAGTTCAAAAAAATATTGCTATATCAGGAAAATGTTTGATATGCCTTGTTTAGTTAAACAACTACTAAAATAAAAAATTGTAAAAAGATTAGAAAAACGTGCTATTTTTAGAATCATCATCTCGAAAATTGTTCTTTTACTCCATTTGACTTTCTTCTTCTTAAATAACTTATAATCATAGTTTTAACACACGTTTTGAAGAAATTATGTAAACAAATTCCTAATATTTCGTAATAAAAAAACAAGAATATTAATGATTTATTTATACAGTGAAACCTGCCAAGTTGACCACACTTGTAAGTTTTACATCTGAATAAGTTGACCTCAATTATCAAGAACGGAAATTTTCCTACATAATAAAGAAGCAAAACCTTTGTAACTTGACCACCTGTCTATCTTGTATGTTGACCACTGAAATAAGTTAATTTTGTCTAGGAGTATTATGAAATTCTATTCTAAAACCCTCATAAGTTGACCAGAAAAAAAAATTCAGAAAAGTTTCTGTCATTTTGCAATGTATGTTAATATTTCACTTGTTTGGTGAAATAGTGTAAAAAGCTAATCTAAACCCTTTTGTGAGTTGACCATCTGGGGAAACTGTAGGGACTCAGCTTTTGACCATTCATTGAAAACAGGTGTGTTAGTTGAAAAGTTGCTCTTCCAGTTGCAATAGTGAGCAAATAGGCTTATATGTGTAGTAATAACAGAATAAATTTTGAAGTGTTAAAATAATTTTGTTTTGTTAAAGTTTTCAATGTTTTCGTGTTCTGATATTTTAAGAAATTATTTTTATTAAACACTTCACATGCATAACTAACAAAATAATTTTTTTTAAAAAGTTAGTTAAATATTAAAAATATTTCTGTGTAACAAATTGAAGTTCGTTTAGGTTTAAACACATTTCTTGAGATATTCATTTGGCCATTTGCTAAATCAAATTTTTAAGTCAAGTAAAAAAAAAATTTAAATGTATAGCAACATGTAGGAAACGAAAAAGTAAACAATGTCCCACCCCTTCTATAAGTTGACCACTTGTCTACGTTGGCCACTAAAACAATGCACATGAAGTGATCAACTTACACAAGTTTTACTGTAATTGTTTCATTGAACCAGAGTAGTTAATTGTTTTCGTAATAATCGGCCTTACAACTATTTAACTTAGATTCTTTGGACTAGGCGTCACTTCATGCATGTCTTTCGAGATTGAAATTTCAAAGATAAAATGTAAAAATTACAAGAATGCGTAAGCTGGTTTCAATTAACAAAAAAAAAGGGACAAAATCGTTGGCAAAAGAAGTTATCTCATGAAAAGAGTGTCAGAGTTGAAAAAGTATTGTAAAAACTGTAACAATTGTTACTCTTGTTTAATTAAGGGTATTATAAACCTAATTTTCTTTTAATCATGTTTTTTAAAGAACTAACGAAAGGAGTGTGTAAATAACATCAACTCGTAATTTTCTTCGTGTTTTTTTTTGTTTTTATTTATTATAATATTGATATATATATATATATATATATATATATATATATATATATATATATATATATATATATATATATATCAAAATGCTTTTAAAATGCCATATAAACTTTATTAAGTTTTACAATTTTATCGAAAATAAATACCGTGATTTCTATAAAATTTTGCGATTATGCATCAGAATAGCTATCTTTTTTCAGGTCCACCTTTGCTTGATCACTTTTTTTTCCTTTCCTAAGAAACTCGAAGTGAGGGGCAAAAGCATTTAACCCTACAACTCTTCATAAATTTATGATAACTTATGAAAATTGGTTTTAATTCAAAACTGTCCTACAAATTACATTAAAACAGCTTTAAAAAAATAAATAATGTCAGATAAAAAGTCAAAGATTCTATAATCTTGGAGAATCAAAAATAATTTATTAATTTATTTAAATTTCCTTTTTAAAGGAGATTTAAAAAAAAAAAAAAAAAAGCCCAGAAAGCAACGCGAAAAATTCTTTTGGTTGCTTAGCAACGAGAAGCACTATCTTTTCCCATCTTGTCATTCATTCAGTTTCTTTATGGTTGTTATAAATTATTTCCCCTTCTATGGCGAGGTAATTTGGCATATTTTTAAACCATCGCCAGATATATAAATCCTTATTGCGACCTAATTTACAACCCATTTTTTTCGAAATTTTGTCTACCCCCCCTATTTTAAGGGTCAGGATTCCAAATATGTAAAAAAAAATGCATGTTTATTCAGAGAAAGTACGTTTTTGTGTCTGATTTCGTAACTTAATTAATAGTTAGCACTAATTAATTAGCATATTTGAGGTCACCCCCAGGAACCATTAAGATTGACACTTAAATCGTGAAAATCCGATCATTAGAACAAAAGTTATTCAGGGTGATATCTTTTTTTTTTTGCCGACTGTACACCCCTGCTGGCAACCATTTTTATGTACTTTTGAAAGAGTTATATCACAAAAGATATTTTCAAGCTACGTAAGTACTTTTTTTGGTATTAGATTATTATATTGTAACAAAGTAATTTTGTTCAAACAAATAAAAATTATTAACCGAATATGTAAGTGGACACCTTAATTAACATTTCAATAAAAAAGAATTAGTTTTGTTAATTAACTAGCAATGTTTTTAACAAATGAAGCTGAAATGGCGTCTTGGGGACGATTGTAACAATAAGTAAAGGGACGATTGTAACAGCTGAAAATAATCTTATGTTCACAAACCATTACTTAACTCTTTAAGAACCACCAATAGTTTCGTATATCATTTATATTATGTTGCATGTGCATTATTTCATTTGTCACCTTTCGCAGCATAAATTAAAATTTTTAACCCCTTAAAGTTAAAAGTTTAACCCTTTAGGTCTCTGCTCATTATTATTTTTACTCCTAAAATATCACTTCAATTTTAATCAATAAAAACAAATATCACAACTATGATAATATGTATAATTAACTATGTTTTAGTTGAATTTATGAACTGTTACAATTGACCCCGTAAGTGGGGACAATTGTAACAAGTGCACGACTGTCAAAAATTGTTAATAACTAATATAATAACATTTAAAATAAGGAAATTATAATTTTTTCTAGTAGAGGATAGTCTACTTTACTCGTCTGTCAATTAATACTAATAATATATTGGATTTTTTGTTAGTTAAAAATAGTTAAGTAAAAAATGTTACAATTGACCCCACTCTCCCCTACCAATAGTTTTGCCATGTAAAAGTTCCCAAAACATTTGTTGCTAAACGATAGAAGTTTTTCAATATTTTTCTCAACCCCTGTATTATTCATTTGATACTAATACTACTGACAATAAATAAAGTTATATACCCTGAATGATAAATAAACTCCTTGGTTATCACAGAGATCCTCATTTAGCGAACTCAGCGAAACCTGCAAAAAAGAAGTAAACAGTTATGAATGCAATAGACTAACAAAGACAGCAGGATTTCCACCATATATGTCAACCTGCAAACAAAAATATAATTAACACTAGGTTTACGGGACGCGTCATTTTGACGTACTTCGAATTTTATAAAGAAAATTACAAAACCAGTTTGCATTTTTATTTTATCCCTTGTAATGACTTTTATCCATTGATCGAGGTAAATACTATATATTGAAGTCTATTTTCTTCAAAAGAGTTGAAATATTGAAATTCTCTTTGTGGTATGCCTATCTCTACGGATATGCGTCAATTTGACGCCATCGTAATTTAGACAAAATTTTGCGTAAACATGCAAGCATCACATCAGTAATAAATAGGAATGTACCGACAATACTTCGATCCGTTATCAGATATCATTATCTCAAATGAAACAAGGAATAAACAACTGTTGCCGATAAGCAATAATAGAAAGAACAAACGCAGAATGTTAATTGATTTCAGAGTGTCATATTTCGAAGGTTCCAGTTGATTAGTTCGAGTATTGAAAAATTAAATACTAGACTATTTCATAAATATATATCTCATATTTTCGTTTTTTTTTCTCATAGTATGTAATTATATTGCTTTCTAAGTCCAGAGATGTCAACTGCTCCGGACAAGCCAAAATAATTTTTAAAAAACGGTAAAAAACTACTAAGTAAATTTTGCAAATATAAAGTGGTTAATTATATAAGCCAACGAATTATTTAGAAATAGTGGTGGATTAAAATATACTCAATTGAATTTATTAAACCAAGAATCACAATTGATAAACTACCACTTTAAAATATATATTTGCTGTCCGGAGCAAGTTGGCATATCTGTAAGTGCTGTTATTCGTTCATGCGTCAAATTGACGCGTGTTCGTAGAGATAGGGATATAAGAAACGTCCGTAAACCTAGTGTTAAATGATCAGATGTACCACTTAGTTCTGTCACATACTTTCGTTACAAGATTGAATACGTTTTGCGCCATGTAGGCTGTATCTCCTTAAGCTGGAACGTTGCCATTGAGTTAAAGGATAAATGCTTCTTTTATAAAAGAAACTTTTGCATTACTGTAAAAGATGTACTTACGGGAAAAAAAACTATCGGGTGGGCTAATTTACAATCCAGTGGCTTTTAACGATTCACTCGCTTTTTTGGAGACTTTGATCTTGACTGTAGTTGGTCTCAATTATAATACAAGATTTTATTTCTTTTAAAAATTTGTAACCTGAACGAAAAATACAGTCAAGAATCAAGTTTTTTTTAATTATTATTTAAGAAAATGCAAAACAGGAGAGCAGTCGTTAGAAGCCATTAAATCGGAAAATCGCTTAGTCGATCAAAAAAATTGGGAATATATATAAATATATATAAACATAAAAGATTTATGTATATTTTTAATAAATATATATTTTACAAAAATTGAAATTTTCAAAATTATATTTAAATAAAAAATTATTTAGGAAAGCTTTTAGAAAGTCTCTCTTTTTATCTTTCTTTCCTTTCGTTTTTTTTTTTTCAAAGATGGTACAGCAAATTTGAATTCTTTAAGAAAGAAGTGTAAATATTATTTTTTTACCACTGCTGCTTGATGAGGATATTGGGAAAGTTCGAGAAAACAACGAGCTTTCTTTTGAGCATCTCTTAGGACGTAACCTGGGAAGCTCGTCCAATTAACACCTGAGTGTCCACTCAAAGCTGAAATGAAAAGAAAACATGATTAGTTCAGACATATTTATTTATACATATCTATCTGCTTATCAGCTGAAGAGCTTTGAAACAATTTATTATGTCAACAAATTAAAGAGATGAAATGAAGTGACATTTTTGAGAATTCAAGCAAATTATTCTTCAACTTCATATGTCGACATAAGATTATGTCTTAAGAACAAATGAGATAAAAAGGACTTAAAGATTATGTCTTACCATAAAATCAGTTTATAACCGTCGTTGAACAGCCGACCCAATTTTTTGGGTTTACGGCTACTAATGTTCATCCTCGTGGTCTTGTGATTTTGAACCCAATCCTGAAGAACTCCTGGATCAAGTACTGGGAGACGTTTTGCCTTCGTGGAGGATTTTTAATGGAACTAATCCGCATTTGCGTTACATGGAAAAGAAAACCTCACGAGGTTAGCCTAACGGCAAGTGGACTCTAACCCATGATCCGTCTACCACTGAGTATATTTTCCGAAAGCATTGTGGTCAGTGCAAGCCGAATGCGGAATTCGTATTGACCAGTCATCGCTGGGATTCGAACCCAATTCACCTCATTGGAAGGCGAACTCGCTATCTTCTGAGCCATCAATGCTCCATTAAATCAGTCTATAATATTCCTTTAGCTGTGAGTTTCCAATTGTTAAAATCTAAAAATCATCTGCACTCATATAAACATTTCTCGCAATGGTATACTGCAGTCAGAAAAAGTTATAACAAAAAGTATATTAAATTCAGAGAAAGAATACTTCTATGATAGATATCGGGACTAAAATTATAGTCTCTATACGTTATATAAATATAAGAATTTCTAATTCATGATATATTTTTACATATTATAAAATGTATAATATAGATACGAGGTGTTTCAGGTCATTCAAAGAACTACGAACGATGAAACCCACATATAACTTCGTATTTCCACAACTAGAAGAGCTTCAGCCACATGTCTTTTTGCACCAAGATGGTGCACCACCTCATTGGGGTATCATCGTTCGTAGTTCTTTGAATGACCATTTTTCAGGAAGATGGATTGGGAGAGGAGGTCCAATTCCTTGGCCACCCAGATCACCTGATATACCGCCGTTGGACTTTTTTCTTTGGGGATTTATAAGGGATAATGTTTACAATAGAATCGTGTCGAACATTGATGACCTAAAAGCCAGAATTACAACCGCAATAGCCTCTGTGGATGCCGACATGCTTGCCGCTACCTGGCGTGAAATTGACTATCGACTTGATATTCTCCGTGCGACGAAGGGAGCACACGTGGAAGTTCATTGACAAAGGTCATGAAACTTTTTGAGTCTATCTAACCATTTATGTTATTAATTTTAATCTATCTTTATTATTTTCTGTGTTATTAAACATCAAAATGGGTCCGGGACTTTATAAACACCCTGTATATTTATATGCGAAAATTTTATAACAATATCTTAAGTGGGCCTCTAAAACCATGCGAATTGCATCTTAATACTTAAAAAATATGATTATTAAGGCAAAAGATATTCAGACAAAAAATATTATTTGTTAATATTTTGACAATACAGAAAATCCAAATATCATTTGTTTATCATTTTTTAGCATCATATCCCACAATTATCGTTTTTAAATATAATAATAAATTAGTTGATCAAATGTTTCTTTCCACAAATGACAACAAATTTCATATAAGCACTATAGGCATCACTTTTGCAAAGAGCGATTATATTTGTAATCTTTCAAAATATTTAAACTATTTGCCACATACGGAGTTTTTAACAACGTAATTAGGGATATAAGTTTATATATATCACGACAGAAAAAAGCAAACACTGGTAAGAAAATAATTTCATTCTAGCTTTTTTTCTTCCAGAAAACATAAGCGTGAAATATCGATGAGAACCAACATCTATCGATGAGAACCAACATCGAAAAAGCGAGTAATAATGAATAGTATGGAATAAAGAATAGTAATTCCTCTCTAAAACCAGTTATAATTGTTGCTGTTTTTTTTCCGTATCTTTTTCATACAAGAATGCCATCCCTGTTTTTAATGTATATTTTCCAAAACCATCTTAAAAATGTAGTAAAAAACTTGAAAATTTGGAGTTCAATATTGTATGTACTTAATCAAAAAACTTTTTTATAAAATCTGAACTTTTTCATAACTTTTTCATAAATTTTTTTCCTTATAAACTTTTTAATCAAAATCTGACGAATAATTTTCAAGTCAATTATAGTGAATTGCCATATAAGCATAAATATCAATAGTGAGGCTGATTTATGAAATTTTGCATTTTATACCTACCATCTAAATCAAATCCATGGGTAAGTTCATGGCCAATAGTCCACCCAAACGTTGATAAAGCTTTATATCTAGAAATATCAAAAACATTAGGTAAGCTATAATTACTTTTAATATCAACGTTTTTAATATTTTTTTCAAAGCTTTCGAACTTTATACAGTTAAAATATATAAAGAAATATATGATTTATATGATCAAAGTTTCAATTAAAAATTTCACTTAATCGAGGTAAATAGTACCACATCGTTTAGTGTGACAATATTTCCCTAAAGAAAAAATTACATTAGCAACTTTTTTTTATTCGACTTTGTGAACGCAATTTGTTTCCTGATTTTATTCTCTTTTGCCAAGAAACATAAAAAGGCCGCTATTTAAGGACCTTAACCCGAAGCGAAGCTATTATTTTATTCTATTTTCACACAACTATCTAGGCGTAATGTATACTAAATTTGCATAAACAATCATCTGGGATTCAGAACAGACAAATTGTTTAAATATTAATAAAAACCCGGAAATTATTAAACAAATTAAGAACTTAATTGTCAGAAGAGAAGAAGAATATTAGAATATTCATCTTCGTCATCACACGTTTAATCGTTAACTCTCTTACTCAAACTTAATTACCATTTCTTAGATTATTCTATTTTGTGATCACACGGTCACTCTCTGAATCGAAACTTAATTGCTATTTCATAGATTATTATGCTTTGTGATCACACGTTCATTCTCTTAATCGAAACTTAATTGCGATTTCGTAGATTATTCTGCTTTGTGATCACACTTTCACTCTCTTAATCGAAACTTAATTGTGATTTCTTTGATTATTCTGTTTTATGATCACACATTCACCCTCTTAGTGAAAACTTATTGCTTATGTTCTGCGATCACACTTTCAATCTTTTAATCAAAATTTAATTTCTCTGTCTTATATTATTCTGTTTTGTGACCACAAGCTCTCTCTCTTAATCAAAACTTAATTGCGATTTCATAGATTATTCTGCTTTGTGATCACGCGTTCACTCTGTTGATCAAAACTTAATTATTATTGCTTAAGTTATTAGGTTCTGTCCTTACACGTTCATTCTCTTAATCGAAACTTAACTACCACTTATAAGATTATTCTGTTATAACGAAAATTTGTAAGAAACCATAATTTACTTACTTTGGAATGTTGGGAGTTAAGGAAAAAGACTGTAATTGAGCCAAAGTTAGAACTAAAAAAATAAAGCAATAGTTAATTCACCAAAAAATAATAGGCGTAATTTCATCATACAATTATCAACTTAAAATAGAGCCTTATTTAGCCTTTTTAAATCAATAGAATTTCAAAGATCTCGAGTTTTAAAATCGCATCGGCAAAATTCAAGACTATTATCAATTCATAATGAAGTGAAGGCAGTGGTTTTATTTTCCCCTCTTACCTACTTGAACTTTCGATTCTTCGTAGCCTTGGGGTATTTATATTAGACTTGACAAACATAGGTCTCGAGGTGAATTTTATATTAAAAATCCTTTTATTGTTCGATACTACATATTCTAATATTTCAAACAAATTATAAATTTTGTTAAATACGCAAATTAGGCTTACAGTCTTCTATTATTTAATATTTTACCCGTAAGTATGAGTCACCTTTTACGGTTGGAGAGGAAAATCTATCCTAGTGGTAGCCACATATCTACATGTTATTCTGTAAATCTCATGGTTTTTATACTTTCAAAAATTATTGATTTACTCTCCAACACAAATGTAAGTTTTAAGGTTATGAATATAATGTCTTCTAATTAGGAAGTTATTTTTTTAAATTTTGAGTCAATATAGCAAATTTAGTTTAATTTTTATCTAACTTCAATTCTATAAGCTTCAGGCAAGATCTTTCAAAACTGTGCCAACAGTTTCGCCATGTAAAATCTTCCAAAGCATTTGATGCGAAAAGAAAAGATTGTTTACATAGAGTTAGTACAGAAATGTTTCCATATTTTTGGCCAACCCCTGTATCTTTGCTAAGTATTTTCGTCAAATTGAAAACGTCTCATAACTCGAACTGTTTTATGATCATACGAAGTACAAATAAATAAATAAACAGATGTTCCTAAGTTGAAATTAAAATTTTTCTTTGCTTTAAAAACTTCTGCTTTAATTCATTATACCACTGAGAAAAATATTTCATATATAGTAAGGGATAGATATAAGTATATAGTATATGGTAATGGAAAGACTTAATTTAGAAAAATACATGCTAATAACAAAATAAGGAAGTTACTACTCTTTACCTTTTCAAAAAAAGGTGCATGTGGATACATTGTTACTAGCATTGATAGGTAAATTAGGATAATATGACTCATTGGTCCATTGGTAAATTAATATGACTCAATACCGGACAAAGTTTTTTAACTATCCCGACAATTGAATTCAACGCTGTATTGTTTGAAACAGTCAGATTTTTTCCCCTATTGAACATTTTAATCCTGTCTGAACATGAAATTTCTGAACATTGTGTCATTAAAATTAAGTTTTTCTCTGTTATTTAGCAATTTATAACACTATTTTTAAGGTGTACTTTCTTAATCCTAATTAAACCATGTGGGATTCATGTTTATCGTGAATAATTTGCGTAACAAAGTTGTGTTCAATAATCCCCCTTTATATAAGTTGAACATCGAAAATGGAAGTTTATAAACACAATACTGTTTTACAAATCATTTATTAATATTTGAGTAAATATATCTCTATAAGCGTGAGGTTAATAATAGTAATACGTACTTATAGTATTTCCTCGAAAAAAGCTGTAAGCAGTGAGGTCAAAAGGAGATATAATCCTAGAAGAAAATATATTTTTTGTTAAAAATAAAGTTAAAACACGAGATTTGAGATTAAATAGTTCGGCTGAAATATTAAGAAAAATAAGAAAATATCTAAAATTTAGTAATGAAAACAATTTATTAAGTTACTGATTTCAAACACTGTGAGAAAAATTCGAATTTCTTAAAAATATCTGAAAAAGCTGTGAACCAATATCATTTTAATCCTTGCATTTAATACACTTGATAATATCTTGGATTACCTTGGATTGATAATATCTCTTTTATTGGATTACAACAACGTGTTTCTTATGATTGCAATATCCATTTTAATTACAGATCTTACTTTTTATAATCCATTTTAACTAAAGATCTTAATTTTGAATTGCACAATCTATTTTAAATAAAGATATTATTTTTCATAATCCAATTTAATTTACGATCTTAATTGTGAATCGCGCAATCCATTTTAATTAAAAAATCTTACGTTTTATAACCCTTTTTAGTTAAAGATCTTATTTTTCATAATCCATTTTAATTGGAGAGCTCACTTTTGAATTGAATAATCCATTTTAATTAAAGATCTTTCTTTAGAATTGCATTATTAATTTTAATTGAAAATCTTACGTTAGATCAGCATTATCCATTTTGTATAAATGTCTTACTTTTGAATTGCATAATCCATGTCATTTATTGTTTTGGAAAGTGATACGCCCTCTATAAGCTTTTGCATTCGTATGGCAAGTAGTTTCATTCCATTTTCTAGAAATGAGTCAGAAAAATTGCCCATCTAGAAAAAATTATACAAGCGAGATGTAAACAACTGTTTTTTTATAAAGCAAACATTTGCGATGAGAATATACATTTTTGAGTTATAAACCAAGTTTTATTTTACAAAAATATAAAAATTAAGAAATCACTTACGTTTGAATAAAAGGCATCAAAAAACGCATCATCTTTTCTTGGGTAAGCAATTTCAACTTGAATCTGATCAATCTATTAAAAAAAAACGAAATTTAAAACCTTTTTGTAGCTCTTTTTATGATAACACCATAATATACATTATAATAACACTATAATAACCAACATCATCGAAATTTATCTGGGCTATTGAGGCCGTTAGCGACCCTTTTCCTATCAATCTATAATAAACCCAATTGCGGATCTGCCAACTTTATACGTTTAGGGGGGGGGGATTTCTGGTGGTAACAAATTTCATGTTTTAATGTATGATCCTTTGTTTACTAAGTAGGTAGGTAAGTACTTTATTTACGTCGCACTAGAGCTGCACAATGTCTATTGGCGACGGTCTGGGAAGCATCCCTGAGGATGAGCCAAAGACATGCCATCGCAATTTTCAACCTCTGCAGAGGGGATGGCTTTCCTGCTTTGGTAGCCAGACGACTGTGCGCGAAGTCGAGCACTTTACGGTAGAACAGATTAACGAGGACCAATACAGCGCACTGTCGGTCCTTACGCAGGTTGATCAAAGTGGTCACCCATCCTCTTACTGACCGCAGTCAGTGATGCTTGACTTCGGTGTTCTACTGGGAACCGTGTCTTAACGATCAGTCCACTGCGGGACCCTTTGTTTACTTAATTTGATTTTAAGTTATTTTCCCAAACCACTGTGAATAATTCAAAAATTCATGCGAAAAACCACTTTCTTCTAGTTCTTTTGTGGTGGGACATTCAAAATGTTGGCAAAATTAACAAAAGTTCTGAAGATTTAGTTTTGTATTCTCTAACTACCTACCCATCCTCTTCGAGTCAGCTGGCCCACAAGGTCTCAAGTTTCCTTTTCGAGACACCCCTATCCTGAACCAGTCCTCTTGCCTCCTCCCATCTACTTAATTTTCTTATTGTCTCTCACTGTATGAAATATATTGCAAAAAGCGTAGAAGTTGACAGCCCTGCAAGTGGCCTTTACCATTATCTGTCTTTTGATAGTGGCTAGTGGCCATTAACTGTGTTTTTTTATGTCTAACTGGATTAATTTTTACAGCAGGGATGGGATTTTTTCGTAATAAAAATGTATAATAAACCTTACCTTATGAGTACTTCTTGATCTATCAAATTCTAAGAGGTCACGTGTGTTCTTGAATATAACCTTAAATTCGTTTTTCACTCTTAAAATGACATCTTCCATCTGCAAACAAAGCAAAAATGACAACAAGAATTCAAAACATAAACATACGTAGCATTGAAAAAACTAAAGATGATTAAAATCTAAGAATAATGTATTTGCTTTTAATGAAGTGTCGTTAAAACAGACTATTAATGTATTTTCCAGATTGTGATGTACGAATCAAGAATCTGAACCTGTCGGGAAGAAAATATATTTGTTCAGAAAAGATTTATTATCTCGAGACCAAAAACAGTATAATGCTACATGACTATGACAAGCTGAATGACTGTATACAGGGTATGTAATGATTGCCCTTAATATACATTTTTCGAAATGATAAGCACATTAGGGGTTGCAAGTTAATGCTTTAGAAGGGAAAATATACAAATGAGACCGAAATTTATCGAATCAATGTTAACTTCTTCGTCCTGAGTTATGAATTGACAGATAACAAATCAATGACTAGATAGATACACTATACCACATACAAGTATATTAAATATGAAATATTTTTCCTCATTTTATCACCCTCTTTGAACAGTCTACATTATTTTCTGAGTTTATGACTACCGATGTTCAACTCCGTAACCTTGTAATTTTGAACTCAACCCAGATGACAAGAGAACTCCTGGTTCAAGTATTGGGAGAAATTCGCCTTCGTGGACGAAGACTTTTTGACAGTACTAACCCGCATTTGCGTTACATGGAGTGGAACCTCACGAAAACTTACTAAGGTTAACCTGAAGTAAAGGAACACTAACCCATAATCCGTTTACCACTGAGAATATTTCACGTCAGTACTGTGGACGGTGCGCGCCGAGTGAGGAATTCGTATTGACCAGAAATTGCTGGGATTCGAACCCGTGTCACCTCATTAGAAGGCGAGTGCTCTATCCCCTGAGAAATAGGAAATATTGTAATATTCTGCTAATTGCCAAACGAATTAAAACATTTTGTAATAGTAGGACATACCTGCCAACTTTTGTCAAAAATGATTTTCGTTAGTGATAGTTAGATGACAATTGAATTACTATTACATGCAGAAATATTTTTTTCCACTCTGCAAGAAACTAAACACACCATCGCCTGATTTTTATGTCTTTATGCTGATAAGTTTAAATTGTTCAGTTATATTGCTGGTCCATATCACGTTAAAATATATTTATTATTTCAAAATATTAAAAGAAAAAATAAGGTTTTTTTCAGCACTTCATAAAAATGAAATGTTACGAAAAATTCGTAAAAGTTGAAAACTATATGAAATTATGCCAAATGTTCATTTGTTTTTGTAACCCCCTCCCCTATTGTTAGAATTTCATGAAATTTAGTTTCAGGAAATATTTATGCACACTAAATTGAATGTAATAAAAACATTCATGAGTTTTTTCAGAAAAAGTGAGCTTTTTAGTCAAAATAAGCCCCCATATTTATAGTCAACTGTTATAGATAATTTAAGACATTTTTATGAGATATTGCCAAAGCACTTTACTGAATGAAAATCCAACCAATCATTCAGACGTTGTAAAAGTGATCCGTTTTTTTACTATACAGTAATTTTTCTTTTGTTGACTTTTTTTTTAAAAAAAAATTTCATTTTTTAATCAAGCAATATTAAAAAAATCTATTCGAACAAAATAAATTTCTATAAAAGGGTAAAAGAGCAAAAAAAAAATTATTTCATTATGCATAGCTAATAATGTTAAATTATACAACAAAATAAGCTCCCTGAATACTTTTTGCTACCAGAATATTTCCTACTTACCACATTTTCAATATCGTCATCGTGTGTGGCATTGTAATAACTTTTCAAAATAGCAATCGGATATACAATATTACACAAACAATATTAAAAAAATCTATTCAAACGGAAAAAAAATTCTTTAAAAGGGGAAAAAAGCCACACAAAAAATTTCGTTATACATAGTTAATAATGTTAAATTATACAACAAAATAAGTTCCCTGAATATTTTTTTGCTACCTGAATATTTCCTACTTACCACATTTTCGATATCGTCATCATGTGTGGCATTGTAATAACTTTTCAAAATAGCCATCGGCATAAGCTTTTTCACATATCCAACGCATTGTCTCCAACGCGGCAAGAGACGCTCTGAAGACATGAAGCGAAAATCCATTTTTTTCTTCATCAGACTCTGGTGACTCTCAATAACTTGTCGAAATGGTTTTCCCAAAAATCCCATATGATGAAACACAAACTTCCAAGTCAAATAATTGGCGATGACCCTATATCAAATAATTCATTGAATAAAAGTTCGAAAAAGAAATTCCCACCAAACATTTTAATTGTAAAAAAAATTATCATATATTACCACAACTGATTCACATAATGATGTTGCAGTATTTTCTCCACAAGCATGTAATTATGACCCATAACAGAATGTCTAATTATCAATAATATTCTCTATCATCATAATTTTTTCAAGAATACTCTACCATATCCGTGAAAAGTCACTGAACCTTCTCATGATCATGCTGACTGTAATGAGACTATCACCCAAAATACAGGGTTATTCATAATTCCCTCCGCCTGTAAACGCCATTTTTCTTTTATACAACTGGCTTCAGGGGTATATGTTACTGCCATCTACCGGCAACTGCTTAAATTAAAACTTGAATACTTTCGGAATAATTTCATATGTTCTTTTTTGCCATATTCGTCTTTGTTTTTTTACAATAACGCTTCGAAACCCCGGAGGGAATTATGAATAACCCTGTATACTGTCCTGCTATCACGAGAGTTTCCGTAGACGTTAGACCTGGTAGTTGTCATGGCTGCATTGGTAGTTGTCATGGTTACGGGGATAAGTCATTGTGAATTAAATGTTTGTTCTCATGCTATTCCTCAATAATGTCATCATCTTTCCCGTGATTGGCAGATCCTCTAAACTGTTTAGTTAAGAGGATCTTAATTTTGGTTTGCCTAAAAGGATTTTAATTTGCCTCCATCTTTGAAACCAGAAAAGAGGTTAAACTGGTTTTTATTACGGAACAAGTTCTGCCTGTTCCTTTCCTGATTTATGATAGATAATCTCTGCCCCCTTTCTAATTTGAAAAGCTGTTTATTTTGATGTTGAACAAGATTAAGAGTAATACTTATATTTTGTCTGTAAGGTCATTTACATTTAAATTTGTTTCATTACAAAGTGAAAAAAGCTTATGTTTTCTTATCTAAATTGTTTTGCTCTTGTTTTAATACATCAGACTACCTCAGACATTCAGTTCTCTTGGTAGCTTGATAGTAGTTTTATGTCAAAATTATGGTCGCTCCGGATGCGATAATAGAATGTAAACTTGCCCCGGTGTGTGAGTCTGAATCATCTTTTTGGTAAGCAAGCTCTATTTCATGGGATATCACGGCCACATAAAGTTACCCAGAAATATTGTTTCAGCTCTTCAACATAAAGTAGATAATCAGAGTTGAAAAAAATAATTTTCAACCTTTTCATCCATTGGTAAGCAGTCTCAACTTATATCAAAAATACTCATGCATCTGAAAACAAGAATCGACTTAAGTGAAACGCAAATATGTTATCACTTTTTTCTTAGAAACGCTTTTTCTCATGACTCCAAAATAAGAATCTGACACGGGGAACATTCAGAGATATTGAGTAGGAAAACAACAAAATATGTCGGCTCATGATGAATTGTTTTTGTTGGAACAGCAAACAAAATCATCAAACCATGTTGGTTTTGCTCATGTGGGGTCAATATAAAGTAGTTCCAATTCCTAACTAGGAATGATGGTCAATCTTGATGATACCACCAACAAGTGAGATAGTTTTTGATGAGATATTGAGTAGGAAAACAATAAATACATGTCTGTTCATTATGAATTGTTTTTGTTGGAACAACAAACAAAACCATCAAACCATGTTGATTTTGCTCATGTTGGGTCAATATAAAGTTGTTCCAATTCCTAACTAGGAATGATGGTCAATCTTGATGATACCATCAACAAGTAAGATAGTTTTTGATGAGATATTGAGTAGGAAAACAATAAATATATGTCTGTTCATGATGAATTGTTTTTGTTGGAACAACAAACAAACCCTCAAACCATGTTGATTTTGCTCATGTTGGGTCAATATAAAGTTGTTCCAATTCCTAACTAGGAATGATGGTCAATCTTGATGATACCATCAACAAATAAGATAGTTTTAGATGAGATTTTGAGTAGGAAAACAATAAAATATGTCGGCTCATGATGAATTGTTTGTTGAACCAAAACAAAACCATCAAACCATGTTGGTTTTGCTTATGTTGGGTCAAAATAAAGTTGTTCCAATTCCTAACTTGTAATGATGGTCAATCTTGATGATGCCATCAACAAGTAAGATGGTTTTTGATGAGATATTGAGTAGGAAAACAATAAAATATGTCGGCTCATGATGAATTTTTTTATTGAACCAACAAACTATCTTATCCATGTTGGTCCAGCATGGAAAAACCATCAAACACTTGGGTAGAAACTACATGAAAACTTTTGTCTTGAGTAGAAACTACGTGTGAGATGAAATGTTCCTGCATGCGCGAATCATATGCAGCGAGAATACTCTATTAGCATTTTAATGAAATACTTATTTAATAAAAAAAAATGGCAAAGTAGAAAATGGCTTACTTTGATGATGTAGTGTGAAGTAAATCACTAATATCTTTAATGTAGTCTTCTAAGTGATCGACATAAACTTGTTGCTTGTCATGAGGGAAATGAAGTCGAAGATCAGAGAAAATAAGATTACGCCATCGAATCCAGTTAATCTGAATAGAAATACGATAAAACCAAATTACTATTATTCAGTTGAAATATGTCATATATTGGGTATAGTACTAAAACTATATAACTATTGCACTTGCGTTTTGAAGAACAATTTAAATTAATGTTTTGTCTTATTTCAACAATTGTCTCATTCTAACATCTCGTACTAAGATCGATGCAGTATTAGTTGTCTAGTTTTCCAGTTATAGTTTTTAAATGTGTAACTAGATAACTGAGTCATAAAAAATGTCTAAGGATAATTAAATAATTCCCCGACAACCCTTGGGTTTTTGAAATACGCAAGCTAATGAGAAAAATCTCCAGCATTTTCCAATCAATCTGATACTTTTTAGGCATATTTCAATAAGCCCACCTATCTGTAAGCTAATTAAAAAAATATATCATGCGTTTTTCAGTAAGCATGATTTATTTCAGACAGTTTGCAATAAATCCAAAGTATTGTAAGCTTATTTTAAATTGTCAAGATTTATCGCAATAAGCCTAGGCAAATTTAGTCTGAGTTATTCTTTAGTTAGATGCATATAGGCTGGCTGCATTAAGCCTAAGAAATACCAAACACATAAAAAAAATATTGAAGAACCGCATTTTTCATCAATATTCGTGTAACTCGTATCCGAAAAATACTGAGTTATCTAGTTTTAGTACTAGACACACGCACTTTACGTTAGACAGGAATATTTTTTACAATATAAGTGAGAACAAATTGCTTAAATATTAAAAAAATGAATAATTAAATATATGTCCACCGTTTTGTTATACACATAGCGAAAAAACAAATACCGAATCGCTCACATATCTGATTTTAAGTGAACATTTATATTGAATATTAAAAGTTATAAATTAATATTGAAGTTTATTCTTATTAGTTAAATTTTATTTTTGACATAAATTTTTTTATTTAAAAATGATTTTGAAATTTTTACATGAACAATTATAACAGATACTCACGACCTAACAAACGGGCAGTGGATTTTTCAAGAACAGGTAAAATTAAACAAATAATTCTTACCTTAATTGTTTTTTCGCAACCACTTTAAATGTTGTGGATGCCAATCCTTCAGGATTAGCATCTAATATAAAATGAAGGGCTTGTGCGCGTGTCTCTCGTATAATTCAAAAACAACTTGTGCACCACGGTCCTCCAATTTTTTGGGCTGTAGGTGCAAAGGAGAATTTTCGCCCCCCCCCCCCTCTCGGATCAAGCATTTCAATGAATCCTTTCGGAAAATTTGAAAAATAAATTTCTCTCATTGGCTTAATATTAGGCATTGTTATAAATTAATCTAAAACTCATTGGCTTAATATTAGGCATTGTTATAAATTAATCTATCTACAATTTTGCTTTTTTCTTTCAAATGTTTAAACCACACCTGCCAATTGTTCTGGATTTTAAGGAAGAATTTATTTCTATACTTTATATAGTAACAAAGTTTATACATTCACGTTTATATATTACACTTGCCTGTATATATATTGATACAATATTAGATAGCACTCTTTTTTGTGGATATAATCGTGTGAGCTGATGAAAAGGTTATATCTATTATTTTCCGGAATTTTTTTAAAACTTTTGTCCTTTTTTTCGGATTGCTTCTTTTCTCGGTTTCTTGTCATTTTTATTTTTATTATTATTATTATTCCCCCCCCCTTCTTTCATTGTTCTGTAATTTTTCCCTTGTTTTCTCTACATTTTGAACTTATCTAATGAGTTCTGCTTACTTGCAGCTTATGAAACTTATTGTAACGAAACTTACTGTTTTTCTTAAGTTTCTTTGTGTTTTCTTGTATTTATTTATTTTGTTGTTATATATATATATATATATATATATATATATATATATGTTTAATCTTCGCATTTATAGATTTTATTTAAAATGATCATGACTACTGCTGCATTTAAATAAATTAAACATACAGACAAATGTACAACAATCTCCACTATTGCGTCGATAACTGCAAACTTATCACCGACTTATGCTTAATATAAATTCCGTTTAATTTTATAGGTGCTGCGATCGCCGCATCTTATTTCTAATTCATAATTCTTTCATTTTTCCTTTTATTTTTCTTTCATTTTTCTTCATTTTTCTTTCATTTTTCTCTGCACAAATCATGATGAATATACGACATGATTCAGTAAATCACTATGGAAAGGTGTAAGGCCCTTCCAGTAACGGTGTACTAAAAGCTTCGAGAAATCTGAAATAACAGCTGACAATCTCAAGTATATAGATATTTCCCTAGGGGAATATATATAGGGAGAAAATATATAAGGGGAAAAAATTTTAAAAAGCGTAGAAATAGGCAGGTTTACAGCTTTGTTGTTAACAAAGCCAAAGTTATTGTGCTAGCTGTGTTATTGTGCTAGTATTTTGTTATTCTGCTAAGATGCAGCTTTGTTATTAATAAAACGAAGTGAGCTTCAGACATCAGTAAGGTCATCTCATAAAGTTTGTTGCTCATTTTTTAAATTTATTTTTGAATTCTTAATTGACGCGACAGTTAAGAACTTTAAAATTTATGATAACATCATAAAACAGTTGTCATCATTTTTAAACTTTTTCCAGACTGTGACCGCTCTGTAGTGATATGCATTTTACTCAAAAGCACTACGTGAACAAGTATATTTTACTAAAAATTATACAAAATGATATTATGTTAAAATAGTTTTATTTTATATCTGTATAAAAAAGTTTTGCAAAAACAATCTGATATACCAGACAGTTTCACCATTGAACGTTGACATTAAAATTCGCTTTAAAGATAACAGTATTTTTTTTAATGAAAATTTACAATACCCTCTGCTGTTTTAGGACACTTAACATTTTAGTTTCATAAAGAAAACAGATGAAATTCTGCAATTACATCTAAATACGTATCTTTTTAATTGTTAAATTGTTTTTTAGTAGTTACGAGTTGGCAACAAATTTTTAAAGAGTCATTTAAAGAGTAATTTAAAAATCTTGCCGTAGAGTAAAAGTGTTTTTTTTTTCCGAATAATTGACAAGAGTTGTTTGTAACTTCTTTATTTGAATGCATGAAAATAAATTAGATAGATTTTACTTACCTGTGGAGCAATGTCGGCTAGTTTAAAAAGTGTTACATTTTCTTCTTTAAAAACATCTTTTGACCAGCTTGATTGTTGATTGCTGCTTGTCGAATGCTAAAATTGAAAATAAATAAATCCAATATTCAGTTTTCCTTAAAATACGAAAGCTAAAAAGCATTTGCGAATCAATTTGTTTAATCCTATTCTCTATGCATTAAATCACATTCTTTTTGTAAACTTTATGACCTGCAGTGATCCTAAAAACACGGTTCCCAGCATCACTGGCTGCAGTCAGTAAGCAGGTGCGTGGCCACTTTGATCAGTCTGCGTAGGAGCCAAGGGTGCGCGGTATCGGTCCCAGTTAAACTGTTCTACCGTGAAGTGCTCAACTTTGCGAGCAGCTCGTCGGGCTACCAAAGCAGGGGAGTCATCCCTTCTGCAGAGGATCAAAATTGCGATGGCATATCTTCGAATCATCCTCAGGGAAGTTTCCCAGACCGTCGCCAATAGTGCATTGTACAGCTCTTGTAGGCCGGGATAGCCTGGTCGGTAGAGTGCTGGACCCATGTCCGAGAGTTCGTGGGTTCGAATCCTGCCGGCCGAAGACTCCCCGTATAGTAAATGGTGGCTGATGCACGTTAAATCTGTCGAGTCGAAAAGTCCTCCATGTTCCCATAAAAAATCAATACCTCTGGGAGTACTGGATTGGAGATCGATCCTTCTCTGATTCAGGTCAAAATTACGATCTGTGGATGAATGAATGGATGTATGAATGGGTCCACCCTATAAACAGGCTGTGACGTGTGTGTGGCTGAAGACGTATTCTTGGCCATAGATGGCGCCACTGAAGAACAAAAAACGCACCCTCTGCCTTAAATTTGCTCGGGTTTCACCAAGCAGACTTGCTAGTGTGGCAAGTAGCATTAGAAACAACAACAACAGCTCTTGTGCGACGCAAATAAAGTTCCTACCTATTAAAACTTGATACGACATATCACACGAATTTCTTTTACAAGTGTAATTTTTACAATCATCGAACTTAATATAAATATTTTTTTAAATCATTGTCTCAAATCTTATCGTTAAAATCTACACGCTGGGGGGTCGTAAGCTTAAATTATTATTTAAGAGTGTGAAAAAAATAATAAAATAAAATAAAAGCTGAGGAATCAGTAGCAATATCAATCACAGCAAATAAGGCATTAACGTCATCAGAACTAGAACACAGGAACCGGGATAGCCAGCTTAGTAGGGCGTTCGCCCCAAGGTCAAGTGGTCGGGAGTTCGACACTCGCTTGACGCTAAATCAGTCGGGGTTACGAAGTCCTTCAAGTTCCCATAACAAATCAATATCTCTTGGGGTACTGGGTCGGAGATTGATCGTGCTCTGGTTCAGGTCAAAATTACGATCTGCGGGTAAATGGATTTTGTAAAAACGCGTCCTTTCTGTAAACAGACTGCGTAGCCAAATTATTCAACAAAAAATAAGCACCTTTTAAGCACTTTTCAAGCACTCAAAAATATTTTTAAGTACTTTAAAAGATATCATAATTACGCAGGGTTGGAAAGTTTTTGACAATTGACGGTTTTTATCTTGTTTTAACCATTATGTCAACAAAAAAAAACTTTTGGCATTGTTTTTGACAGTTGTCAAAAATCATGAAATGTTGAATCATGTAAAACGAATGGAGTTTTCATACGCTACAAACTGACAATACGCCGAAATAGATAATGGTTGAATTAATTGTGAAAACGTTGAATAGAACAATGTGAACTTGTGTCTTTTTGCATAATTCGAAGCGAAAATCAACATGATAAAGGAAAAACTCTCATTTTGAAAAAGAGAAAATTAAGCACTTTTTAAAAACACCCAATGAAAAAGCACCTTTAAGGGCTTTTAAAGAACGAATATCAAAAATAAGCACCTTCAAGCACTTTTTAAAAAGCTGCGCACCGTGGTGAAACGAGCTGTGACGTAAGTGTGTGACCGAATTCGAATTCTTAGTCATAAATGGAGCCACTGGAAAACAAGAAGCAGAACACCCCTCTGCCGTAAAATAAGCTCGTCAGCATTGTTTAATGGCATAAGACACAACATCAACAACACAAACAAAGTTATTTACCTTAGTAGCATTGCAGAAAAGATAGTCAAACTCGAAAAGTTCATCGATGTCGGCCTCTGTTGTGTTCGTGACATTCACTTCTAAAATGTCCAATACAGACAAGAGTATCTGCCTGTGTTCAGCAGCTTTTTCAAAAGCAGTCGTTAAATTACCGTTTTCATCGTCACAGATTCCATCGACTAAGGGTTCCGCAACGTCAACCTGAAAATATTTCATTAAATAAGTGATTTTTACTTACATTTTTAACTCGTCAATTGCATTAAATGTAATATCTGTTCAATAAGTTTGTTATCATTCATCAGAGCTCGAATGCATTTCGCTATGTTTTTCGTAATTCGTATTCGTGTCCATTTCTTTGTTAGTTTCTACATTTGAGTATCATTAAATTTCAACTAACAAGAATTTATTTGATTTCTATAAAGAAAACCACATTAAGATAATTTTTTTTCCGAAGTGTTCTTAATCGTGTAAAATTACGCTTAACCCCTTGTGGACTGGATATTCACAAAACCGCTTGGGGACGTGTGATTCATAAAAGCATTCGTACAAAATCAGAATCAGAATTTAAATAAATAAAAAACGGTAGCCTAAATGTGGGCGTTCCTAATTTGACAGACTTACTTTGCTTTTACTTTAATTATTGTCAGTTTAATCATATATATAATCAATGTTAGTTCAAAGTATAACTAAATAATTTTATTTTCAACTAAAGTAATGGTGAATTAAATAAATCAAACAATTATAACCCCGAGCACGAATAAACTGTGCAAAGAGCTACTTTGGTTACCAGTTTTATCTTTTTACCCAGATTGATACGGTTTTATGCTGGCACGTATTTGCGACAGTCGGCGCGAAAGGGTTAATCTTCGAATAAATCATTTAACTTTCAAAAAGAATTTTAAACCATGTCAGGGGCGGTGGAAAAAATTGGCCCACTGGGAAAAAAATTGTCCCACTTATTTTTAAGCCTTTTAATGTTCACATAATTTTGAAGAAAATGGCCATAAAAGTGCCTATTTTTTCATTCAAAAAAATTGTTTAAAGCTAATTGTATGCACAATATATGTATTCGTTTTCAATTTTTAACTTGAAATAAAATATACATGTTTGATGAGTGATGTTATCTAGTTTGAAATAAGCCATATCTAAACACATTACAAAGAGTCTGGTACTGCTATCTGATTTATTGATTGAGAAATAAGCATGATTCCGAGCATCAGAAACTAAATATATATAAATATAACAGAAAAAGACTCAGAAAAAGCATTTCACTCTATTTTTAAAAGAAATAAATCAAAGAAATAAAAGAAATAAATCATTTTTGAATACCTAAAATATCAGTACACATCGCCATAGCGGCAAAACTCAAAAAAATCCAGTTTTGAGATAAGTGGGTTTAAAGTTTTCATTGCTAAGCAAAATACGTAAGAAATGCTTTCGTTTGTTTAAACGAAGATTACCTTCAAGTTGAATTATGAGTTGTGCTAGTATTGCTGCTGAAAGAATGTGTATTTTAATATTTACACCTGTTCTTAGTTCAAAACGCGTGTTTTTTATACGACATAGATGTTTTTTCAGGCAATCGTGGCCAGTTATCAGACGAAAAAATGGCAACAGATTTCATCCTAGGCCACTGAGGGACATTGAGAATCTGTTTAAGCCATGCTTTATTGAAATGACGATTTTTGAGTTCCTCGTGAGACAGCCCATAAGCGATATGTGCTCAGTACTACAATTGCTCGTTGTAAAAAAAAATAATAAATAAATAAATAAAAAATAAAAAAAGAATTTCATAAAACTAGGAGGCTCCGCCCCCTGCTCGCTAACGCTCGCCAACCCCCGAGAATTGCTACGCAATCCTATGTGGTTCACGCCGTGAACCATGGCTCGCTGCGCTCGCTCGCCAATGAACACAATGTTCTAGCACAAAGACATAATATATTATCATCAAAGACATAGTATTTTATCATCAAAGACACGGTATTGTACTTATGTAGAAGAATTCTACCAATGTTCTTATTGGCTTTTAAAAAATATATTAGCTATTTAGATTGTACATGGTGAAAAAATCAAAACATTAGCTAAATAAGAAACATATTAGCAAAATAAATTATCAAATATTGCTTCACTAATATTCTGCATTTTAAAGCGTGAAAATTCAATGCATAAATAAACGCGAAATATAAAAAAAATTCAATGCATTCAATACAAACACTTAAACGTTTTTTAGACGTTTAGGTAGCTCCCAGTAGAAAAATATCAATTCAACAGCGGTCTTTTAAAGCATTCTCACTTCAATTAATTAATTAATTCCTAATTGGGTATAATATAGCCTACGTCACAGGTTGTGTTGTTCCTACTAAATTTAACCCATGAACGGCATTTTCTGCGAGCCTAACTTCAAGCCACAAATAAACAAACGAAGTGTTCGATCGTTTAAATAGCTGCTCGCCAGATTTTATTGCATTATAAAGAAAAGTTATTGAAACTAAATACAACTAAATAAACAACAACAACTAAAACAAATAACAACAACTACTAATAACAATAACTAAATAAACAACAACTAAATTCCATTCGTTTAGCATTGCGTCATATGTTGTTCCTACTAAATCGAAGTAGTAGTTGTGTTTTTTTCATATTATACCCAATTGAGTTTAAATTAAATATTGTCATGTTTTTAGAGCATGAATTTAAAATGAACAACCTGATAATGCTCACTCTAGTTATTGTTATCTGGTTGCTCACTACGTGCTCTTGCGCGCCGAATCCAATCAATTAAAAATGAAAACTGTTGCCAGCGCGAGAAAAGAAATATCATCGGTTTTATTGATACATACATACATACGTACGTATTAGCGTTTTATATAATATAGATTGTAGCTATTGTAGTCAAGTCAGCACAAGCTCTGGTGAAATTTTCCCTATCCCTTCTTCAGATTTTAATCTAAAGCAGTCGAATTATATATTTTGAAAAATTTTCTTGCATGCAATTTGTTAAAAGATGAAAAACAATTTAGAAGCATGAAACATTTAAAACATGGGAAAATGGACGTACTTACTACTACTTGAGCTTTGTAATCATCTCCTCTGAATTGTATGTCAACACGGAAAAGCGAGTCCACTCCCAGAGCATTCAGTTTTGCCATTTTCCATTCAACATCCAAACGACAATCTTTCCATTCGGGTTCCAACAAAGGCCAATCCCCTACACCTTTGCTCGAAAGCACTTCCTTTAAGGCTAGCAAGGAAGTTTCTTCAATATGGTCTAAAGAAAAAAAATGTGTTACTAATAACTTAATCATGAGCCATGATGGCCCAGTGGTTAAGATACTGAACTGTCATTAAAAAAACTGGGGTTCGATCCCCAGCGAAGTCTGTAAGCCAAAAAATCTTAAAATTGATGGTAGGGTACCAGCTTGCCTGAGAAGCGAAAGTGGTCAATGTGTAATGTAAAACACATTCATGCCATTAGTCACGAAATTATGTCACCATGGCCTCCTGACCCACAACGGGCTGTTACGGGAATGTTTAGTTTTGAATCTTAAAATAATAGTTTTAACATGAACATCAATTACAAAAAATTATTAATAATTAATTTCTATTTTAAAGAATAAATTTCCAAATACTCTTCTATTTTAACCGGAAAATTTTCCTCCCTCCGTTTTCGAATCATCAAAAATAACGGTTTCATGATTACAATGATTATTAGAATGGTTTTTTTTTGCCAATACCCACCGGGAAAATGACCTAGGTCATACAGGCACCTGAAGGACAGATTTGTTGGCCACTCTTTCAGGGGCACCATATTAGCCGGACCAACGTTGCTCCCACAGTAAGAACAGATAGTACAGAGAAGGAAAGAACATTCATGCCTTGCCCGAGACTCGAACCCAGAACCTTTCTGGTGCAAGGGCAGTTCCCTAACCCCTACACAGGCCGGTCGGCTGATTATGCGAATTGGAACACTTTTTTATATAGAATTGTAAGCTATCTTAAGTCACGGATGTTATCTTTTAAATTAAATAAAATTTCAAATGAACGAAGGAATCGCCTGCCGATAAATCCTATCCTATTGGAAGCAGATCCTCAAGGTCGTAGTGTGCAGTGCAAACTCGTAGTGGTCATAGTGGTTATCGGAATTTTAATGTCGACACTTCTGATTTCTGCGTCCTAAAACATTTGTGTTCCCAATTTGGAGAGGAAAAAGTCCAAAATTGTGAATTTGTGTAAAGAACATACATACACGCATACATGGTATGTTATATCTAAATGAAGAGAGAGTAAATTTTTTGCTACATATGAATGAAGCAAAACAACATGAATAAAGAACAAATAAATTAAATGAATGAAAATACATGAATAAAGAACAAATAGATTTAATCAATGAAAATACAAGTTTCTACATAAGTGATAAATTCTTAATTTTCAAACTTTAAAAAAACTTACTTAAATCCATACATGAGTTGTAGACTGTTCTAGCATTTCTTAAAGATACGCTGTCATTTACTCTATCGTTCTCTTCCAGTATACCTGAAAATTAGAATAAATTATTATATTTATTTAACATTTTAAGAATATTAATGTTACTCTTAAAATTGTATATCAATGCATGATCAAATTTAAGTAAAATTAAAATTTTATCTCAGTTTAGAAATAATTATATGACAGGAAAGCACATATTTTTTATGTAATAACAAGAACACTAAGAAGATCAAAATGTTATACATATTAGGTTTAAAATATACTTTTAAAATCAATTAAAAAATTGGAATGAAACTTTTTTGTCTCCACAATATTAAAATAATGAATCAGAAATGAAGTGAAAAAAATGTTTTCTTAAGCCTCATATGACGTCACCCTTTCATTTCCCTCTATTTTGTTCTGTTTATATAAGTGGCTTCCCTTTTAGAACTCTAGATCATAGCTGTGACTTTTTCTTCTCCTCGTGTTTAGCACTAATATCACTTTTTTTTTTAAATTATCTTAACCTTTCAAAAGAATATGAGAAAAATATTTTTTGTCAACTGTTTTGAATTGTCCATGGGAAGCTATTTCGCCAATTATGATTAATGCGTCCACCTACTAACAACTTCATATGATACAAAAAATACGAATGTAGAGTTATGTTTACATAAATGTAACTTACAGTATAGGTTTGCGTGTGGTCAAGAAGAGAAACCAGAACTGGAAAACTATTTTCTCCAATGCGTATAAAAATTAGTCATTTGATCATTTCTCAGCGAGTTTATTTGTAGTTCATAAACTCAGAACTTATAAATTTGGTTATTTATGAGCACAGAAGCTCTAGTTTACGGCCAATTCTTAACAGTAAATAAAATTTTGAAAATCCCACCCACCTTCCCATATAAAATTGGACTTTGATTTTAGGTAATAAGGTAAATGAAATTCTTTTCATTATTCAATCTTAACCTGAAATTTATTTTAAGATAACATTTCTTGAAAAAAACAGCCCTATAAAAGTTTAACACCGTCTACAATTTTTTTTTAATTTTCAGAAAAAACTTATAATTTTCTTTTAATCGTTGCGATTATTTTTAATATGTTCATTTTTTAATTATCCAAAAATTCTTATACAAACAAAGGACATGATGCTTTATTGTTTATTCTAAATTATGATCCGATTTAATAAGAACAATTTAAGCATAAAGCAATGAAAACAACCATTTTTAAAATAAGTTCAGGCTGAATAAAATAATAAATCTATTCATGGTAAAAAAAAAATATTCTCTAAATAACGTTCTCTATTCTACTACTTCTTTAATGCTCTTTACCGTTTGCACACGACACTCCTACATTTCTTACACTAAAATATTTCTTAACTCCTAAAAAAATCTTAACATCTTTTACATTAAAAAAAAATAAATAAATTCTTCACAAATTTTAAAATTTTTTATGCGTAAAATTTTTTTTTCTAATATTGTAAATCTTTTTATTGATATGATAGCAAAAGACGTATGCTTACTTTTTATTTTTAACTCGACTTCTTCATTTGCAATATCTATACTTCCAAAAGAATCCCACCCATCTGGTATTGAATAAGAACGCAGAAAATTTCCACAGCTATAATTATAAAAATCATCACATGGATCGACGTTGTCATCTCGCCATTTCAACAATTTTGCAGCTGAAAAATGGTAACACAATTACACGCTATAATTATTATTGCATAAGTAGAGTTGCGAGAGTTATTCATAGTGGGAACAAAATAAATATCAAAATTGTGTCACATAATTAAGTCATTTGTATCTAGAGTCTTTTTAAAATGAAAATTATTTTTCAAAAAAAAAGTGGTAGCAGAAGTGGTTCATTGCTAGGATTAATTTCGCAGAATAAAGGTTACCATAATATATTAATAATATAGATGCGAAATAAGCCACATTACTGTTTTAGGTGGTAAACAGCCTCAAGAGCCTAAATAAGCTTCGATGATGATGCACGTTACTTTTTTTGAAGTTAAAGGGAAAGCTAACGGAAGGAAATATTGTTGTTGTTGTTGTTTCTAATGCCACTTGCCACACTAGCAAGCCTGCTTGGTGAAACCGAGCAAATTTAAGGCAGAGGGTGCGTTTCTTTTTTTCCAGTGGCACCATCTATGGCAAAGAATTTGTCTTCAGCCACACACACACGTCACACCCGCTTATAGGGCGGACCCATTCATACATCCATTCATTCATCCACAGATCGTAATTTTTGACCTGGATCAGAGAACGATCGATCTCCAATCCAGTACCCCCAGTGGTATTGATTAGTTATGGGAACATGGAGGACTTTGCGACTCGACAGATTTAACGAAGAAATATTCACTTGATATAAACCGATATGTACATTCAATCTTTTCAGATAAAAGATATAAATGGCATTTTGTGCCTGGGCATAAATGGATTTAGTTACAACCAGTTATTTATTAAACTACTGCCATGTATCTTCCGAGCAATTATTAAAGTAATAAGACAATTATTAAGTTACTACCACATATCTGTAAGTCAATTATAAGACTACGACCACATACCTGTCAATCAATTCTTAAAGAATGAAGGCAATTATTAAGTCACTACCACATATCTGCCAATCAATTATTTAAGTATTAAGACAATAAGTTACTACCACACATCTACCAGTCAATTATTAAGCTACTACCACATCATGCAATCAATTATAAGGTTGACTGACACATATTTGACAATCAATTATTATTTTATATTGCCATATTTGTCAACACTTTTAATCTTATAAAGAATTATTTTTTCAAGCGGTAATAAATTGAAAATTGATTTACAATTTCTAGAGGAATTACGTTTTTATTTTGCCATAGCTTAAACATAACATGATATGATAATCATTTATTTAAATGTTTATTTTATTTATTTATATGCAGTGGTGGTTAAAATTTTTTCAAATTATATTTATAAATCCAAACATTAAATAGAAAATCATAAATTTTGTTATCTCTTAAAATAAAATCTTACATAAAATCCATAAAAGTGGGCAGTTATTCGGCAAATCAAAGATAAAACATGTGATTATTTCGGGATTGTATTTCGTGAGAAAATATTTGTATTTCTAATGAAAAACCACAATTTCAAATAGTTCAAAATCACGTTTTTTGGTGAAATATGCTGTGAATAAATAGCAATAAGGAATTCATGTAAAATGTACTGTTTTAAAGCATAAATTTCAAAAACATTTAAAGCACATATCTGGTGAAAGACTAAGGAAGTTTTTGTTACAATAAGGTCACTATTGAAAAAAATGGACTATCACTACGTCTCTCCGAGCTTTACAATTTATACGTTTTAGTAAATTAAATAAAAAAAATAATTCTGGTCTTCTTCAAAATGCACTATGTTAGTAATTTCACTACCAGCTGAGAAAATTCCTTCACAAAAGCGCAAAATGCATAAAAACTAGCTACTATGATTAAAAGGAAATATGATTATCGCATGTATGATTAATTATTTTTTAATTAAGCATTCAGTTTTTTAAATGAGTAGATTTTAAACTCATTTGATCTAAACCCTATTGATACAAACCCTATAATCCTATTGATATAAACCCTATAACCCTACTTTAATAATTATATCATAGTTTTAAAATTATTTTTAGACGTATTGTACTTAAACAGGTAAATTCAACTACATCATAAATGTAGTTGAATTTAGCAAAGAATACTAAAATACTTTCGAAGAATACTTAAAATGATGTTTAGTAGTGATTTTAAAAATTCATGACATGATATCAAAATTCATAATACACATGCAATTAAATGCATGATACACATACAATTTTATGTACAATAAGTTCTGTGTCTCTAACATGTTACATTTGTTTCAGTAATACATTACCTGCTAGAACACAGGATTCCGAAATACAACTGGGATATCTTTTTCCAAAATAATTTTGCCCTAAAAATAAGTAATATAAGTATATTTATACATATAAAGCATTTAATAATTAAATATGAAGAAAAAAATTCAAATTAAATTGTAGAAGCTTCTTTTTGCTCTAGATAAATGAGTAATTTAACCATTCGCACTCCGAGTATTTTCAAATGCTGTTTCATTTAATTATCAGCACTACAGCATTTAAAATACTCAATATTCTATTGTTATACAATTTTAAAATTCTTAAAAAAATGTAGTTACTAATTATTAAGGTATAAAATCTCTTAATTTTAAAGTGATGACTGCTGATGGTGCCTCCGCGGGGACATCCGAGTGCAAAGGGTTAAATAAATTTTGTCTGCAAAAGCACCGTAATAAAACAGTGTTTCCTCGTTCAAACTATGCGTTCATTGGTGTGCATAAAGTTTTCATAACCCAACATTCTACTTTTTCAATAAACAGAACTTTGACCCGAGGTGACTCAGGTAATAGAGTGTTCGCCTCCCAATGAGTTGACCCAGGTTCGAATACCAGCGATCGCTGGTTGGTACGAATTCTGCTCCCAAGTAGAAGTTGAAATTGAAGCTAAAACATGTTTAGCCACTGCATGAAAATATTGATACGAGTTCCTGAATTTTTCCAGGTGATCCGTGGTTTGTCAGGAGATATATTGTCATGGGGACAGTCATCCCCCCCCCCCAATGAGGAGACTCGGGTTCAAACTCCCGCGTTGGCTAGTCGATATTATTTCTGCACCCACTGCTCGCCACAGTTCAGACGACGTAAAATATCCTCAGTGGTAGAAGGATCATGGGTTAGAATCCCTTTGCCGCTGGCTAACCGTAAATGGCTTTCGTGGTTTTCCTCTCCATGCAACACAAATGCAGGTTAGTTAAATCAAAATGTGCAAACTAGACGAAGGCTAGTTTGCCCTAGTGCTTGACCCAGGGGTTCTCTTATCATCTATATTGGGTTCAAAATTACAAGACTACAAGATTGAACATTGATAGAGGTAAACTCATAATTGGCTTGGCTGTTCAATCTCGATTATAAAATAAAACAAAATGCACATCATTACAAATGTATAGCCTGGTAATCACGAGGTAAACTCTCGGTGATACTGCTTTCATTAAGGTCTGGTACTCATTGTGTGAGTGCTAGACAGTATATGTACACTGAATTCCTCTTTAAAAAATGGTATTAAGTCCTAGTAAAAATCACCAAACTTTGCTGTTAGCTAAATTAAGTAATATGTTTTTAAGTCATTGTTGAAAAAGGAAAACCCTGAACATTTGAATGGTTTATAATAATCGATCGTTGAAAAACAAGAACCTTAAATAATTTTGGTTCATAATATTATCTGTAAGTTGGATAGTTTTAATTTTATCATCCTGAAAATGGTTAAATGTGAGTAAAGGCAAGTAACCATGCAACATAACATACCAGAAAAGTGTAATCAACTTTCATTCAAAAGTATGAGAGGTCACTTACCATGCTTAAAAATATTTCTTAACATGTCATTACTAATTAGAATGTCAATTCAGAAGTTATGATTAAGGAAAGGAAACACTCAAGGATCAATTAGCGTGACAAGTGTGAATTAGAAGGAGTTAATCACTAAATGTAGGACAATTGTCGAATACAATCAACAATGCAAATGTTTTCGTTCTAAACATACCAACAGTTTTTAAAGTAGACGCTCAAAACTTTTAGGGGTGCTGAACAAGATCATTGGCGTTGAAATATGTAAAGAATTTCTAAGAAATTACAGGGTGTGACAAAAAAAAAAACTCGGACAAAGTTAGTGCATCTAAGAAGCTAGGAAAATGACAGTGTTAAATCGTTAGTTCGCTCTATGCATAATCGTTTTAAACAAAAGTTTGGACTCTCTAAAACAATTGCTTCTTAGAGAATGGAATTGAATAACTTGCGGCCTATTACTGAAAATTTAATAATCGCTTGCGTTGCTTTAATTATAAGATAGATAATGAAACAAATTATCAACTAGCAAATAAATTTTATTTGTAAGGTTTTTTTTTCATCAAAACTAAATAAACTATCAATGTTATAAATTTCGGTATTTTTCTAATATGCTATCGTTACTTTCCAATATGATGTAGTTACTTTACTTATTACGGTTTCTTATCGATAATTGATTTGGGGATATTAAGAAAAACATTAGTAGAGAAAATACAGAGGCAATGGCATTTATCTTTAAAAGAAAAACTGTGTAAGGTATACCAGATGGTGGCACGTACCCTTAAAAATCATCAGTGTAGGGTATACCGGGCAAATGTATACCGGTAATGGTACTTAACCTTAAAAAAAATCACTATAGTGGAAAAGCGATTATTAATAATAGCTGTATTTTTCTCTTTTGTAAGGGAAAAAAAACTCAACAAATAAAAAAATTTATGTTTATTACACAAGTAGATCGTATAGTGGGATAATACACAAATTTCTATAAGTAAAGAGCAAACAGAAATTTGAAACAATAAATAATACGCTTTAAGGCAAAAAATTAATTGAAAAATTATATAGTTTAATAGCGGTATTGACAGACAATATAACCAAGTAAATGAGTACTAAGGTTGAAAAGTTAAACTTAGCCTTTAAATTTATTTGACGCGTTTAATTAGTCATTAAAATGAACTAAACCTTGCCAACCAGTTTTATTTATTTTTTTAAGCCTAAACGAAAGATTTTTTTTGCTGCTGAAAGCTTTTCTTTCCTTATTATTGACACCCAAAAGTTGAAAGTTAACTTATCTAAATCCTAAATGTGAGTATTTATATACGTTAGGGGGACATCCATCCGCTGCTGGTGTCCAACCTCTTATCTTCTACTTAGATGTCCAACCTCTTATCTTCCACTTAGGTGTCCAACCTCTTATCTTCTACTTAGGTGTCCAACCTCTTATCTTCTACTTAGATGTCCAACCTCTTATCTTCTACTTATCGGTTATAGCGACCATGTGTTGGCAACTGCTATTTCGAGTTGTCCCCTCACAAGCATTAACACTCATGACTAATAAATACGAATTTTAATATCGCGATGTATTTTCAAAAAATATATCACGATATTTTAACGATTAAGCTCATTTATATTATTTTTAATTAATCAATATTGTTACCCAAATCAAATTTAACAACATTCTCAATAATGTTAATCAGCAGTGTTGAGAATACCGGGCAAAGGCAACATAACCTTAAAAAAATATCAGCGCAGGGTATACCGGGCATTCTATAGTTATCACTTTGCATGATATTCCCGATATTGTCATATTCGATGTACCTATATGTATTATCGGTAGTCGGTGACCCGTGTAAGTCAGATGGCGTTGCTCGACTGGGGATATTTCCGTATCGTGATCTGTCACGCCAACTACAATCGCCAAGGTGCCAAAGAGAATTTAAACTTGCAATTTAAAAAAAAAAACATGTAGATGTCTGGCCGGGAGTGGCTACGAGTTATACCTTTCGAGTTGGTCCCTTTCTGCGTTTTCATTTTTATTTTTTTTTTTTTTAAGTTTCTTACGGGCCATTGCCCAAAGGTTTCCATGACTTGGTGATTATTCAACCACAGATCACGATACGGAAATCTTCCCCGCTCGACTTGTTGGAGAACTTGACTTTATACCGACTTCATAAATTAAAGTAACCGACAAACAGATTTTTTTTTCCTTTTACAAAGTTAATGATATTTTCATTTAAAAGATAATAGTATTAAGTTTGAGAATTCAAAACTTGTGTTCAAAAAATATGTTAATTAATTATTGTTATTATTATTAATAATTGATATTAAAAAGTTTTGGCGATAGAATTTAATAAATTTAAAATTATGTTATAAATCGAGCATGCTATCAGCGAGCCTCACGCTATTTTTGTTTATCTTGTAGAGTTGCACTTTTGTAATCTGGCAACTTCTTTTTCTTGTATATCTGAGTTTACTTTTTCTAATCGTTCTTTTCTTTTTTTATTTCTAAGTTCATATTAAATACTAATTTAAAATAGCTGTCGCCTTTATTTTGCTAATATTTACAACAGAAATGTCGGTTGGACAGTAAATAAGCATATTTATTTTTAAAATTACCAATAACGGTTTAATTTCATGTTTCATGAATTTTCGATAACTTATGTTCGGCTGTATATTTGGTTCTAGCATTCTTTAATTTTGCACTTAACTTATGAATTTAGCGAGCTTTAAGAGTGTTCTATTGTTTCCATAGGCTTCGTTAGCTTCAATTTTTAAACATTTTGTGAGAATGATGTTTCTATGACCATTTAACAATCTTAAACAATTGTTGAACAATAGTTTTCATCAATGAAATTTCGTATCTTAATATTGCATCCGAGCTACACGATGTCAGGAAGAAGTGATCATTAACAAACCAAGCCATGAAAATTTGCCGACTTCCAAAGAAAAAAAAACAAGATTCAAATGGTGCCGCATTGTTAGCAAACATACATATTATAAAAACAGACTACCCTTTTTATATTTATAGAGATGTGATAATTTTTTTAACATTTTTAACAGTTCATGGCGTGTTATGGAGCCTTATACACCTCACCCTATTTAAAGTGCATCCTGTATTATTTAGAAGTTATTGCTAACTATTAATGGTTTTATTAAAAAGAGGAGACAATATAATTTTAAATAAGAGTTGTTTTAAATAACAAAGTATGTTATAAATAACGAAAAAAGGTTTTAAATAAAGGAAATTATGTTAAAATTTATATACGAATACCTCGCTTGCTGATAGTTCTGCAATCATTTCCTACGCACCCCTCATTTTTTCGCTTGAAACCTAAAGATAAGAAAAACAAACTGAAATAAATATGATGATTTTTGTGCAAATACATATTAAAAAAAAATATAAGTTATACAAATCTAGGTTTATTAAAATAAGAAAAACATGTGTGCCAACTTTTCACGCAAGATTTTAGCTAGTTGCATCACACTTCATGCATAAGTATTTAAATATTGGTTCAAAAAACTTAATTTAAAATTATTTTTAATTGCAAGGATCTAACCAACTTTAAAAAATACATACTGGTAAATCAACTTAATAGAATTACGCTTAATAGAAAAGTTTCTTCTAGTGGTAGCATAGTTTATGCTTTAATATATGATTCTTTGTTTAATAAGTTTGATATTAAGTTATTTTCCTCACCACTACATGGGAATGATTCAAAAGTTCAAATAAAAACCCACTTTGTTCCAGTTAATGCAAGAATGTTGGCAAGAATGTTGGCGAAATTAACTAATGTTCTGAAAGCTTTAGTATTTGATTGCCTACTACTCTTCAAAATATTTTGGAAAAGCCTAGTAGTTGGCAGCCCTGCGTATAACAGAACTTTGAAAGATGCTTTCGTAGATGCTAACCCGGAAGTTGCAGTGTTCCACAATTCTGATAGCGAGAAATAACAATTAAATTGAATCTAAACTTATTTACTTTAACAAGCAAATAAAAAATTCGCAGCAAAGTTTGCAGTTTATGATTACGCATAATTTAAATTGTTTAAATTAATTACGTATTGCGGAGATCAAAAATCATTCTGAATCAAATTTATTGCTCCGAATATAAAATAGTAAATTCTGAAATTTAGTGCCCTTTTAAAAGTTTATAAAATCTCCCGTTTAAATGGAAGAAGTTCGCATATATGAGTGGTAGTTAGTAGAGTGGAGGTTTCAAGTTCGGAGGTTCATAACTCTGGATTAATTTTGTAATGTTTAACTCTGACTTGTGCTACGTGTACTATAATTTGATAAGGGCTTTTAAGCCATACTTTGCAATGAGTACACAAGCCAACATATGCATATGTAGCAATAAATAACATGATGTGGATCTGTTAACTTCCCTTTATTTTATCGATGCAAATTTTCCCACTTATAGAGCAATACATTAATGATAAATGTAGGTATCTATTCAGCCTACTCGGGCTGGAATAAGACTAGAAAGCTTTTATTTGTTTGTTTGCTTGTTTTTTCTGTAATTCTGAGTTCTTAAAAATGATAACAGATATTTACTTAGCATTCTAACGTTAGATAGTAACTTAGAAAATATTTTTTGGTTCAATACTAATTTCCAGTTAGTAGACAAACTTATATTTAAGTTAATCTAATAAGCTGGAGTCTTCTGCTGCATTTTTTACAATTTACCTTTGCACTTTTTGATATTTTTTTTTATATAACCAGCTTAGAACTGCAAACCTATTTTTGACTATGAGTCTTCAATTCCGTAGCCCTGTAATTTTGAACTCAAACCAGAAGATAAGGCTGCTACTAGATCAAGCTTTACGACAATTTTGCCTTTGGAGAACTTTCTGATGGAACTAAGTCACATTTTTATTATGTAGAGAAAGAAGAACTTTATTTGGGCACCATGTTAAAAGCATATTGTCAATTATACTTAAGACTTTTATAGTTCTTTTAGAGATATTTCCAGAGATTAGCTGTTAATTATAGGAAGAGACAAAATACTGGCAGTAATAACAGTTTACTTCTTCTTTTTATTCAAAATAAATAAACTATCTGTAACTAACACTACTAATTAATAGTTATTATGGAGATTTCAGAAGTATGTTTGTTGAAATCAAGGAAAAACTTGACCTTCGAGGATTGTTTACTTTTTATGAACAAAAAGAAGTATTGAAACATTCTTACTATAACAGCAATTATTCACTGCAACATACAAATAACGATTTTTTGTCTTTTGTAAGGTGATGATAGCCTGTTAAATGATCTGTTCAATGCCTGTTAAATGCAATGAATGAATAGGAACCATGGAAAACTTCTCATGGTTCTCTTCCCTTTTATTTCCATGGGCTTTTCATGAAACTCTTCTCCTTTGCTTCCATAGGCTAACCATGGGAAGTTTGTGGCGTAACTACCACTACGATTATTAAAAATCAATTCACTAGTATATAAAACATGCTAACTTGATTCAATCTTGTGGCACCTTTTGATAGATAAAGGTTGGCATTGTCTGAAGGTTTTTCCCCACATTGGTGACTTGCAGACGCGATATGATCACGCCTACTTCTATGGATGGTCCACATTGAATAGTTGACTTGCTAATTGTGACTGCGTCATCGTCCTCCTCACGCTATTGCTTCTCAGTCTCGTATACACACAACTGGTTTCTGCACACACTCGACTGCTAATAGCAACACAGGAGTGACCACACACCCAACCATGAACTTAATACAGCTCTCATGAATAAAGCTCAAAACCCGATGACCTTAATCCAGCTCTCCCGGTCTTTCACAAATACAGCAACTAGTGGTATCCGTTCATCGAATTCTATCCCTGATAAAATTCTGAAGGTGGAGTATTGTGGCGTAACTACCACTACAATTATTAAACATCAATTCACTAGTATATAAGACATGCTAACATGATTCAATCTTGAGGTACTTTTTGATAGATAAAGGTTGGCATTGTCTAAAGGTTTTTCCCCACAAGTTTTCGATGGCTCCCCCTTCATGTAATGCAAATACGGATTAGTTTCATCAACAAAGCCGAATACACAGCACAACTGTAATTAAATATTCTAATTCCTCAGTGTCTTCTCCTATCCCAACACCTTAATTAGTTTCAAATTCTATATTAACCAAATTTTTATCGTCTAGCTGTTTCCCGCAACCCCAAGGAAGCACTTTAATTTCAGTTTTAACTGTTTTTAAGAGTTGTTAACGTTATTGTCGAAGTTCCTTTATTTATTAAATTTTAAAATCTTTCGGGCAGTCATTAAATTACATAAACCATCGTAAGTATGAGTTCAGGGCCATTTCAGCAAAGTAGGAAAAGCAGCGGAAATATCAAAATCATGTCGTGAGATGGAAAACTCATCTCAATGGTCCATTACATGCTGCACTACTTCCTCACGCACCTCTCGAGCCATAACTTGAGTATCGTATAATTTATATGGTATTTCTCGAAAAAGGCAAGCTCCGTCACCAATAATTCGTATGACAATATGCGGCACCCTAACAACGTTTATGTTAAAAATTTCTTCAGTTATTTCAGAAAGAATCAAAAATTAATCCATATAATTATGCTTCGTAACTAAGTTTTTATTTTTATAAAAAATACAAAATTATTCTTAACGAAATACTAACTATTCAATACTACTTAAACTATCACTAAAGTCTACCTAACAAAATGACTCTAAATAATTACTTAATGTATAATTAATTTTTCAACACTTTAACGCTTAAATTGTTACTTAAGACAACCTAACAAAATGAATAATAACTATAATGTTACCAATAGTTAGAGAAATACCTGAGTTTAAGGCGAATATACGAGAAATATTGTTTATAGATTATCTTTAACTACTTATATGCATAACGTCTATAAAATTAGTTGTTTTCTGTTATCTTGAATTCGCAAATAATTACTATTTTTATGCGTGCATTAGAAAATAATTTATTTTAACCCTCGTTTCTACCGATATTCATGATTAATTTTAATTGTTTTTAAGGGTGTATTACCAGTTAAGTAACATATTTATTAACATCGTTTAGTTATACTCACCAGCATTTGAAAATATGTCTACATCTTCTTCATCGTCATGTTTTACTGAAAAAAAAACGTTTCGTTACTAAAAACCCACAACATGAACTAAAATATATTAATTACACGTATTTAGAATAATGTTAAAAGTCACATTATAGGCACTACTTATCATAAAATTAATAATTACAGTAATGGCTATACATAACAAAAGTGCATATGTTACGATTAAAGTAATAAATACGGTTATTATTAATACTAACCGGTCAAAACAAGTTTTTACATGTTTGTTTGTTTTTAAATTTTACCAGTTTAAAATCAGTTTGGCTCTTTGGCCATTGTAGTTGGCGCGACCGATCACGATACGGAAATATCTCCAATAAAAACGCGAAGGAATGACATCGACCGAACTTCATCGGTAATTATTAATAATAACCGGTTCGGTCAATACATGTTTTTACATGTTGTTGTTTTTTTTTTAAGTTTTCCTGTTTAATTTTTCCTGTTTTCCTGTCACCATTTAATACACGGATTCGAACTCCCTTATACATCACGAACACGAGTCTAACGCCCTACCAACCACGTTATCCCAGCATTAATCATTACATGGGTATTTTCAAAATAATTGATAGTTTTTCATTAATTAATATGTTCACAATTGCTAATAAATTCTATTCATTAAGTCTCGGGGGTTCCGCCAAAAGAAGGTCAATCACTTAGGATTCCGCAGCCTCTTGGGAACCTCTGATCTAGTTAATGGGCAGATTAACTAGGATGATCGATTAAAGTACCAAAGATAGTTTCATTTCTTGAATAACTAAGGTGATCTACACATTATCTACTAAGCACTCCTTGCCTAAAGTGAAAGTAAGATATTTCTAGGAATGAGAGCAACGTTTCTGAACGCTTGAATCAACATAACATTATTTATTTATTTTTCGATTTATTTTACAATCAAGCAACCAACAAATTAGTTCATAGAATCGATCATCAATCCCTTTAAAAACTGTAATACCAAGAATCAAACAGTTTAAAATATCATTACAATTAAGGAAATTAACATAATATCATTTATTCATTTTTTGAACAACATAATGTCATTTATTCTAAAGAATCAAGTGACAGGTTAAAGTTCAAAAATTCATTTCTCTCCTTCAACAGCAAATTATGTTAATAGAATAAGAGAGACAAACATTTGAACTATAAGCCGTTAATGTGCATATTACCTATATAAAATGTGAAAAAAAACATTAATTCCACACTTTAACAGAGCAAATCAAAGCAAATAATGCGCACGTTAACGCCTTTCGAGCATTAGCGATACAATATTGTACGTATACAATATACATGAGGAAATAGTGTCACAACTAGGACTGGGCGATATTAGAAATTATATATCGTGATATATCGTCAGTTTTGCATCGCGATATAGCGATGTATCGCGATATAGTATTTTTGAATTTCATTTACTTTAAGGCACAGAAAGTCAGATTTCTATCAAGACTTCATACGCATATTGATTTAAATCAATTTATAAATTTGAAAATATATATGTTTTGCTAAAGAAAGATATTAAATAAATTGACTAAGATGTACAAATCTTACTTAAAATATTTATTGAAAAAATGTGTGTAGATACAGAATGAAATATTTGCACTTCTTTATCGTTTATAAGGTATAAGCAGTCTTAATTTAAGTTAACCCTTAAAACACCCTTAATGAAAAAAAATATTGTTATTAAACAAAAGCTGATTTTAAAATTTCAAAATATATTTTAATTAAAATAAAAGTTAGATTGACTAAAAGCCGAAGTTTAAAATTAAAAATGTTCGAATTTTAAACTAAAAAGTAAACATAAGAATTGTAATAATTTCTTAAAATTTTCGTTCTCTGAAAGATTTCTCAGTTTAAAAATAAAAAGGGAATTTTATAAAGATATCTAGCTGAAATTATTGAAAGAAAATTTAAAAAATTAAAAAAAAAGTTTGTTAAGAAATTCATTATACACTTAAAACAAAGTGTTAAAAATATTTTTTTTTTTTTTAAAAAAGAAACTTTTTTTAACAAATCAATATTTGCTTGTACTATTATGCGTAAATAATTACAGAATTATTAAGTTCGATCGTAATGTTCAAATTCTTAATAAAGAAGTAAACACAAGTTTTGTTATATTTTCTAAAAATGATCACGCAAATAACAAAAGATTTCTTAGTTTAAAAATAAAAAAATTAATAAAAGTGAAATTTATCAATATATTTACCTAACAGCATAGGAACAAAATTTAAAAAATAAGTTCGTTAAAAAATTATTTGTATGCTTAAAACAAAGAGCTAAATAAATTTTAGAAAAAAAATGCTTCTTAAACACTATTTTTATTATTATTTCATATAAATAATTAAATTAAATTAAATAATGAACGAACGAAAAACAAAGTAAGGCAAAGTTTCTTAATTAAATTCTTAAAAATAGAAACAAAAGAATTGTGACATTCGGTAATATATTTAGCTAATTAACTAATAATATAAAACGAAAATTAAAAAAAAATAATGATTTTACTCTCTAATAAAACGAAGTAGTAATTGATAAAAAAAAAAGAAATGAATAAAATTCGCAAACTTTTCAAATTCTTTTGAACAAATAAAGTTTATTGACTTATGTCCAAAAAATAAGTTTTGTTTTAACTTTATTTCTAAAAATAAAAACAACTCAAGATTTATAAATTTAAAATCAGTAATAGAAGCCCATTAAATTATTAGAAGTTTTATCCGAAAGGTTTTTAATAAATTAAAAGAAAGTAAAAAAATAACCTAACAAATTTATTTACTTTGTAATTTAATTCCTTATGGGTGCCTTAAATTAGATTTCCGATAATTTTCACATTTAAAAATATAAAAAAAGTTTTGTCAGAAAATAAATAAAAAACTTATCTAATTAATGAAGAAACTTTTCTTTATAAATTCTTTTCAATAATAGATTGCGTTCAGAACAAGGTTACGACGGCGATCACGAAGTTAATCCCATTGAAAATAATCTACAAGAAACGATTTCAAATCGCGAAGGTGCAAAAACGAACATGTGATATAACGATATAAAGTCTCAAAAGTGATTCTGATTCTACCGCTCATCAGTCAAGGCCGTCTCAACATAACGAAACAATATCGTCTTCCACAGCGCGAGTTGGCATCGGAACGTAAGAGAAAGTCCTTGCGTGTATCGCTATATCGCTATATCGTTATATCGTCTTCTTCACTCGCGGCTTAAATCAGATTTCAGATGCATCGCTTGGAATGAAAGTTGCTGTATCGGTTTGCCGATATAGGCGTTAAATCGATATGTCGCGATATATCGATTTATAGCCCAGTCCTAGTCACAACTCAATGACCTTTACTACGACGATGAAACCTTCTATTTGAATTATTCTATTGAATTATTTTGTCCCAATAATTCTATTGAATTATTTTGTCCCAAATTAGTTCAATATTTAGGTCGAAAGTTTTGTCCCAAATTAGTTGCTACATTTAGGTCAAAAATTTTATCCCAAATTAGTTGCTACATTTCAAGTAGGTGGAATCATAAATAACTCCCGATGCAATTTAGTAGATCGACGTCAGTAAAACTATACTACTAATTAATCCACGATTCATTAACTAGAACAGGGATGGCGAACCAATGGCACGCGTGCCGTTTATGGCACGCGACACAATATTTTGGGCACTCCACCGATCACAATTGTTGTTACACTATGAATTGTTATTACACAAATGTTATTACGCTATGAAGCATATGTAACAATTAAATTAAAATTCACAAAAAATAAACAAAATAACAAACAATTATTAATGAAAAAATTAAAAACTAATTCTAAAAAAGCAATTAATAACCGTAAAAAACAAGCTAACAATAAATAACTAGCAAAAGAAATCAACAGTTCTGCTTAAACTAACATCTTACAACCTAATATAAGTTATTGGTCATCTAAATTGCAACAACAGAAGTCACACTGATGTTACTTTAAGTTGAATTACGTGTATAACTGAGACATTGCAAAATGTATTTTTTTCAATGTAAATAAAGAGCTTTGAGTTGATAGTATTTAGTATTATTATTTTTCCAATAATCACGAAGTCAAAATTATTTGACGGCACGTCTATGACCTCATTAAGCAATTTTTTAGAGAAAATGGCACGTTGGTGTATAAAGGTTCGCCACCCCTGAACTAGTTGTTCAATCTTAACAATACGATTAGAAAGTCGATCTTCGTCTCGCTGATTCTTAAGAGCCCTTTACTTTAGTTTTTTAGATCTTAAGTTTAAAATTTTATATTAATTTTCTTTTCTTAAAGATATTAGTTATTTTTTGGTGGTTAATACAGAATCATTTCACATCGCCGTGACTTTAAAAATATATGAAAATTGAAGACCGTGATTCAATCAAATAGAAAAAGCTGAGCATAATGTTTTATTAATTTTTAGGTCATTATCAGTATGTCTGCCGTTGACGAAAATTTCAAACAAAAATTTCAATTAGTAATTCTGCTCATTACCACTGCTTTTTAAAAACTAAATCCTATTTTAAAATGTCTGATATATATATATAAAATAAAGATTAGGCTATGTGCATTTTTTCTCAGGTACTGATCAGCAATTTTTTTCAAAAACAAAATAGTTTGAAAAATTGTAAAAATTCATAAAACTTACAAATAAAAAAATCGATCATTATTAAGCTAAACAATATGTAATAATTGTTTAAATAAAAGATTTTTTGAGTAGAATTATTCTTGTATAAAAGAGTTTCAGGAATAGGTCCAAAAATTTTAATCTGTTAAATTAGTTCCAAACACGCAGCGAAATAAGCAAAAAATTAAACCTGACATTAAAGGTTTTTAACTTTGAACCGATTTCCTAAATTGCTATTGGAACCAAAACATTCCAAGCTTTAACTGTCACCCATAACTTATTGGTCAACATTTCAAATTTGTTGTACGAAAAAATGTATAGTTTATGGAGAAAAAAAGTTTATGAGCCCAGTTTCGTAATTGATTTTCAAATAATGAAAAAAGCGTTTTAATGCATAAAATTCCGATTATTAGATTAGGCTAAGCTCTTGGAACAGTTCCAGGTTGTACTACCAACCATAGTCAACAATTCAAATTTGTTTCATAAAAATACTTTTTCAATAAAAAAAATTATGTCTAATTTTATTATTAATCTGCTGTTATTGGTTTGGTTACTGTAGGTAAGCTGTTTAACCGATGAAAATGACCTCATAAGAAGACGCCATACCACGTGAGAAACTTTACATCGCAAATGCTCTTTCATCTCCATAACTAAGTTAAAATTTAAAGTATAGAAAAAGTAAGTTCAGGCAAACCAAGAATAAGCCATGAAGTTTCAAATACTGAAAAGAAATTTTCAAAATATCAAAATGAAAATAAATTTTGAGAAGATATAACTTATGATTACCCAATGAAGAAGTTCTCTTCCAATAATTTGCTTGCATTTTCATATTTTGAAAATTTCTTTTCAGGAATTGAAACTTCATAACTTACTCTAAGTTTGTTCTGAACTTGCTTTTTCTATATTTTAAATTTTAAATTAGTTATAGAGGTGAAAGAGCATTTGCGCTAAAACGTTTCTCCCGTTGTATGGCGTCCACTTAAATCATTAAAATTCGAATATTAAACCAAAAGTTATGCCGGATGTACCTTTATTTATTATTTTCAGAACAATAGTCGCAAAACTTATTTATTTATTCTTATTCAATTACATATCCAATTTTTTAATATTCTTTTGAACCTTCTATAAAACAACTTATTTGTTTGCATTGATCTGAGGTAACTATCAGTATTAAGGGAAACTTATGACAATAAATAAGAAAAGGAGGGAATTGAGTTTACTTATAAAAAGAAATAATGGACTTATTTCTTATCAGTAAAATTTCAAATCTTGAATTTCATTCATGTATTATGCCAGTGTTTCCCAAACTTATGACTTATGTGTACCCTTTCTAAATTTTTCGTATAGCTGTGTACCACTAATAAAAAAATTTATAAACTTTTTACTATAAAGAAATTGCACAAAAGTTAAAAATCACTACTGGCTGTTGACACCACTAATTATTACTGTTAACTCTGCAGAAAATAGCCAGTAGAAAAATACGCAAGCGCAAATTTTCATGGCTAGCTTTGTTTTTAAGTAAAAAATTTCGAAATTTTCGCTTGTTATAAGATATTTCGCATAAGAACGCGTACCCCAGCTAAACTGTTCTCGTACCTTTTGGGGTACGCGTACTATACTTTGGGAAACACCGATCTAAGGTAACTATCAGTATTAAGGGAAACTTATGACAATAAATAAAAAAGGAGAGAATTGAATTTACCTATAAAAAGAAATAACGGATTTATTTCTTATGAGTAAAATTTGAATCTTGAATTTCATTTATGCATTATGCCATTGTAATAAGAGAGACAAATTACTTAATAGAGATGGTGTTAATGAGATATGTAATAAAAGAGACAAATTACTTAATAAATAATCACTCATTTTATTTCAATTTTAATGAAATATATAAATAACAAAGTTCAAAATAATAAAAAAGCATAACTTAACATAAATAGTAAACATATGTATAATCAATATAAATAAATCACTTGTTACATGTCCCACATTGTTTAACATTCATTTGAATTAAAAATGAAAAAAATAATTTAAATCTAAATATCCATTATCACATAATGTATCTTACTCAAAAAATCACATAACAAGTAAGCTCTGACTTTTTTTAAATATAATATATGCAGCAATATGTAACGTAGTACAACACAAGTTTGTATCGAATCAACTTTCAACTTGTATGAACATTTTGGACGCAATGAATTGTTGTTATTGGTAGTATAGAAGCAGCATTATATTTAAATTGTCATTTTCATTCATCTTTCCAACATTGAAATGCTTAAACACATTTACCAACTTGCTTAAACGGAAATGACTTAATTAAAAGGCAATACATTTTCAATTCTAATTTCAATAAATCTAAATTTCTTAAATAATTCTTTTGTATCAAATGATACACTCTTATAAAATACTATCACATAGTTTGATATATAGTACCCTCTTAAAAAAATCACTGGATAAAATCACAGAAGGTATCACATTCAGAAAACCCTTAAATAAAATTAAAAAAACATGAGAATGATGTAACAATATAATTTGGATAGTTTGTAGTTACGGTGCAAAGAAAATTCTAATTTACATTAATGAATTTCCTGATTATAAAAAATTTACATCTACTATTAGGAGTATAAGTAAACAACATTTTGAATTTAAAAAAAATTTAATGAGTTAAATTAATGAGCTAATTTTTCTTAATTTTCCATTGCACAAAGATTAACCTAATTTAACAAAGTCTAAAAAGTGTAAAATATTTTTTTAAAAATTATTTACTTTATAAAACAAAGCTTCTTTGATAAAAAAAATACCCACATCCCAGATAGCAATGTAAGATTGATTTTTAATGTCAGCCACAACCTTTATCACAAAGCCCTCACAAAGCTTATAAATGATTTGCGAATAAACCATGCAAGCTAGAAACAATGTAAAATTTAGCTATGCTAGTTTACGCTCTACGAGGTTTGCATTAAGCTTGCATAAACAACCCTTTTACATAGAGATTGAATCTGCTATTATAAAACAAGGCTAGAAAAATCTTCGAAAATCGAGGAGGAATCAGCATTTGCAAATCAGAAGTAGAAGAGATCTCAAACTCAGGATAAATTCACCTTCTCAAGGTTTATTTTAGATTTTATGACCATCAAGGTTTATTTGCGCAGGTCTTTATATACTTTCTTTATCACTTTGTAAAAGTGAAAGTTGGCCTGATCAATAAGTTTCAGCAGAAACAAAAAGTTGCATTAGAGGGCCTAGACATAGAATGGAAAAAAAAGACAAAAACAAGGTTTGAAATACCTGTAAATAAAGGCTAAAAAATGGGATATTTTTTGTAAAGGTATTTGATTGCCTTTATTCAATCTTTAAGGAAACGAATTTTGCATGCTAATGCATGCTAATTAACTTTGCATACATAAAAAAAGGGATCAATTAGTCAACCTTTCTATGCCAACCAACTAAAAATGAAAATACAACGTTTGCCGCAAGACTGTCTGCTATCTGGGACAGTATGGTGTATTAGTCTTTTGATACTGACCATTTAAATTACCCTACATTGCACCCGGGAAACTAAACTTTTAAAATTGTTACCACCGTACTCAGTACAAAAAAAAATCTAATAATTAATTAGCTAATTATTATATATTCGTACAGACTTTAAATTTAACCCTACACTGTGTAGCCGGAAGACTATACTTTCAAAATTGGTAGCTCTGCACTTAGTAACTACTAAAAAATCTAATTATTAGCTCGCTTTACAATAAATAACGCAATAAAACACAGGTAACATGGCATGATATATTCAAAAACGGATTCAACAAAAAAGCAGATTCCAGTTCATTTGATTTCGAATTTAGCTAATTTATAATTGCTTTTCGATTTTTATTAATCTCACTTCAATTTAACTATTTTAATAGCTAAATTTTACCATCAATTGTTCCATTGTTAAGCCTCTGATAATATAACAGTTTCTCCAATAAAATTTTCATTTTTAATTCATGCTCTTCTTCAATTAAAACTTTCTCTTTTTCCATCATATCAAACAATTGCGCGTGCTCTATTTCTTTAAATCCATGTTCATTTTCTCGAATTCGAAGCAATTGCGAGTGCTCTTGATCTCTGTGCCTTTTAAGCTGATCCCTTTCTTGCTTTGCGCAAATTGTTTTTACCTTTGCTGTCTCACTTGTTCCCTCAAGTTCTGTGGACGGGGTTGAAACTTGGGTTGAGGCATCAGATGTTCTGTTCTTTAATTCTTTGTTCTTCATTATTTCATTAATGTGCATCCCAGGAATGCGTATAGCTCTTAATATAGACTGAATTGAAACCGATGATGAAGACTGTGTAAAAACGTCAGGTGTGTTCTCTGGGTTTTCGTTATGTTCTTCATCGATTAGAATTTGGGGAATAGTCGTAGTTTCTAAAATAGACGCAGTTGAATCATGGTCAGTTGGCTCTGATTCTGAAGTTAACTGATTAACAAGGTCCATAGGTATTTCCTAAAAAAAAACATTTGTATATGTCTAAGAATTACATAATAAAATTAAATTAACCTTAAGATTTTCATAATAATCGATGTGTGTTCAAGAAAAACTTAATTAACTACACAATTGGATACCTGCAAGTGACGCAGTTTATCAGATGCTTTGCGCATGCTCACGGATAAATGTGTAAACATAATTTTCCTCATATCGGTTTGTGATATTATAAAATTCCCTACTTGTGGGGAATTTTACAATATTACAAACAGATCTAGGGAAAATTCCGTTTACAATTTCATTCGAGAGCATGCGCAAAGCATCCGAGACGTCATGTGTAGAAATGTTCTTGAGTTGCAAGTAACCAATTAAAACCAGTGATCCAAAATTATCAATTTTAATAATTGAAATGTTTTTCAAGAAAATCAGTTGTTTTTGTCGAATTTAGAAACAGTCATGTTTAAAAAAAATTGTACTTTAGACTTATATTATTTTACACAGAGCTACTAAACCAAAAGTTCCAATCCACCAAAATAGCGATAGCAAAATTACAATTATTAAAGAAAATGTAATTAAGATATTCCCAAAACTTAAAAACAACACAGTATTTGATTATTTTATACATCTCAGAATTATTTACATAAAAAGTTTTTGCCATCTACTACGGATAAAAAAATTCAAAAAAATGCCATTGTTTTTCCAATAATCTCATTGTGAAGCTTTTTAACTGTCGGCAAAATCTTTAAAAAAATCTACAAGCTTTAATCTTTAAATCTCGAGCATATTATAAAATTTGCTGAAAGTGAAGCAGTAGAAGTGAGAATTAAGTCGAGAAAAAATAAACTTTAACCATAGCAATTTTTCTAATTGTTATTTATTAATTTTCCCAGTAACACTTATCGGAAAAATCATTTAAACAATTAAATATTGAAATCAAAATAAAATTTTATCAAGTATAATATTTAATATTATGCTTGAATAGAATATAATAATAATATTTTATTATTATATTATTACGAATATTTTATTATTGTATTATATTATATTGTATTATTATATTATGTTACTTTATAATAATATTATATTATATTATATTATATTATATTATATTATATTATATTATATTATATTATATTATATTATATTATATTATATTATATTATATTACATTATTATTATATTATATTATATTATTATATATAATCATTATATTACTAATTTATTATATTTCTACGCTATATTATGATTTTTTTCACTCTAAAGACAAATAGGAAAAATACTTACTAAAGTATCATTCGTATATGAATACACATCTCTCTTATTATTGGATTCTTTTATTCCTAAAAAAAAATAACCATATTAGCTACACTTTATTTGCACACCAATTTAACGCCATGAGAAAAGCATTATGTATGTTCTTATTATTAATTACATTGAACAAGCAATAAATATTCAACTCAAATAGAAAACTGGTATAAAATTATCAAGGAGTTACATATATTTTATCAATTTAAATAATATTTGCACGAAGTATTAATAATTAATGTTAATAAATACACATTAATAAAGAAAGAATTATAAAAAAAAACTCTTATAGAAGATTGAAGGAAAATTATTTATTAATTTATAATTTATTCTATGTTATTTATATTCTATTGAAAAATTGATATGCATGATCTGATTTGATATCTGATCTCAAATAATTTGATATGATATGATCAATCAAATCATAATTTAAATTTTAAACTCGCATAGAAAGTTGAATGATTATTACATAATATTTATATCACATAAAATTTTAGTTGAAAACTGGATATACACTATAATCTGGTTTAATATCTGATCAAAAATAATTTGATATAATCAAAAGGAAAGAATCTAAATATTAAAATTGTAAAACGAATTGTAATAAAAATATTAACAATCCTCTATCACTTTCAATTAGAAAAATAGTAGAATGAAATTTAGCTTTATTTGAATATAGCAGTAGAAATCTTATTGTAAATGTTATATATTAATTTCAAATTGATAGTGAATATTTTATAACAAAACTCGTATAAAATTTTTTAACTAAACTCGTATAAAATGTTTTAAAATTTTTTGATTAACAAAACTCGTATAAAAAAATTTAAAAAAAGAATTATTAACTATATTGTCATTTTTTCAAAATTGTTTACAATGCATAAATTTTATCAATTTTTTAATTAATATATATAAAGTTTTACTTAAGATAAAATTATTTAAATTTTAATGTTTTTAAAAAAGTCTGTTATTTTTTTAATTATTTTATGCATTTAACGGAGCAATCACATCACTGTAACATAGCTGCCAACGTTTGCACTTGTTAAAAAACGTTTCTCATATGGTAACACAATTACAGTCTTATTGATAATTCTGAGCAGATTTTCTTTTAAATTCATTAGTACTTTAAAACCTCATAAAAAGATTATCAAAACAAATTAGATTTTTAAATTATTTATGCACAATGGATGCCAAAATCATTTTGAACCACATCGATAATATTAAGTGTGAAATATCAAAACTTAAATTTTGCTGCCATTTTAATAGAAAAGAAATTTTGCTGCAAATATGAAAAGAAAAACCTTGAAAAATGGGACAGTTGACAGTTATTCTATAATTACATAAAATATTTGTTATTATGGTTAATTTTTTTTTTTATTTTATAACCGTCGTTGAACAGCCGACCCAATTTTTGGGTTTACGACTACTAACTTTCAACTCCGTAGCCTTGTAATTTTGAACCCAATCCAGAAGACAAGGGAACTCCTGGATCAAGTATTGGAAGAAATTTGACTTCGTGGAGGACTTTTCGATGGAACTAAACCGCATTTGCGTTGCATGGAGAGGAAGACGACGAGAACCTCCCACGGTTAGCCTGACGGCAAGTGGACTCTAACCCATGATCCATCTACCACTGAGGATATTTCTCCTCAGCTCTATGGTCGGTGCAAGCCGGATGCGGAATTCTTATAAACCCCGGCTCACCTCATTGGAAGGCGAACGCTCTATCCCTTGAGCCATCGCGGCTCAGGTTAATTTTAGGTTATGGTTAATTTTAGTTAAAACTGGTTAAATTTTGTTTAAACATGATTTCGTTTGTGGTTGTTTTCATCAACGATAAATAAATCTGAATTGGAATTGGCCGATTTTTTTTACTTGCTCGAAAATTAATATTATATTTTCTTAAAAACTTTTACTGCTCAAAACAAATGGAAATATGCAAAACTGAAACTTAAAGCTGAAATATATCTTGCATGCTATAATAAAACCATGCACCACAAAATACATCAATATTTTAAACATGCTTACCTATTATTATGGCATCATAAAAAGTGGTAGCTTCCAAATGTAGAGGTTGTATCACTACATTCATCGATCTGAAAGCGTCTTGCAGGGACACAAAATTGTCACTACAGGGGGCACTACGGATATTCAAGGGAATCTTGAAGGGACACTACGGGCATTCGGATTTAGTTCAAGACATGTTCGCTAAGATTGTCACCAATGCGTCGCAAACGAATAATAAAATAGTGTGAAACTTGCAGTATCAAGACTAGTATGCTTTCCATGTCTCCGGAATACCAAAGACATTTGAGGACATTTCCGTAATTTTTATATCCAATATTGCCCCACAAAATTAAGGCACAGGGGTTGAAATCAGGTGAATATGACGGCCGTGACGATCGATATATTCTCAAAAACGCTGTATTTCGTCATCACACTAAACAAAGAACAACAATAATAGCGCACAATAAATGTCGATATGCCCTCCAAACAACCAAAACATTTAAACTGAATTTCGCTATTGGTTCAAAAATTGAAGGGTTTTTTTCTCATATAGCTCAATTATTGTCAACATCAGCATTGTATACATCGGCATTCTATAAAATGTCTAATCATTGTATAGAATGTAAATCGTTTTTAGGCAGATAAGATATGATATGAGAATGATCATATAATTAGCCTAACCGCTGTATAAAATGCTAACAGATTTTTTTTATTTGTCATTCTAAAGAATACCTAGCCAAAGTGTGAAATATTAAGCATTTCATTTTAGGCATTCTATAGAATCCCAATTTTCACACATCAACGGTAACAAATACAATGGTCATTTAGCATTCAAAACACTGTTCAACGTTTCCCTGGATTAAATTATACAACCTCAAAAGACTTATTCACACCAAAGTAATTCATCAACGTACTAAATCAACGCATATCGTTATTATATTTCACGAAAGGCTGGGTTAGTCTGGTTGGTAGGACGTGGGACTCGTGTTCGTGAGAACAGGATTGCGAATCTCGCCGACCGAAGACACCCTGTGTATTAAATGGTGACTGGTGAGCGTTGAATCTGTCGGGGTCACGAATTCCTCCGCGTTTCCATAACAAATCAATACCTCAGGGGATACTGAATTGGAGATGGATCGTTCTCTGGTTCAGGTCAAAATTACGATCTGTGGATGTATGAATGGATCCACTCGGTAAAACGGACTGTAACGTGTTTCTGTGGCTGAAATCGTATTCTTGGCCATAGATGGCGCCACTGAAAAACAAGAAATTCTCCCTCTGCCTTAAATTCGCTTTGTTTCCCAAGCAGGCTTGCTAGCATTGGCAAGTGGCAATAGAAAAACAACAAACGACTTCACTAAATAATATCGTTAGCAATTACATTATTAAGAATATCATTCAATAATATATTCACTTCACCAAACTATGAAAATGAACATTAAATTCATCTTTCAGGCGTGAGAAAAGCGAAACAGCAATTATGTTCATATCTTTATGAAAAACGAGCTCATTACCCACTTTCTTAGTTAAAGTGCCAATGACTTCGTGAAAACGCTCATACTTTTGGTTTCAGCCGCAAGTTCCATTGACTTTGTGAAAACGCTCATACTCTTGGTTTTAACCGCACGATATTCTCAGCCTTAAGTACAGAACATGACTAATTTCTTCCCCATCAAGTTTATAAATTATTCCATTTTCAATAGGAAAAAGATGTTTTGTGAAAAGTTGTCCGTTGTTTCTATATCTTCTAAAACTGATCTTTTTTAAATTCGTTGAAATTAGCATTATTTATCATACACTCATATTAACGTATTCAATTACATATTCATCCATTAAACTTTCCAAAAATATTGTGAACACGGAATATAAATTAAACCATTTACAATTTGTATTTTTTATAGATCCAAAAAAAAATTGTAAATGAGATAAATCAGAATTAAGTACAGGGTAATGACAGAATATCAAAGATAGATCCCATAATTAGATTATATGGGAATATAGCTAAAAAAACACGTGAATAAAGCACAAATAAAGGAACAAAAAGGGACTTATAGTTCAGATTCTATTAAAAAGAACCTTTCTCAGTGTCCAAACACAAAAGATCTTGTTTCCACCCATCAGATGTTTTTGTTTACAGAACTGGAACTGTAGAATGTCCATTTCTGTACCTTTATTGTGCTTTATTTAAGTTGTTTTGCTTTATTCATGCGTTGTATAAAGTACACCCTAATTTTATTCAGGCAATTTAGATGTATTTCTAAAAATATTAATTAAAATTTTTAAATTAACAATATAAATGTATACTTACGTTGAGTAATAAATAAAATGCAAACAACCATAACTATGAGAGAAACTGAAGAGATTACCCCAACTAAGAGGTACCTCTTCCTACTGCAGTTTATCTTGACCATATTAAGGTATACTCTGAAAGAAAGAATTCTTTTTTTAATCAAAAAAATTCTGACTACCATAAAAAGACCATCAACAACTTCTTAAGAATTATTAAAGAAAATAAATTTTAATAACACAAACCTAAATAAAATTAACTTTGTGTACAAGCTTGTGTTTAAAAATATATTTGTTCATATTTTTTTTATCAAAAAAAATGACTCGTAGATTTTGTTTCTTTATCCCACTGTTTTTCGCATATCCAATGGTTTTTAATAAGCGAAGAAGAAAGCGAAATATTACCAATACTGTCAATACTACCGTCAAGAAAATCTCACCAATACTTATTTAAAAATTAGATAAAATTATTACAAATCATAATAGATGCCACAAAATACTTGTTTTACGAAATCTAGCTTTTGGCTTACAACGGAAAATATATTGTGGGGATTTTTATGTCTTTTTCCAATTAATTTTCGTACATCTAATGGCTTAAAATGTTACTAATATTAACTCAAAAATTCAATAAAATCATCGCAGGCAATCGTAGAAGTCTCAAAATACTTGCTGTACAAGTCTAGCAATTGAATTACAACGGAAAAGCTACGAAATTATAACAGAAGATAGGCAAATTTCTCCCAATACTTCATTCAGGAGTTTCCTTGTCTTCTGGGTTGTGTTCAAAATTACAAACTTACGGAGTTGAATATTGGTAGTAGTAAACTCAAAATTTAGTCAGCTGTTCAACGACAGTTATAAAATAAAGTAAAACAAAAATGTAGAAAAATATCTATGGTAATATAGGTGGACGGCTGGTGGACCTACCTCTCTCGCGGCTATTCGCAGCTTCTGGTAAGTTGCTCCCGGTTTACAACAGTCTGATATATAGGAATGGTAATAAAATGTAGGGGAAAAAAGGCTATGTACAATATTTACAGCACTTCTTAGATAATATACCACCCGGTAAGAAAACTGCTACCGATGGGTTGTGTGTAATATTTTTATTTTAAAATTCTTTGCTGACCTGAAATTGAGACCGGAAAGGAGAAAAAACTGGTAATCAAGCGATTTCATTTATAGATAGTTTTCTGGAGGCTTAAATCTTTTTTTAACTGTAAACTATTCTTTTAATATTTTTTATCTCGGGTAAAATAGTCATTCTTTTGTCTGACAGAAGTTGAAAAATCCTGATAGTCATAGATATTTAAATTTTTCCCCAAAGCAAACTAGAACGAAAAGTCTGAATACACATAAACTTTTAGACATGATTCCATGCTGAAGATATTTATTTACTCGACCTCCTGTAATGAGTTTAAAATATTTATATATAGAGGTGGACAAAATATTTTAATTTCTTATTTATCATAGCATTCAGAAATTACCTTTGCTGTGGTAGCAAAGTTAATTTTGAATCTGAATACACATAAACTTTCAGCCCTGATTCCATGCTAAAGATATTTATTTGCTCGACCTCTTGTAATGAATTTAAAATATTTATATATAGAGGTGGAAAAATATTTTAATTTCTTTTTTATTATAGCATTAAAAAATTATCTTTGCTGTGGTAGCAAAGTTAATTTTGGTAGATGGTATTAATAAGTTGATGTGGTATTTTCGAAAACTATGAAAATTCCGTAATTGTGGGAGGGTATAAATAGTAATAAACTACGAGGTACGATAACTAATAGGGTATAACTAATAACTAACTATAAACTAATAGGGTACGATAGTAAAAAACTCTTTCACAATCACAGCTAAATTATCATTCTGAAAGCAAAAATCAAGTACGCAGAAAAAGAACTGCGATTCGATTGGTGTGGGAAAAATTTCTAGGGAAATGGTTGATGAAATTCAATGCGCTCTAAGTGACAGAATAAAATTCAATTGCAGCAATTTCCACTCATCTGCAATTGCGTTGAATATTTGAACAATAAAAAAAAGAAAAACATTGAGAAATTGGAGAGTAAAAGTGTGGGAAAAAACATTTCTAGAAACTTTAAACGATCTTTAAATGAAATAAAATGCTCGCCAATTGCGATTTATTCTCGTTTTTAAATGCGCTTGGCGGTTACTTCAATACATGCAAAATATGGGATTTCTTTAAGCGAGACTAAAACCAATCGTTATAGCAACTGCGTTGTACATTCAAATTTTATCATTTTAAAGGTTCGTCTGATGCTTCATTTGCAATGATATTTTGTAACATTCGCCTAATGCGTTCATCGTCTTAACTGCGGGGCATTTTCTGAAAAGATTTTGAGGGACGCAGTTTAATACGGAAGATAATCTTATCTTAACACTCGAACCAAGACCATAATTTGACTGTTTTCAAAGTGATTTCTTCAAACTAATTAACATAAATCATCTATTGTTCTGAATTTTTTGACGACTTCAATAACTATAGTGCTCGATTAAAAGAAGTTACTCATTAAATAATTAATACCTATTAAAAAGTAATTATCCGTTTTATAAAAATAATCATAATAACTTTGATAACAACTATAATAACTAGAACTATTATAGCAATTAAGTGTAATAGCAATTAATTATTATAGTATATTAATTATGTAGTAGTAATAAGTAATTATTATAGTAATATTATTATAGTAGTAATTATTATGTAATTAATTATTATATAGTAATTAGTATATAATAATTACTATATATAGTTATTATTATATAGTTATAGTAATTATTATATATTAATTAGTATATAATAATTACTATATATAGTTATTATTATATAGTTACAGTAATTATTATATAGTAATTAGTATAGTGATTATAGTAGTAATTAGTATAGTGATTATAGTAGTAATTATTACAGAATTATTATTATAGTAGTAATTATTATAGTAATATTATTACAGTAGTAACTATTATAGCTATTAATAACAATAATAATAATAACTATAATAATAGGCATAATAATAACGCAATATTAAAACAGTTATATTTTCCAATTCAAATACCACTCTGCCATTTTTCACTTTTATGACCTGTAAAACCTATGCCTATTTTTACCTAAAACGGTCAAATTGACGGTCTTAACAATAATAAAGTTTATAATAATGAATTGACGATCAATAATAGATATATATTCTGAATAAAGCTAATATTGCATGAACTACAGAGTACATAAGAAGGCAATCCCAGCGATTTAGCCCTTGCTAAATGTGATCAGTTAGAATCCGTTGGAATTTGTGGAAGAAATTTTAAAAAATGTATACATTCTGAAATTATTATGTTTGTTTTTTATTTTCTATCGAAATTTCTAACTCTGTATTTATTTCGTTATATTAGTTATTGTTGTCACATGCTCATCAGAAACTTGGACAATGACACAAGAAAAAAAAATGAAAATTCTCTCGGAGCCTTTGAGCGGCAGATACTAAGAGTTACTTTTGGAAGAATACAAGTTGATGGCTTATGGCACAGACACTCAAATTTAGAACTTTATCAGGCCTTCAAAGAACCCAATGTCATCAATATAATCCAAAGAATTAAATGGGCTGGTCACGTCATTAGAATGAACAAAGAACTTTCAACGCACAGAAAATATTCTGGAACAAGAGCTAGGAGACGACCTAAGCTAGGTTGACAGGCCAGAGAGGGATTTCACCATTTTGAGAATTTCATTACAGTCCGAAATCACTACATTTTTAATATATAGCCCCTTACATTTTTCTTTAAAAACTACATAAAATATGCAAATTTATTTTTAAAGCAATTATATTTAATTTATTGTTTGAATTTCGTGGGAATATATTGAATCGATAGAAACAGCTTCATGAAAATTTCACAAAATAATTATTTACGGCAACGCAGCTAAATTACCATTAGACATAATGTAACTTAACGAACAATTTTCATTCTGTTACCGAACTTCTGTCAGTTGTAATACTTGAATCGATTGTTGGCATCAGCAAGACATTATTTGTAATTGAAATTAGCTCCCTTAATTTAAAATTAAATTTTTCATTACAAGAAGATAATAAATAAGACTACGTATGTTATTTCTTGCGGAATATTTTTTTTTAAATTTTTAAAAAAGTTATTTTGAAATTATGAATAATCCCAAGAAACTGAAGCGGAATAGTATTTGATAATTTAAAAACTTTATTTGCTTCATATTAATAAGGAATAGAAATAAAGAGGTTTTTTTTTTACCATCTTTATTATTTTGAAACAAATGAAGTTTTCAAATCATCAAGTTATTTTGCTATGATTCTAATCATCATAATAATTTGATAGCTAGTGAAAATCGAGTTTCTTTTGTAGATATCGTATTTTTTGTGCAATTCTTCGGAATTAACATTTTTAATTCCAATCTAATTTTTTTATTCTAATAATATTTTTAAATCCTTGTATTCATGAATCAAATTGAAAATCATTCGTAGCACAAATATTTTTTTTACTTTGATATATTCATATAATTACGAGTCATTCTAATTTAATCAATAATTAAAAAGCTGTTGCAAAATAAAATTAAATTCTTAAATCAAACAACTATAGTTCTCGATTAAAAGAAGTTACTGATCAAATAATTCGTGCTAAGAGAACCTACTAAAAAGTAATTGTCCGTTTTATAAAAATAATAATAATTATTTTGATAATAACTATTATAATTATTACTGTAATAATTAATATACTATAATAATTATTTCTATAGTAATTAATATACTATAATAATTAATTACTTTAATAGTTATAGTGAGTATTATTATAGTTATTATTATTTTAGTTAGTATTATTATAGTTATCATTTTTAATAATAACTATAATAATTATTATTATAATAATTAATATTCATATACTATATATTCATATACTATATATTCATATACGAATCATTCTAATTCCGTTTTATAAAAATAATAATAATAATTTTGATAATAACTATAATAATTATTACTGTAATAATTAATATACCATAATAATTATTACCATAATAATTAATATGCTATAATAATTAATTACTTTAATAGTTATAGTTAATCAATGGCAAACAAGTACTACTTTGCTTTAAAGAGCCAACTAAAAAGTAAATTTCTTAAACAAAAGACAAAAATTAACATATACAAAACACTCCTACGGCCTGTGATCCTATATGGAAGTGAGTGCTGAACTCTTCATAAAAAAGAGAACAAATTGCTGATTTTTGAGAGAGGGATACTTGAAAGAATTTTTGGTGCACTCTATGAGAATTACAAATGGCGCACCAATCATGAGTTATATAAAAAGTATAAACAACCAGACATAGTTCATGTTATTAAGGCCAATCACATTCGATGGCTGGGACACCTTTAGAGATCTGAAGACCAAAACCCCGCAAAAAAGTAACCTTTTTTAAACCAGAAGGTACAAGAAAAAGGGGTCGTCCACCGACTAGGTGGCTGGATGCAGTTGAGAGGAACCTAAAGATAATAGGAATAACTAACTGGAAGGCCATGGCACAGAATAGATCAAGATGGCAAAAACTTATTGGGACGGCCTTGGCCTGTCATAGACTGTAGTGCCCAAGAAGAAAAAGAAGAAGTTATAGTTAGTATTATTATAGTTATCATTATTAATAACAACTATAATAATTATTATTATAATAATTAATTACTGTAATGATTATTATCATTATAATTAATTACTATAATGATTATTATTATAATAATTAATTACTATAATGATTATTATTTTGATAATTAATTACTATAATGATTATTATTATGATAATTATTATAATAATTAATTATTATAATGATCATTACTATAATAATTAATTACTATAATGATTATTACTATAATAATTAATTACTATAATGATTATTACTATAATAATTAATTACTATAATAATTATAGTTATTAGAATAATAATTTATGACATATATTTTAAAGGTCTTTTGAAGAATTTTAATTTAAAATGTGTTGAATCAGACTATCGAATAAAGACCACGTGTTATTGCACCCCGTTATATGAAGATTCTGTATTTTTCTTGAAATCAAATCAACAGTTTTAATGTGAATAGAATCAAGTTAACATGTCTCATATACAAGTGATTCGGTATTTAATATTTATAGTGGTATTTACGCCACAACTTCAATTGCAATTTGAATTCAATATGAACAAATAAAAGCAAAAATATTTCATATTTTTTTCAAAATACTTGAATTTTTTAAATATTCAAATTTTTTTTTAAGTAATTGAATTTTTTAAGCAAAACGCGTAATTAAGTGAGTACGTGATTTCAAAAATTCACTTAATAATTAGAATTAAAAGAACTAATCTTTAAATAATTATATGATATTTTTTTTAAATAATGATGATAAATTTCTCTAGTGTTTTTACTGCCATTCTTATAAGCAAATAAACTAACAATTCCTATAAACGAACAAATGCTTATGTAATAGTTGTATTTTAGTTTAAATAATGCTAATTTACACAGAAAAAAATTCGATTTATGAACGAAAATTGGGCACAAATACATTACCCATTGATTCAATTTTTAATTTTTTTTTTAATATACTATCTTCATTTTTACCTACTTTATTATAATACTTTTTCTCATTTTCTAATGTTTTTTCTTTAGTTTCAATACTATTTACCCCCATCCCTGTTCGAATAAAGGACTTCAACTCTGGTATCTCCAAGCACAGAAATTTATGTAGAAAAATTTTATAAATTATTTATTCAAACTGTGATTTCCAAGTAGAATTAAAATGTATATAAATCAAATCGTAACGTATATAAAATAAATAAAAAAGAAGTAGTAAATGAAAAGTATCGCAGCAAGTGTATACTACGAATTTTTAGAACGAACTGCATACTTTAAATGAATACCAGCAAAGTTAAAATAAAAGAAAGGAGTATCCAATCAGCTAGCGCAACGAGCTCGAACTGCTAAATTAACTATGAAAACAATTCACCATTAGTCACTATTTTTAATTTTTCCAGGTCTTGGTTACCCAGAATTAGCCGGGACACACCTGCGCAAATGAGTACTTCAAGTCTTAAGAGATTAACCCATTCCCAACTGACGATTACTCAACATTTCTGACGTTATAAGTAACTTTTAAAAATAAGTGATGAGGAATCACTGATAAAACTAAGTTGATAATTAATTTTAAAGCCATTAATTTTTAGTTTGCAAATGTATAATTTCAGATCAAAATATGACTTTATATATTATTAATAACAAATATACATTATTAATAATACTACATATATTATAGTTTACAGAGATTCCTGCCAATACGGATTCTCATAAAGTATTTTTCCTAGATGCAGCTAAGGTTATGTATTAATTTCTTAATAAATTAGGATTAAAAGCATTTTGTTCACCTCTAAACACAAATAATTTAAACAGATATATGTAAGGTTAGGTAATTGCATCTGTGGTACTTGCATACATCGGAAAATATCGATTCTATGCAATCATCGCCGATCCGATGTTTGGATTAGTAATTTTACTAAGTGTCGGAAATTGTGATTTACTGAGATGTGTACAATATTTCCCGATACATCGATGAGATCGATGTCTACAAGCGCGATGTTGAGCATTCTTCACGATAGTACATCGATATCTGCAAGCTCGCACGAAGAGCATTTTCCTCCGTAAGTGTGCCGTGATAGCTGCGGCGATGATCTTTCCCCGATTTTTTTTACATAGTAACTCATCGTTTTGCTGACATAATGAATCCGAATGTGATTGAGAATCGAATCCCTGTGTGTGTGTACAAATCTTGTTGATTTTTTTGCAATCATTCCAACCGTTTAATGTTCCTTAACCGCCATTTTGCAGACATACGCGTTTTTAAATATTGAGAAATAATTATAAGAAAATGCAAAGTTTATTTTAAAAAAAAATGCAACTTACTAATTGCAGATTTAAGCAATACTAAATATAAAACATTAATGCGCGGAAACATCGCGATGCATCAAAATATTGCGATGTTAGAGTGACGATTAATCGCGATGCCAAAGGAAAAAAAATTCTCATTTAATTTATATGCAAACTTGCAAGCACATTTTTCATTAAAGTACTCTTTTCCCTTAGTGCAAAATAAAAGTCAGGCAGGTAAACGATTAACTTTCTCCCAAACCTTGAAAAGCCTGATACGAAAATCATAGCGTAATCGTAACGTGGATCCAAAATTAAGAGCGATTCGGATATAAACGCAAAGCATCTTACCTTTAACATCTTTTGGATCACGATAATACAAATTATTAAAAGTCGAAAATTAAATTTTTTATTTTAACTGGAGTAAAAATAAAAAAATTCCTCATGATTAATTCAAAGATCACTTACCTTTCTGGAACGACGTTGGTCGTTTGAAAGTTGCGGTCAAGTCTTCCAAGTGCTTTGCTACTTGACAGTTAGGTTTAATTTTCACTTGGTCTTTTTGGAGCCCAGCGATTTGATTGAGATGGTGGACGACACTGACCTTGAGACGCTTCCGTTCTTAAGACGTCATCAACGGCACAATGGTATCCAACTCTTGTTGAAATGAAGAACCCGGAATTCGATTTGAATAAATTGAATAATGTCCTCGGAGAAAGAAAAAGTGCTGAAAACAAATTACAACAAAACATACGCCCACTGCGATCTTAAAGGGGAATTAAGCTTTGGGAGAGTTAATGTTTTCTATTTTTTTCTACAAAATTGCTCGAAAATAGTAATTAGTAATCAGTTAGAGAGGAATCTCTTTTACGTAAAAATATTTGCGTAAATAGTTACGTCAATAGTAGCGAATTCCGAATTATTATTTTTTTTTATTTTATTCATTTTTTATTTATTTATTTTATTTATTTATTTTTTTTTTTTTTTTTGGTACCGTAATTCAGGTGGGGCATGTGAGGTTGTTTTCTAGTTCATTAGTCAGGAAATTAAATTAACCAAATGTTTTTAATGCAATATCAAGAAAAGAAAAAACTGCTTTCCTCCCATTGGTTATAATATAATTTTATTTCCCAATAGATCTCACTCCATTTGGCTTCCAATCTTTACTATCTATTTTCTTTTTATGCTTTACTCTAAAAGATGGCGCCACTGTTTGATTTCTCCCAACAAAGCGATTATTAATATTTTTTTTTAGCCTAACAGCGAAAGGGGACGGAGTCAGCCTCCTTTTCGCTATCACTGTCCAACCCCTGAACTGCCCAGCTAGAAAAAATGGTCATTTCATGAAAATAGAATTAAAAACCTATTTTGGGCAATTAGAAGGGGATGAGATAGGTTTGGTTTTTTTGACGGGACACATATGTCCTTGTGGTGCTTTCGTCGACGGGACATATATGTCCTGGTGAGGCCTAAAGGGTTTAAGAATTAATTTGACATTTTATTGTACTTACATACGCATTCAGGACTGGCATGCTTTCTTGACTTTTTTTCTCATTTTAAATCTTTTTCATCAAACCTTCAAAATAAAGAAAAAGTTCCGAATAACAGTATATCAAATATAGACGAAGTCTCCTTAATTATATCGCCCTTGATATAAAATAGTGTAATACATATTGCGTTTGAAAAAAAATTTTACCTTTTTTCTTTATATTTTATATTATTTTATGAAAGTCAATATTCTATTTTATTCCATTTACAACGGCGTTGAACATCCGACCCAAAGCAGAGTTCGCCTAGCATTGCTCAACTCCGTAGCCTCGTAATTTTGAGCTCAACCCAGAAGAAGGGGAGGTCCTGGATCAAGCATTGGTGGAGGACTTTTTGATAAAAACTAATTGGCACTTGCGTTACATGGAGTGGAAAACCACAAAAAGCTCCCACTGTTGGCCTGGCGGCAAGGGGACTCTAACCCATAATTCGTCAACACTGTGGTCGGTGCGAGTCGGGAGCAGAATTCGTATCAACTAACCACTGTTATTCGAACATGGTCACTCCATTGGGAGGCGGACGCTCTATTTCCCGAACCACCGCGACTAATGAAAATGTATTTTACCATACATATTATTTATATAAGGAGATCATATTTGTTATTATTGAGTAATTTTATTATGGATATTAAATATCATTCTTTATAATCATTTCACTATCCTAATCAATATAATTTTAGAAAAATATATAAAATAATTTTCCCCAAGACCACCGTTTGTTTGCCACCTTAACTAGGCGGAAAAAAATATTTGTAACTGCCTCATTCCATTAATAATTTGAAAATCTGTACATAAAACAGATAAATTTAAAAATCTGTATGTAACACTGATATGAATTCTATAAAGACTTAAATAAAAAAAATTAAATTGGTATTATCTTAAAATTGGGTTACTTTGTTGAGTGGTGAGGTAATTTTGAGAAACTCGCGTTTTTATTTGAGTTAAATGGATACCAGCGAAAATTAAAGTTAATTGCTTAATCCATTAATAAATTCAACTTATAATTGTTGATCAACGAAAATTTTCATCTGATTGTTTCTTTTGTGTCTGCAAGGAATTTAGACAAACATCTGAAGGGCATATTTACGGTATTATTATCGATAACAAGATGGCAGTTATACACATGTTTTTTATTTTATAACTGCCGTTGTCCCAATTGTCGTTGTCCCAACTGCCCACCCAATTTTCGGGTTTACGACTACTAATGTTCAACTCAGTAGCCTTGTCATTTTGAATCCAATCCAGTTGACAAGGGAACTCCTGGATCAAGTATTTGGAGAGAAATTTGCTTTCGTGGGGGACTTTCTGATGAAACTAACCCTCATTTGCGTTACATGGAAAGGAAAACTAAGAAAGCCTCCCACGAATATCCTAACGATAAGAGGACTCTAACCCATGATCCGTTTACCACTGAGGATATTTCACGTCAGCACTGTGGTCGGTGCAAGCAGGATGCGGAATTCGTATCGACCAGTGTGCCGTTTAGTATAGTATATTCCCCAAAATTTAACATCGCGTTGTGTATTAATTCCCTTAACTAAGTTAATTATTAATGATCCACCGATTCTCCAGCATGGGATACCTTACCTGTTCATCTGCAAAGTAAAAATTAACACTCTCATCACACAACAAGAAAATACATGCTATCTAAGGTATTAGGTTAAATAACTGGGTTTATTAAAATTACTTCAAAAAAAGGATTAAGTCCTTAAGGGACTTGATAAAAAAAACATTTCTAAAAATTACAAAAAATGACACATTCATTAGGAATACATATGAAAAAAAAGTTGTCCGAGGGGACTAGCATCACACAAGCAAACTGCACATCAGTGATTACCACGGGCTAACATCTTGCCCCATATAATATTATACCATACCACGTGTGACCGCTAGACGTGAGCTTCCTCTCACCAGCACTAACTCATGTGGCATATATTAGGATTCCCTCCTCCACACATTTCATGCCAATATGCCTTACCATAAGGCACGGATTACACTATTCTAAAAAATATTTTATCACTTCATTGGTATAATCAACAATTTTTCCAGGAGCTTTTCAACCACCTCCTCACCTCGTGAACATCAACAGAACCCTCTAAAAACATCAATTTTATCATCCAACCCAGTGTGTTGCCACCATACAATATTACAAATATTACAAATTAAATTTACGACCAAAAGTGAAGTATATAAAATTAAAGGTTTATATTAATCTATTCTTAGTTAAAATTAAAATATTTAACAATAAAACTTAATTATTACATTTATATAAGAATATTAAAAGTTCAGAAAAAAGGTTTATTTTTACTGTCATTACTATAAGTTTTAAGACTCATGCTGCCACCTATTGGCACAAAGATAAATTTAAAAAAAACGAAACTGTAAATGAACTTTTATCAGTACAAATACCCACGTCCCAAAAAGAAATTTGTTTTTTAACAAAAAGAAATTTACAAAAAGGAGTAACAAAAAATTACCTATATAAAACTTACAAATTACCTAATAATTAAATTCACCTAAAAAAAATAGCCAAGCTAAAACTTATTTCACTTCACAAGAAGCACCACAACGAAATATTAATTTCAACCTCTCCTGAATGTAATCAAAATTCAGCTCAGCTGTGAATAAGGTAATCACCTTAACTTGGCGCCAAGATAAGTAGAAAACCAAATTCACCAAAAAAAAAAATCAAATTTAATGTGTTCAATTTTTAAATAAATCAAACCCTCATTCATTAACTTAAATAACATCTAGAAAAAAAATCTATCTTTAAATTTTAACATGAGTTAAAAAAAAATTTAAATCCTCAAATATCAACCCCTCCAATTAAATTACATTATACCCTAAGTGTCAAGGTAATGGTACTAGCCAGGACAAAATTTAGCACAAAAACATGCATAATAATTACTATTACATTACAATAAATTACATTATAACCATAAGTGTTGGTACCAGTCAGGACAAAAATTAGCACACAACATATATAATAAATAACACAACAACACAAATAACACAAATCACATAAAAATATTCCTGAGTATAATACGCGCTAAACAACCACAGCTGACAATATCACATTATAATCACATTTGTACCCCAAAAGAGGGTCTTAACATCACGGTGACATTATCATCACTCAAATCACATGATATATACACAAAAATAACAAATTCTTGAATCACAACATTATAAGTTGCCTAACATGAAATATCTCGGAGTAGTCTTGACACTATAAGTCCATGATATCTATTACTGCCTTAACAGGTAAGCAAATTATCTGTGGCTTAATACAAGCAATTTCAATCAGCATAACACTTAAATTTGCAATATCAAATATCTCCTTAATTCATTTTGAAACAGCAACAATTCATATAACATGACTAAATGAACAATTATTTACAAGAGCATATATACATTTTCATAAAACACTTAATTGTGTCTAACTCTACCATTTTGTCTAGGTCTTAAATTGTATCTCCCCCTAGTAGGTAAAAGTTGCATTTCTCCAAAATATTGGTTGTTTGTTACATTGTCTCCCAAATTGTTAGGATTGTAAGGGTAAGAAGAAATATCTTCACTTTGTGTAGGAACGGGTTGCAAAATCTCATTATTCTCATCGTCGGTGTTAAGACAATCCAGCCTTTTTTCCATACGACTGATGTCTTCGATGTGCACTGACCTGTTATTATTAGGTTGATTAATATGTTGGATTCGCACAACCACAGGGGAGATGACCTCCACCACCTTATATGGGCCCAAATTAGGTTTATTGAATTTCTTGCATAATCCCGGTTTAACCCGTGGATTAAACCAATAAACTACATCGTCAATTTTAAAAGACACCTGTTTACTAATCTTATTTCTACGATTTATACCAACATCTGCAGCCTTATCTAAATTTTCTTTAACCTCTTTATAAACTTTATGAAAGTTTTTTAGCAAAATGTTAGCAAAATCAAGTTCATCAGAATAAGAAAAGGGTGGTGGGCTATCCAAAAATTTTCTAGGTAGGTTTAATTCTCTACCATACACAAGGTAAGCAGGAGAAAATTTAGTTGAGTCATGACATGTCGTGCGTAATACCAACAATGCATAAGGCAATTGGTGATCCCAATCATTATGCCTCTCATTAACCAGTTGACTTAAAACATTACCCAGTGACCTATGCCATCTTTCTATAGTACCATTTAAACTGGGTCTATAAGCCAAAATTTCTACCTTTTTAATCCCAAAGGATTCATATACACACTTCATGGCCTGACTCAATAAATTTAATCCTCTGTCACTGATTAGTGTTTGGGGCACCCCATGCCTACAGATAAATTCCATAAGAGCTTCTGCAATGTGCTCTCCATCTGCAACTGGCACCGGAAATGCCTCAACATATCGCGTAAAATAATCAATAAATGTTACAATATATTTGTTACCTCTTAAGGAGGTTGGTAATGGCCCTACAATATCACATGACACCTTTTGAAAAGGATAATTAGCTATTGGAGTCTTTTGAAAGGGAACTTTATTTTTTGGTTGATGTGCCTTTCTTTCGCAACATTTCTCACATGATTTAATCCAATTAATAATATGTTTTACCATTTGTGGCCAATAATATAAATTTTTAATTTTATGAATAGTTTTTCCTATACCCGGATGACATGCTACTTTCGAATCGTGCATGATTTCCAAAATATGCTTAGTTAAACTCACAGGTATCACTATTTTCTCCTTACCCTTATTAGATTTCACATCAACACACTTAATTATTCCATCCGAATCAACAAAAAAATGAATATTCTTACTTTTAGTTACTTTATCTGGATTATTTTTTATTTCCTTACAAAAGTTATCTAACTGCTGTTTTTCAATTAACTCCTCAATGGTACAATCTGCTAAATTACTCAAAATTTCAATTTTTTCCCCCATAAACAAATTAGTTTTTACCGTTTCAGAATTTTCTACTTTTCTAGACATAAAGTCTGCTATACTATTCTTTTTACCAGCTAAATACTTTATTTCATAATCAAAATTTGACAGAGATACTGTCCACCTAGCAATTCGATTAAACGAATCTTTAAATTTTAGTGATGAAGTTAAAGGTGCATGATCTGTGTAAATAAAAAATCGTTTGCCTAATAAATACTGCCTATAATAATTTGTAAAGAAAACAATTGCTAGAGCCTCTCTTTCCGTCACAGAATATTTTGTTTCAGCAGGTTTTAGTTTACGGCTACCAAACGCAACAGGCTTAGGAAAACCCTCATTATCCAACTGAGATAATACTGCTCCGATAGAGTGATTAGATGCATCAGTATATAAATGAAAAGATTTACTCATGTCGGGTAAAGACAAACATGGCTCTTGAACTAAAGCATTTTTTAAATCATTAAATTCTAATTCAGCTTCTTTTGACCACTCAAAATTACTCTTATCTTTAGTTAAGTTAGTAAGGTGAATTGATCTTTTACTAATTTCTGGAATAAATTTTCTATAATAATTAATGCACCCTAAGAAGGATTGGACATCAGTTTTATTTTTAGGAATTTTAAAGTTATTAATTACCTCAACATTTTTCTTCTCAGGATATACCTGCCCTTTACTAATAATAAAGCCTAAATATTTAATTGTATCAGTTAGGAAAGTACATTTAGATGGTTTTACCTTTAAGTTATTTTGGATTAATCTATCAAAAACATACTGTAATTTAGGAAAATGGTTATCAATGGTATCACTGCAAATGATGATATCATCAATGTAAACCCCCACACTAAGTGGGTCTAGCCCTGATAAAACCAAGGACATAAGTCTTTGAAATGAGTTTGCACTTGTTCTTAATCCAAAAGGAGTTCGAGTATATTGAAACAGTCCTTTGTGAGTTGTTACAGCCAATTTGTGCCTATCCTCCTCAACGACAATCTGCTGTAAAAACCCATTCATTAAATCTAAACTAGAATATACCCTCCCACTTGCCAGATTATCAATGGCTTCAGAAATGTTTGGTATCGGGTATGTATCAGGGATCACTTTTGTATTTAAGCCTCTAAAATCTGTTACCAGTCTAAAATCCCCTGAAGCTTTCTTAACTAACATAACTGGTGCAGCAAAGCTTGAAACTGAAGGTTCTAAAATTTTCGCCTCAATTAAAATGTTCAATTGTTTATCCATTTCCTCCCGCAAGTGATAAGGAACCCTATACGGTCGTTTTTTAACCGGTTTATCATCAATTAAATCAATTTTATGTTTAACTACATCACAACCAGGTAGGTCAAGTACTGATGCTGCAAATACGGCTTTATTTTTTTCTAAAAATTCTAATAACTTCTTCTGATTTACTATATCTAAATGATCAATTTTAAAAGTTTCCTCCCAATTTAAATCTGACTCTGGAATTTCCCCTATATCACATTCTTCAAACTGATAAATTTCTTTAACTTGTTCTTGATTCAATACTGGTAAAATATCTACTATCTTAGTTAACTTATTCAAATTAATATCTCTATCTGTGGGATTAATAATTTTCACCAAAATTCTATCATTGTTATTATGAACAGACCTACCTACCACATATTGTCGTTCTTCTGGGTTGTAAGCCTCAGCCAAAATCAGAGATGTACTTAAACGACTTTTAATCTGGACTCTAACCATGCACTCAGAATATGCAGGCAAAACCTTCTTTTCGTTTACATAACCATAAGTATTAGGATTCAAATTCACCACAACTGTAACAGAAATGTTATTAACATTCAAAAATTTAATTTTTTGATCATTCAATATCATACAATTCTCTTTAAAATTTAATATACACTTATTGTTTTGTAAAAATGGTTGACCTAGGATTATTTGAAATTTATCTGAAATAGGAACTGGTGTTATATAAAAATTTGCTAAATATTCACTATTGTTAATCATAAATTTTAACTTTACTTGCTCCTGAATGTTTATCAATTTGTTTGAAATTGTTCTAATTTTAATGTTACATTTAAATTTATTGCCCCCCTCTGGAATATATTTCTCCTCAATTACATTTATAGATGCCCCAGTATCAATTAAAGCAATATTTTGTTTATCACCTAACCCTACCCTTATTGTAGGTAAATTACCTGACTCATTTATGAAAATTTCATGCACTGTCATGGGGTCACTCTCCTGAGGCTGTGCTATCCTGGAGCCCCTATTCAGTTTAAACCTTTATTTTCTAACTTAGCCCGACAATTTCTGGCAATGTGGCCCTCTATATTACACCTGTAACATTTTATTTTTTTCTTCTCCTTCTTAAAACTTTGGTAACTCATTTGTTGTGATTTTTGCAACTGATCCACCTTTTCGGTTAATGATATAACTTGTGCCGTTAATTTGTCGCATATTTCGGCTAAATTATGGGTAGATTCCCCTGCATATACCTCCTCTTGTCTCTGCACTTCTGCTTGACCATTAAACGGTTGGGCAAAGGGATTCAAAACACTGGCTGTCATCTTTATCGCGTTTTCTTTCAACACAGCCAGCCTTTTTAACTCCGCCACATCCTGTGGGTCTCTAGCTAATACCCCTCTTAAGATTTCCGGCTTAATGTTGCTCTTTAACATATTTAAAAGCATATGTTTGCGTTGAACCTCTGCCGCTTCCTTACCTACTTCCCCAAAATTTAACGTTTTACTTTTTAAAGTAGCTTGAGCTACAAAACGCTCCACCGGCATATTCATCGGTTGCTTGAAATTCAAAAAATCAAAGAGGCTAACATTAAGTGAGGTATGCCTTATATAATTTTTCCTCAAAACTTTTACCATACTATCATACGTATTTGCTTCATCCCTATTTTCATTTAACAGCTCCCTGGCCTCCCCATATAATCTGTCCCTTAACACAAATCTTTTGTCACTTTCTGACCACCCAAATTGGGATGCTGCATCTTCTATCCTTTCTAAAAATTCAGACAAAGCAATGCCCCCTTCCCCTCTAAAAGTTGGTAACAAGGAAATATGCATTACATTAAGTGTTTGTGGAACAAACACCCCAGCTACTGCTGTTTTATCTTTATCCATCGTAATGTACAATTAAAAATGCATAAGATAAATATATAATAAATTATATTAGTAAAACACAAGTAGCTGCACTAAATATATCAAATAAATCATAATCAACACCAACTTTAAAATGCAAATTACTACCTGACTAATACCATTACCAAAAATTAAAATAATTGTCTTATTAACATACAAATAAATAAATAAACAAGTAAGGTTAAGCCATGCTAGAGGTCACGGCACCATTTGTGCCGTTTAGTATAGTAAACTGCTGTTTGTAGAAAATGCAACACCATGAAAGAATCATCAGAATCAAATGAAATTTAATGCAGAAACGACTTGTACTGATACAAATAAATGATGAAATTTTCAAAACAAAAGAAACAAATTAAGCGTCCGAAATCAGTATTTGGTGCAGCCACCACGCGCTGCAATAAGTGCTGCTATACGACGTGGCATGGAGTCAAACAGATGTTGAATATCTGCTTGAGGAAGAGAATTCCATATCGCTTGTATGCGCAACCAAAGTTCGTCTTTGGAAACTGCAGGACGCGGATCACGAGTGAGACGCCGACCAACCATATCCCACACGTGCTCAATAGGCGACATATCCGGCGAATAAGCAGGCCAAGGAAGAAGTTGCATGCGTTGTGCTGAACAGAAGTCTCTAACAGTCCGCGCAACATGTGGGCGTGCATTATCCTGCTGAAAGATAGCTCCAGGGATGCCTTGAAGGAAAGGAACGACTTCGGGCTGTAGCACTTCACGGACGTATCTGTTGCTATTGAGATTACCCTCAATTCGTATCAAATTGGATCGTCCATGATACGAAATCGCACCCCAGACCATAACTCCGGGTGTTCGACCACTATGTCGTTCAATAATACACTCAGGAAGGCAGCGTTGACCGGCATAACGTCTAACACGAACACGGCCATCATGGATCCACAAATTGAAGCGTGATTCATCTGAAAAGACAACTTGGTGCCAATCAGCTCGCCAGTCTCTGTGCTCAAGAGCCCACTGCCGACGCAGCCGTCGATGATCCGCCGTGAGGGGAATCCTGTATAATGGCACCCTTGCACGCAATCCACGGCGCAGCAGACGACGACGAATTGACGAAGCCGACAATTGTACACCTGTAGCAGTAGACCAATGTGCTGCCAGCTGCCTGGAGGAAGCTGTGCGATCATTCACCGCCATGCGGAGCAGGTGTCGATCATCGCGCTCTGACGTCACCTTCTGTCGTCCAGTGCCTGTTTTTCGAGTTGTTCGGTGCTCGTCGGTCCACTGCTTCCAAACTCGCATCACTGTGGAACTGTTCCGCTGCATACGAGCTGCTATTGCGCGATAGGAAAATCCTCCTTCTCGAAGGCCGATTATCCTCCCTCGTTCAAACTCCGTAAGTTGCTTGAATTTCTTATTCTTCCGTCGTGGAGGCATACTCAGGTCTCACTAAACGTTTGCCACTAACAAATAATCATAGACTATTTTCAACGTCCCGCTACAGCACTTTATTTATACGCTTTCAGCATCAATTCAGAGGGCGCTGCGCGCGCCACGCACGCGCGATGGCTCTGAAACTTTATTAATTTGCATAATATCCTATAATTGACATTTGCTGCGAATTTCATTTGATTCTGATGATTCCTTCATGGTGTTGCATTTTCTACAAACAGCAGTTTATATTCCCCAAAATTTAACATCGCGTTGTGTATTAATTCCCTTAACTAAGTTAATTATTAATGATCCACCGATTCTCCAGCATGGGATACCTTACCTGTTCATCTGCAAAGTAAAAATTAACACTCTCATCACACAACAAGAAAATACATGCTATCTAAGGTATTAGGTTAAATAACTGGGTTTATTAAAATTACTTCAAAAAAAGGATTAAGTCCTTAAGGGACTTGATAAAAAAAACATTTCTAAAAATTACAAAAAATGACACATTCATTAGGAATACATATGAAAAAAAAGTTGTCCGAGGGGACTAGCATCACACAAGCAAACTGCACATCAGTGATTACCACGGGCTAACATCTTGCCCCATATAATATTATACCATACCACGTGTGACCGCTAGACGTGAGCTTCCTCTCACCAGCACTAACTCATGTGGCATATATTAGGATTCCCTCCTCCACACATTTCATGCCAATATGCCTTACCATAAGGCACGGATTACACTATTCTAAAAAATATTTTATCACTTCATTGGTATAATCAACAATTTTTCCAGGAGATTTTCAACCACCTCCTCACCTCGTGAACATCAACAGAACCCTCTAAAAACATCAATTTTATCATCCAACCCAGTGTGTTGCCACCATACAATATTACAAATATTACAAATTAAATTTACGACCAAAAGTGAAGTATATAAAATTAAAGGTTTGTATTAATCTATTCTTAGTTAAAATTAAAATATTTAACAATAAAACTTAATTATTACATTTATATAAGAATATTAAAAGTTCAGAAAAAAGGTTTATTTTTACTGTCATTACTATAAGTTTTAAGACTCATGCTGCCACCTATTGGCACAAAGATAAATTTAAAAAAAACGAAACTGTAAATGAACTTTTATCAGTACACCAGCCATCGCCGGGTTCGAACCCCGATTCACCTCATTGGCATGCGAGCGCTCTATCCCCTGAGCCATCGCGGCCCTATACACAGGTTTGTACTAATAAAACATATACTAAATTTATGGCCCTTGCAAAAACCACAACATATTCCTTTAAGAAAATGTTTCAAATGCACATTCTGCCAAATTACATAAAACAAAAACAGCAATAACTTTTTGAACATAAGACACAGTATAAGTGGTATGGTGAGGAGGTATGGGAATGCATGAGACCATAGGGTAATCGCCTTGATTAAATGCTGTTACAATCATTCTTTGAGGAATGATTTCATTTGTGTTTCTTCTTTTGAAACACTCAGAATGGTGATGGGGACTTATACCAGTTTATATTTATTTTAGACTCAGGATTATTGTACTCAATTGTACAAATATTTAAATAAAATAAAAACTAAGTCCAGCTTTTATTTTTGGAGCCCCAATACTCTCTTCTTCGTCATCTACACTCTATCAGCATCATGTCAATAATAGATCTCATTTCTCTGGAGAGAGTCAACTCTTCCCTCTCCCAACAAAAAGGGGAACAATACTTCTCCTGTCCCTCACCCACTGACCTTCAGGTCAGAGGTCATTCAGATGCCAGGGGAGTGGAATCAGAATACTGACAGATGCCATTGAAAAAAATAATATTGAAACCCCTGTAGAAGCAAAAAAAAGTTGATAAAAAAATTTAATAATTAAAAAAAAAGAACAAAATCCAGACTTTAAATTCATTTTTATGTACTATAAAATGCATGATTTTTAATAAAATATTCTCAATTTTTAATTAAATGTAAGGAACATATAAATACCAATGACCTTAAAACTTCATTGGTACATCTTTATTAAAATCACATTTTATTCTGCATAGAATATTGTGCTTGAGCATATTTTCCTGCTAAAAATTTATCATAATAAAAATAAAAGCAATAAGGTTAGGTTTAAGTCTCCTTTATAAGCTAGAAGTCTGGTTTTAGGAATTTTACCCCTTCACCCTTTCTCTGAACACCACTGCAGAGTATTCATAATTGACAGTGTTTATTGTTCAATGCAGAGTATTCACATTTTGTTATGAATACTCTGCAGTGAACAATAAACACTGTCAATTTATCGATAGACAGCAATATAAAATTGGATGAGAAAAAAAATGTGAACACCATCTGTACTATAGACAAAGAGAGAGATGGCATATGATTTAGATAAAACATTTATTGACAAATATAGATTAACAAAAAAATCACAAGTACAAAATATTATCACTAAAAACTGTGAGTCGTGTGATTATGCAGAGGCCTTGACTTTAGTGTGAGCAGGAATATACAGCTTGAATTCAGCTGGCAATTCATCTTCAGAATACAACCTATCTGAGAAATATACTCGGCGTACTCTGCAATTAGCATGTATCTGAAAGATGTAAGAAGAAAATTTATACACTCATCAACTTTACTTTAATTTTTCAACTTACAATGCAACCACTCTTAGCAATAACAGAATTACAGCATGCATTTAAGTTTGCCAAACTAAAAAATCCTCAGTTTTCAAAATTTATTATTTTGGAGACAATGGTTATCAAACTAAAAATCCTCAGTTTTCAAAATTTATTATTTTGGAGACAATGGTTATCAAACTAAAAATCCTCAGTTTTCAAAATTTATTATTTTGGAGACAATGGTTATAATCTCCCCCACCCCACCCAGCAACGTGATGATGAAAAAACAAGCATGTAAAATGTAAAAATTTATTTTTATTGATATTGGTTGCAAAACTTCAAATAGTAAAATGATCCTTCAGTTAAGCATAGAGGTTAGACTTTTCCAAGTAAAACCACTTAATCTAACAAAATGCTTAACCCTTTTATAGTGACTGTCAAGCATAAATGCCAGTATGAAACATCACCCCTAGTAACATGATGATAAAAAAAAAAAACAAGCATGTGATATGCAACAATTTTATTTTCACTGATATTGGTTGCAAAACTTTGAATAGTAAAATGATTCTTCAGTTAAGCATAGAGGTTAGACCTTTGCAAGCAAACCTTTGCACACTAAAGACCTTTAGAAAATGCTCAAAATAAAATATGAATTGATAATGGGTGGATTTTAAAAATGAGAACAAAGAGTTTTCGTCTTCTTCTTCTTTGTCAGCGCAACAGCCCCTTGCAGGCCTTGGCTGCCTCAACAGCTGACAAATGCCAGCGCTTCCTATCCATGGCAACTCCCTTCCAATTTCTAAACTTTAGGGTTTTCAAATCATTTTCGGTGTCGTTCAGCCATCTAGTAGGAAATTTCCCTCGGGGACGTGACCCCTCGGGGTTCATAAAGGTGACTATTCTCATGGCACTATTTCCAGAGCTTCTCCATAGATGGCCCAGCCATCTCAGCCTATTACTGCAAATTATTTGTGAAAGAGTTTACAAAAAAAAATTTTTAACTTTTTAAAGATGGCAAAAGTTTTAAACTTTTTAAAATATGCTGTGAGTGCACTTTGTTTTGAATAATATAATACTGATTTCATTTTCAATGCAAAAAGGATCATCAAACAAACAGCTCCACATTTTATAAAGTTGTAATAAATAAAAAGGTAATAATTTCTACTAAAATAACTATCTGAAATTTACGTAGCACATGCTTAATAAACATTTTTTCGTTTCAGTTTTCTCAGAGGTACATAGAAGAATAAATTACTATTTTTTAATAAATCTGGAAAGAATTATTTTTTAAATTTAAATTTTAAACACACTTTGAATAATTTGACTAAATTTTGATCTCATGTTGTAAGTGACGTAAATAACAATACTTATAAAAATCGTTAATTCCATTATAATTTAAGAAATAGGATTCATATCTTACAAGCATATTCATATTTTGTGATAATATATTATCAAATATATTGCATTTGTGGGGATATAAACATTTTAGTGAAGGAATTTACTAAAAAAGATCAATTGAAAATCTTGATTTTCAGTTTCTAAGTATTTTAGCTGCTTAGCAGAACAATATCTAGTATTTTTATGTTTAATATTGCATAAAATGTTAAAGAAATGCCTGTAGTTAAATATTTCATTTACTTGTCTTGTAATTGGAAGCATTATTATTCAAATTCAGCCTTTGAATACTATATTTCCATAACAAATGAAAATATGCCAAACTATAATTTTTTTTTTTTATTTCTTTATATATTGCAATAAAATCAATTTAAATAAATGTCTAAAATATTTTGCTATATAAAAAAAAACTGTAATTTTTTTAACATAAAAGCATTATTAACTTTATTATGGTATATGATATTGTTCTTGACATCAAAACTGGCTTTAGACATAATAAGTATGCAAAACTGGATAAAACTGTAAAAAGCTAGGTATTCTAATTACGAAATCATAATGCACATAAAATTTCTTGAAACATTAAACTAAGATATAAATATAACAAAATACATATACTTATACATATAATAATAAATATATATTTAACAGTAATTAGACAATATACTGAAATAGAAATTATAGTTTAAAATTATTTTAAAATATAGCTAATAATTTATAAACTTATTTTCTGTTTAAAGAAAAAAAAGGAGGTTTTCTAGTGTATTAAAATTTAGAAACTGAAAAATCAAAATAGTCTATATAACAAAAATTTAAACATTTTCTTTCCTTATAAATGCCATTACAGGAAATCTAAAACATATCATTACATTAATTTATTAACAAAATTGTTTAAAAATATAATTTTAAAAAACTAAATGGGCTGCTTGAATTTAATTTTTTTATTTTTAAGTTTCTAAACAAATTTGATATTGAGCAAAAACAATTAATTTTTGGAAAAATAACAGCATTAAAAAACTAAGCCACTGCAAATCAAATTTAAAAAACCGCATTGCATTATTTATTTTTCTTAAATGCACTTTTTATAACGAATTTTCTGAAAACAAAAATTCCACTTCATAACAGAAAAAAAATCTCATCCTATATAAGGAAATGTTCACAGAGCTATTCTTAAAAGATGTTCCAGGTAACTCTAAGGTCCCATAGAAGGGCCACAAGGGTTCTGAAATTTAGGACTTTCTTTTTAAACCACTAATGATTTTTGAAACCCGTTATAATATGTATATCCAATCAATAATTCATAATTTATTAAATATTTCAGTTAACTTTAGGACGTTATTTAAATACCATGTAAATGAAATAAGAAATTGAAAAATTAAGAACAAATTCCAATAACAATATATTAAAAAAATAATGAAAAGGATAAGCTCTTATAAAAAAAATTCCGCGAGTATTTCTCTTCAAAAATTTTAATTCAAAATAAAATAATCGAAATCAAGAATAAAAAAAAATTTCTCTGATAACCGTATAGCAGTTCTATTTCGAAAATCATAATTCATCTTATGCATAACACCAAGATCAAATTCAGATGCAAACCAGATCTGTAAATTCAGCTGTCTGACATAAAAAACTAATTTTTTTACTATTACTGATAAAAGGATTAAAACATTTAATTCTCAACAGTTATTATGAATTTTTGATTGGAATAATTGATAATCTTTTTTGGTTAGTATATTTTGGTGTTAGTGAACTTTATTCATAACTTCAGGGATCTGTCATAAGAAGTTCTATCATTAACCCGTTCTATAACAGAAAAAAAAAAAATTGGAAACCACTGACATAGCTAATTATTTGAATGTTTAGAATTCTTTTTATATTATTAAGATGGCTTCTTTAATGCAGCTTTATAATTATAGACTTTTCAGCAGATCTTTTGTGGGCATATAGTGATTTATGTTTAAAGTATATAAATATAATAAAGGTTTCTTTTAAAACACGTCTTTTTAATAGATGCTAAATATAAGAAAACTAGTACTTAACACTACATTTTAATTTAAACACTACATGCAACATGATTCTTAAAATATCAATTAGAATAATATTTTTAACTATAAATGCAATTTTTTAGGGTTTTACCTGAATAAAAATAACAGGGTGCATAGCCAAATCTTTCAACAAAAATTAAGCACCTCTTAAGTACTTTTTAAATGCTCAAAAAATATTTTTAAGCACCATATACATTAACAAAATGCAAAATAATTCTCAAAGACTTTACATGATTATGATAAATTAACTGGTTTCTGACAAGGAACTCTTTTCTTGATTACATTTGCCATTATAAAATGATCAAGAGATTTTTCAGTTAGATATCAGGGGCTGGAAAGTGAAGCTTGAAATTGAGAATATCTTGCAAAATGCAGCAGCATTGCACATGAAAGTGCAATAATCTCACCAACCCCAGGTCAGTAGAAACACATGCGGACCTACAAATATTTCATCAAACATGTAAAATGATTGGCGTTCTCATACGCTATGGTCCGACGGTACGCCGAAATAGATCGTGGTTGATTGAATTGGGAAAATGCTGAATAGAACAATGTGAAAAGCACGCTTTTACATATTACATGACAAAAATCGAGATAGAAAAAAAAATCTCATTTTCAAAAAGAGAAAATTAAGCACTTTTTAAAAACACCCAATGAAAAAAGCATTTTTAAGGGCTTTTAAAAAAAGAAAATCAAAAATAAGCACCTTCAAGCACTTTTTAAAAACGCTATGCGCCATGAATAATGTTCTTGTCATAGATACAACTAAAAATTATCAATCATTTGTAAAAAAAACGTTAAAATAACGATCTAAAATTTTAAAACATTCCAAAGAAAGTGTCTAAAAGAAATTATTTATATACTGGGATGTCATTTGTTCTACTTCCTGAAAGAGATTTTATCAACTGGGTGAGAATTAAAAACTAAAGCTTACGAAATCTCAATTAGCTACCTTAAATTACCTTTCTCAATTACCTTAAAAAGCTCATATTTGAAACAATTGGGACAATGTGGTGTTTTATATGAGCTTTTGAATTGTTTATAGGTAATAATGGAAAAAATTACTTTAAATAGTAATTAAATTACCTTTATTCTTGCTTTACTGTAGTAAAGTGAGAATTTATCATCAAAAAGAAGAAGAAAACAGTAAAATTTTCAAAAACTGAAAACAAATGTTATTGCATTTTTTAATAGTTTATCCTTATAAGATTATTATACTAATATATTGAATTGATTTTGGTAAAAATGTAAAGATTACAGCATAATATTAAAAATTTGGCACATGATGCAGTAGGATCTGTGACATGTATAAACAATTGAATTTGTGCGATAAATGAACATATGCGATCAGTTAATTCATGATTTTGCTAACTCCTATACTGCCGATTTAACTATTTTATTAAAATAATTTGCTTAAATTATGAAAGAAAAAGAATTAATGGAAATTTCAACATTATAGCAACTTATTTAGCTAGAATAATTTTTAATAAAAGTTACAAAGGGTTATTGACAAATTTAAAACAACTAGAAATAAATGTACACGCAGCAGACAAAGAATATGTCCAAAATGAAGATGACCGAAGAATTTTGGCTGCTATTCATCCTTGCACCTGTGGACCAGTCACAGAGGTGAGCAACGTTGCCTACGACTGCTATTCTAAAGACATATGATGCAACACATGAGAGTAGTTCAACAAAAAAATAGTTAGTCCATCACTTAAGACTGCTGAAAATTATGACGGAGAAGCATCTTATGAACCTGGTATTCATGCATTATAGCTAGTTGCAAAATTTTATAAATTTATTTGGATTATTGGTCACAAAATTTCAAACACAATTTACTCAAAATTATGCCTTCTTATTTGCTACACATCTAACTAATATAATTTCCAATCCATTTTACTTCAAATTTTGCCACAATGTTCACAAAAATATAGTTTTTGATGGATGTAGGGATTTTTTTAATTGGATTGACCTGTTTTAAGCTGTCCACAAAATAAAACTTATTTTATACCATGTCCGGATTTATTTATTTCTCCATTTTTGGAATTTTTTTTTCAAAACACGGCCATTTTGTAAAGAAAAATAAATTTTAAAATCCTACATGCAATGAAAACTACATTCATATAGCTTTAAAAAAATCAAAATAGAATCAGATTCTGAGGACTTTTTTTTCAAATTATAGGTACAGCAAGATATGGATAATTTAAAAAATGTAGGATGCAGGGATTTTTTAATTGGTTTGACCCGTTTTAAGTTGTCCACAAAATAAAACTTATTTTATACCATTTTTGGATTTATTTATTTTTTCAAAACACGGCCTTTTTGTTACGAAAAAAAAATTTAAAATCCTACATGCAATGAAAACTACATTCATGTAGTTTTAAAAAAAATCAAAATAGAATCAGATTATAAGGACTTTTTTTTTTTTTCAAATTATAAATACAGCAAGATATGGATAATTTAAAAAATAAGTTATAAACATTGTATTATATAAGCGTTAATTTTTTAAATTTCATAATTGTAACACTAAAATGAAGATTAAAATGTAGACAATAAGTTAAAAAAATAAATAAATTATGCTTTTCTCAATCAATGTAAAATTCATTCTAAAAAAATGTTTTTTTTTTCACAGGCTTCTACTGTGCTGTTTCCTCTTAAGAGAATGCCATACCATGGGAGAAACTTCGTCGCAAATTCTCTTTCACCTCCATTACTAATTTAAAGTATAGAAAAAGTGAGTTCAGACATACCTAGAGTAAGTCATGAAATTTCAAAGACTGAAAAGAGATTTTGAAAATATCAAAATGAAATAATGTCGCGAATTCTCTTTCACCTCCATAACTAATTTAAAGTATAGAAAAAGTGAGTTCAGACATACCTAGAGTAAGTCATGAAATTTCAAAGACTGAAAAGAGATTTTGAAAATATCAAAATCTCTTTTCAGTCTGCAAATTCTCTTTCACCTCCATAACTAATTTAAAGTATAGAAAAAGTGAGTTCAGACAAACCTAGAGTAAGTCATGAAATTTCAAAGACTGAAAAGAGATTTTAAAAATATCAAAATCTCTTTTCAGTCTGCAAATTCTCTTTCACCTCCATAACTAATTCAAAGTATAGAAAAAGTGAGTTCAGACAAACCTAGAGTAAGTCATGAAATTTCAAAGACTGAAAAGAGATTTTGAAAATATCAAAATGAAAATAAATTATGAGAAGATAACTTATGATGACAAAATACAGAAGTTCTCTTCCAGTAATCTGTATGAATTTTGATATCTTTAAAAAACAATTTTCAGCAATTGAAAATTCATGGCTTACTCTAGGTTTGCCTGTACTCATTTTTTCTTCGTAAATTTTAAATTAGTAATGGAGGCGAAAGAGAATTTGCAATGAAGTTTCTTCTGTAGTATGGCGTCTTCTTAAAGCATACATTTTGCTGACTTTCAGAAAAAATTTGCCTACAAAGCAGAAAAAGCCGACATCTCCATACAAAAGACAAAAATCAAAAATACATAAAGAAAATGCAATATGTTTATTTTATAAAACTAAATTTTTGAAAAGACCACATCCAAGAAAATCTGTGATTTAAGATGACATTGGTTAAAATTATATATTTTAAAAAAGATTAAGAGGAACATACAAGGTATCTGCTACATTTTAGATTTTCAAATTCATGCCTTTTCATGATTTTCCATGACTAATTCCAAGAATTTTTCATGACTAAACAAAATTACTATTTTCTCCGACAAAAATGCAACAATAAATTAAATAAAAAAAGGCATTATAATAACATTAATTGAAATGATAGGTATAACCAAAACTGTTATACTCTGCATCTTCATATTTATAGATTTTAAATTTAAAAAACAGAGTAAAGAAAGAATTGAAACAATAAAATAGCTGAAGAAAAATACAAAAGAAAATCCACCCTCCCCCTTTTTTTTTTTGCAGAATTATATTCTAAAGATACTTCTCTTATTCATCAGAAAGGAAAGAAATACTCCTGATTTTTTCTGTTCTCAATTTGAAATTTAAAAAAATAAATGATAAAAATTCTTAAATCACAGAAGTTTAAAAAATAATTCGCTATAGAAATAATGTTTTTTCTTTTATTTTTTGAAAGAGCACCATAATTTTTACAGAACATGATAAAATCATTTTATATTCTAATAAAATATGACGAAGTGGTGATTTTGTTAGGAATTCAGATATTTGGAACAGGATGAAATAGGGGGAGGGGATTCCATTTTAGGAGACCTAAATCCATGACTTTCCATGATTTTTTTTAAAAAATAGTAAAAATCATGACATTTCATGGCAAAATTTGTTCAATACTGAAATTCATGACTTTCCATGACTTTTCATGACTTTCCAGGTGCGCGGATACCCTGAACATACAATCACTTTTAAGTGAATAGAATCTAATGGAATTAAAAATTGTTAATCTAATAATACAAAAAAAATAAAGCAGATAAAAGTTATTATCAAAATGTTCTTGCACTCTTGTAATTTCGCAACTTTAAGAGCTATTTTCCATCTGGCATGCCTTCTTAACAAGATTAGAAACTGTATCTAGATATTCTGCATTATAAACAGCTTATACAGAAGAATCTTAGGGGATCTTATCTTCCTTGTAATTTATGAGATTTGGGTGAACATTATAATGCAAGATGGTGAATCCATCATTTGTTTCTGATCTAGGACACATGCCCTATCAGTACGGTCTTTATGCATGGGCACACCCGGGCAATCCCCGGGGGCCTCCAGCACTCAGGGAGCCCTTGAGAATCTTACTTTTTATAAATTGTATATTAAAAAAATTAAGAATAAACAACATTGCATTATATAATTTTTAAAATAATATTCTCGCATAAATAGTGTGAGTTTTTTTCTACAAATAGTGATTGGTTATCATGCAAGCACCAATAGTTTGAACAGTTTATCACCAGGAAAACTTAAAAAGTGAATCGAAATCTATTTTTTCTACGTTAAAATGAAGTTTTTAGGTACTCTACTTTTTAAGTCATAATGTCTTTAAATATGTTTGACTACCACCAACTCTGTTTAGTATTTATAATTAGTTAAATAAAGCAATAATTGAAAGAGTTTAGAATTACACAGTACTATGGGACAGCAACTTTTAAACTGGTTATGTCTGATCTAATGTGCATTGAAAGATGTTTAACTAACTGACTTTTTGATAGTTTGACTAAATAATTCATACCTTTTGAATTTTTTTTATTTATCATACCCTTACATTTTTTAATTTAATTATTTTAATCAACTTCTTGGTTTTGAAAATTATTTTATTATTTGAGGATTGCAATTGCCTAGCATCTCATTTTTTTTTAAATTATGCATATAGGGGTTTTAAATTAAAAGTTCTCATTTTAATTTAGGACCACACGTTTAAAAATGCTTTATTTTATGTGCATTGAGTTTTTGGGGGTAATAAAAACATGTTTAAGTTTGTTAAAAGTATTGCATATCTTAAAAATGCTTTATTTTATGTATGTGACGTTTTTTTAGTTCGATTTTAAACAGTATGACATCTTATAGGGGCACAAAACATATTTCTGTGCCCGCGGGCAATGCTTGCTATTAAGACGGCCCTGTGCCCTATGACTCTGTAAACCGTAATTTTCTGCCAAACAGAGCTTGCCCTCAGTCTTGAAATTTGTTTTAATTTTTAAAAAAGACATCAAATCATAATTTAAGTAACAAGCAAACAATGTTGTTATTCAAAAATTAATTACAATCTTTAAATATCATTACAAAAATTAAAGATGAACAGTATAATTATCAAAAACAACCAGGAATTAAACATTTCTAGAAAGAATGCAGGAATAACTTAAGTCCTTACCTGAACTCTAAGTGTTTCCACATAATTTGTACCATATGCTCTTCTCGTAAAGTCAGCTAAATTAAACTGGATTTGATTCCAACCATCATCCAATCTCAAAGGCATCGTGCATATAAAGGGCTTCACTCGTGTGGTACTTTGATAGTTGCTCGCTCGGAAACGCCTCCTAACATTTTTGTCATCGACTATCTGAAATAAAAAATTTTAATAGCTAAACATAAAGATAACAAACTTAAAGCAAAAAACTATGAGTAGATTTAATGTTATAAAAAGAATTCTAACTTAGATGACAAAATAAATTTCTAAATTTCCAGTTTTTAATAATACCATTATCCTTACCATATAAAAAAATGATTTTAATAAAAAAAACATTCTTTAATCTATCCCTAAAAGTCAAACATTAAATATGAGCACTGAAACAAATGACGAATATGCACTAGATTACGTTTTATGCAATATTAAGACTGTAATTGAATAGCAATACTTAAATAAGTTCTACGAAACTCTATTTATGTATGCAATGCAATACTTATACAATTAATAAAATTACTAATAACATGTTTTACTTAAAACTACTGTAACATGTCACCACATTTTTAATATTATTGTATTTAATATTGATTAAATTAGGTTATATATTTTTCAGATTTTATCAAGAATTGTAATAATATCAGAAGTATGGACTAGGATATCGAATAGAAACAGGATCTAAGCAAAAGATAAAAATTTTTAAAGTTAAATTTTTTATAAGAGGGAAACTGACCAAGGTTTAGTGCAGAGAAATGACACACACAATCGCTTTTGGAAACTCTAAGCATGAATAAAGATACTAATTTAATTGTCAGACATGTAACCAAATTAGAATTTAAAAAAATACTGAAATAGCATGGAAAAAAAATTTGTCAGCATATTTCGAGACATTGAAAGATTTGCAATCAAGTTTATCTCTCAATTTTGAATTTTTTTACGGAAAACTTTAAATAGTTTTTCTTCTCAAAGAAAACTAAATACAGTAAAAAATATTGAAAAATAAAAGTCTAAATTGTCTTTATTTCTCAAATAAAATTAATTAGTATTTCACAGCCACAGCATAATTTAAGTTAAACACTTTCATTCTATCATAATTACTTTCTTGTAACTTTACACCATGTTTAAATGCCAATTGAACATCACTATTATTACAAATCAGCAATTAATAAATAATTTCAAAGAAAAATAATTTTTATTTAGGAGAAATATTCTAGTTAAAATGTAAAAATAAATTGATTATATGCTATGCTCAAACCCTTCCTTCTTGCTCCAGTGAAAATGACGGGTTGAGGTTTCACCCTCTATTTCTCGTTCCCGTCATATTTCCAGGCTGGAGTGTTCGGTAGTAATATGCCAATAAAAATAAAACTAATTCATTTCTTTTGCCTGAAAAACATATGATTTCTCCTTTTGCACACCAGATGGCAGTACCAGGATATTTTAAGGTAATTGTAGATAGTTAAGTTTATTTTAAACTAGATGTCAGCACAAGATGTTTGGATCTCAAAAAAAAATAGGGACTTTTATGATCGTTTTCTTGAAAATTAACCAATCGTTAAGGGGTTAATAGATTTTGCATAACTAAAGTAGTGTTCTAATATAAATAGGCATGTAACTGAAACAAAGAACAAGTTAAGAGTAATTTTGCAGGAAATAAGTATTTTTATAATGAAATCGATTGAAAATTTCCTAACTTAAAAAGAAAATTTAACCATCATTAAAAATTTCAGATATTTCAGATTGAGTCTTTTCTCAATCCAAGACTACTTCCAAAAGACATTCTATTTTTCTGGCAGCAGTACTCCACCAAAATATATAGGTACTGTAGCCTTATACAATAATGCCCATATCAAAAACATCAAACTTTTATTTTGCAAAAAAAAAAAGGACAATCATTCATGAAATTCAAAGTCAAAATTGTTTAAACTACATAAATTCATAAATTGTCTGTGTGTGCGTATATATATAATTTTGGAAGTAGCTTTCTTAATAGAAGCAATGCAAGAATGAGTTATTTATAAGGTATTTAATTTTTAATTTACTTGAATCGTATATGCTATAAAAGTTTACTCTTAAAGGAAAATAATAAAAAAATTAACAATATATAGAACAATTTTAAATGTTGTTGTTGTACTGTTACAATTTGTCATCCAACATTGTTATTGATGAGTTTAAAAATAGTGACACCTTGAAACAATAATAGAAAAATGTAACTGTCTTTTATTTTAGATGTTATGACAAAATAGGCATTATATATATACATATATATTTCCTATAATTTCTAAATTATTAGTGAAATATTATACCTATTGTGAAGTAACTTAAATTTTTTATGTCATAATCTTTTTCATTTAAAAACAATTATATAGGTCTGAAACACTTCTTTCATTGATTCGTAACTATGCATTAATGCCTACATCCTTAGATACAATTAGGAACAAATTTAAAATTGTATTAAAATAAGAAATATATATACCAGTTAGTGCATACTACATTAGAAACATCTGTATCACTAACAAACAAAAAAAATTAGTAATTAAGAAATAATATTACATACTAAAAAATTTTTTTAACTTCAAAACAATAATAAGCAATATAAGACTTTAAATGAAACAACATAATAACAAGTATCAAGCAACTACTATTCAAAGTTTCTTTATAATTATATTATTATAAAATAATTTTTTCAATATGTACCTACTTATTATAATGAAATATATATCAGAAATTATCAAAGTCTACAAAATCAAAGTAAAAAAAAAAATCCTGAAATTTTTTTACAAACCTGGACTTCGAAAGTGAAATACTTCTTCAAATTCTTGACAATAAGTACCAAAAAAGGTAGCTTGATTCCTAATGTTTTACGAGGATCAGCTGGGCAGGTTATATAAGCTGTACTAAAATAAAAAATATATATATACCATTTAGTGCATAATTTAGCTATTAAAAATAATCTTAACTAATAGAACATATTTTTAAATATTGGTACAAACTTGAAGTAACATATTGCGAGTTTTGTAAAAAAATTCTTTGAAAATAAGAAAACTAAATAAAATTCATAACCTTACCTAACATTGTTACCAACAATTTCTAATACCAATGATTGGATATCATTATCAGTAATCCTTTTAATATGTCCATTTCGTACCTATTAAAAACGGTAAAATCATTACATAATTGCAATAACTTTAATGTAATCAAACAATTATAATGGATATCTATCAAACAAAATTTATTACCTACAAAAAGTCAATGGCCTCTTGAATCAGCATGCATAAAGGTATATTGATATGTGCACTAAATAATTGGCCTGTTCTATTGCTACGTTTCCATAAATTGAAAACATTTTTTTTCGTGCAGTAATTTTGTAATAAATTAATAAAATAATTTTGTAAGTTTTGTAGGCACTCAAAAGTATTAGTATAAAGGTCTTTCCAAAAATCTCCTTTAATAATTCAAGATATGTATGAAAATACTTTTATAAAGATTATAATATTGAGAAAAATGTAAAATAGTAAAAATATGAGAAAATAAATAAAATGGCTTGAAACAGTGTTGTTGTTAAGAAACGTAAAATTTCCTAAATATTTGATTTTCAATTGTAAAACATTTTAATATTTGAAAGACAGCCTTCATGTTTCACAACAAAATAAAATTTATTCTTAAATCTTTTTTTTATACATTTTATTAACAACTGGTTCTAACAGTTCAATTTAAAGAACAGAAGCCAGAACTCAAGGATGTCAATTTTTCTAGATTTTATAACCGTCGTACAGCAGCCGAAACAATTTTTTGATTTACGACTGCTACCAATGTTCAACTCCATAGCCTTGTAATTTTAAAGATCAATCCAGAAGACAATTTTTTTATACTTACTTACTTACATACTTATCCTCTACGTGCCTTGGGCACTTAAGGCCTCCAGCATATCCCTCCAACGCCTCCTGTCTTTAGCAATAGATCTTGCTTCCTCCCAGCCAGACATTCTACATTCATTTAATTCGCCCAAAAACATGCGCTGGATGGTAAGTCTGAGTCTTCCTCTTGTTCTTTTACCATCAGGGGCCCATGTAAGCGCAACAGATGAAATTTTTTCTTTGGGCATTCTAAGGATATGCCCGAGCCAGCTCCATCTTCGTTTTTTAATTTCATCTTCGATTTTTTTTTATTTAAGCTTTCTTTAATAGATTTTGATTTGATACTTTGTAAGGCCAGAAAATTTTAAAAATAAATCTTAGGGTGACCCGGGGTAATTCACGATCACTCTGTTTCTGGGGTAAATAATGATCACCTAAGTTTTATTAAAAAAAAAAAAAAATTTCAAATTTAAGACATGGACAAGAATGCTTGTACACTTTACTAAAGTATAACTACATTTATATAATAATAATTTTTTGTTTAATCTAACAAAATAAGTATCTTTTAAACTGCTTTCTGTATTTTCCATTTCAAAGATGGGTTTCAAAATGTGCACATTTCTGCAAAGATCCCCTTCCTTCTCTTAATAATAAATATTTTGAGTCACTTTCTTTTTCTTTGATATAAAAATAGTGTGAGCTTTTGTTTAATTGTTTCACATCTACTGTAAACATTATAATTGATTATAGGAAACTATATCAAATGTTGCCCCCTACAGATGGGGTAATTATTGATCACTGGGGTAATTCCTGATCATTGTCATTTCTTCTTATAAACAGTATATAAAATAGCTTATAAATACCTAATCGTCTTTTCTTAAATAACAGTTCACATTTATTAAGTGGAACAACTATAAAATATAATTTAACTGTCATCACAAAATTTGTTTTTAATTGTATACAAGACTGTATTCTGATTTGCACCATTTCTGGTTTGTCTTACCTTGCTTCTATCTTAATTTTATGTGTGTACATCATTAGAATAATTTTTAAGTTAATAAATTAGCCTAGTATAAATATGGTGAGAAATTATAAGCCTAAAAAGGATACTAAGCTTCTAGAAAACAAAATTAGTGAATTTCTTTTAATGATTGAAAATGAAAATTTCAGTGTGAGAGCTGCTGCCAGAGCTGTTGACATACCTTACTTAACTTTACACTTTCCCTAAATGAAGTTAAAAAATCCAGCAAAAGTAACCCATGTGGGAACTTTCTTATATTTCAGAAGAACATGAGAATGAGTTGGCTGATTGCCTAAAATGTATGGCACAATGCAAAGATTTTTGAAATTTTAAAGTGTTAATCGTTCTTGCTTTTAAATAAATCATTTTATTATCTGCTTAAACATATCTTTTTGGTTTATTTGTTTGATCTTGATGTCTTATTTGTTAATTACCATTATATAATTATTTTTAAGCAGCCCCTTTACATCCAAAACTGGTGATCAGTAATTACCCCAGAAATGATCAAGGCCAGGGGTAAATCCTGATCACTAAATATTTAAAATCTTTTAAATTCTAATTAGATTTTCAAGCAAAAGAAGGTGGCATTGGACTCATCTCATATAGCCTCAAACTTCCAGTAAATATTAAAATTCTATTTCGAATAGTTTTTTCACAAAATAGATGTTTGCGTTTTTTGATCAGGAATTACCCCAGGTCACCCTAAATATTTGTTTTGAAAGGTTTCTAATTTTTGTATTTCGATCTTAGTCTGTTTCCAGGTTTCTGCGCCATATAATAGTACTGTTCTAACAATAGCTTTGTAAACAACTATACAATTTTTTTATAGATTAGAATAAAGATAGTTTTAAAGTAACTAAAGTTATAATTAATGTAAACTTCTCTATTATTTTTTTTTCCTCTGTGATACAAGGCATTAACAAACATGAAGAGTATAGTATATTTTTCTAGTAATAAAAAAGAATTGTGGGGAAGTTTTCTGTGTCAAAACCTGTGCGCAAAATTAATTATGTTTGACAATTTCCATGCAATAGCCTATGAGAAACACAAAACATTAAAAAAAAAAAAAAAACTCCAAAAGTTATCTTGAGGAAACCCCTGAACAAGCTTCTACATGCATTTTTTTTTTTTTAAATTTTTGCAAACTTAAATCACTTTGGTGTCTTGGCGACTATAGATGGCGTGAACAGGTACCATTACAGAAATATCCCCCTAACTTAGTGTGAATTGGTTGAAACTACCTCTTTCCTCCCTTTTTATTTTAAATAAATGTTCACTTTTTAAATTAAAATAAATTGTTAACCAAACGAGGCATCTTCCTTTTAGAAAGATAAATTCCTTAAAATTTAATTTCATTACAAAACAGTCAGAAACTCATATCATTGTAAGAAAAATTGGAACATTAAATGCATTACCTTTTTATCCCAAATTTGTAACGGCTTACTTCCTACACTGTACAAAATGGATAAAAATCCACTTTGAAATGTATTTTTAAACATAGTTAACTAAATTCTAGCAATGATTCTAAAATCTTTAACATAATTTTTAAATTCGATCTAACGCAAATATACAAATATTCTTTATGATTTGTTTATTCGGTTCTCAGTGTTGTATTTATGAATGCCAGCATTTATAAAATTTCGTTCGTTTCAACTCAGTTTTCTCAGTTTCAAACTAGATATCAATAAGTTTGAATGCTTTTGATACTGTGCGAGTTCATTAATATCAAAAAGATTAAAAAGTTTGGTTGAGTTTCAGACATAAACCATGCTGCCATAAGCTATAAACGTAAAAATCTGAAAGTATATCTTCATTTTTTTTAATATTGAAATAGAGAACATAAGATGAACTACAATATCTTCAAACTTTTATTTAATTTAAAATCACCTTAGTACTGATTTAAAGTTTGTATAATGAGTAAAACTTCAGAATGCTCGAAATAAATACTTGTACTTCTACTTCAAAATCTGTAAATAAACAAACATGTAGACAGCAATGCCGAACTGTGAAATTCTAAATATTGCTAATAATTCTCTTTTTAAATCATTAAAATGTTTCTCTATTTCTGAATGTCACACTGTATTTGAGTTGGAATGTTACAAAATTAGTATATCTCTACAGAAATAAAAGTTATCTTTCCATATTTTAGAATTTATATTCGAAGGAACGTTAAAATCATTCTATTCAAAATGTCTTTTTTATATTTTTCGTACGGTAGCAATATGCTTAATCGAAGAATTCTTATTAACTGTCCGTCTGCAATATATAAGTGCAATGCAAAGTTAGAAGTACAGTTATTTTATGATTACTGATTGCAAATTTTTTATTTCTATAATTAGCTGAATACCCGTTCTACTTACGAGGTGGCAAAAAAAAAAGAATCAATTAATCAGTACTGAATGGGGAGGGAAAACCATAACTTGTAGCCACCTCTACATTTTTTTTTAATTTCCAAGCTTATAATCTATATAGCGCCTAGGTTAAAGTTGGCACAACAGATTACAATATGGAAACATCCCATTTTTTTTATTATTATTATTCATTGCCTTTTCTGGTGGCTTTGCATTATTGAAATAAGTAAAACATGTCTTTCAATGTTCACTCCATCAAAATAAAGATTTGCTGTATTCAGTACCATCTGGCATAATGCTGTAGCTCAAGGCAACTCATAATATTTAAAATTAACCACAATCAAGCAACTTTTTCCTGTACTTATGTCTTTGAAAGGCTGTAAGAAAAAAAAATGTCTGCAGTATCTTTCATAAAATCTGTAAATCTTAATAATATGTCACAGCATTGGTACAGCTTTTATATGCACCAAATGAATCGCAGCTTGTGGGTATTTTCTCACTGTTGGAAAAAGTGTATAATGAGCCAAATTTAACCATTTACAGTGGCCTCCTCACAACTTTCAAATCCTTAATTTGCCATTTATAATCTGTGACTTTCATGAGATCTCATTAAACTGTACCTGAAAATACCTTTTTATATACTTCTGTCCTCATCCTTTCACATTAAGTGGTCCAATAACTGTAATTCTTTTGTTGTTTTTTTAACGTTTATGAATTTTATAATATCTTTACACAGATTCTGTATTTCTAAATTTGTTTGAATTCTTGTAATATTACCATCGTGGGTTTTAATAATTTTCTATGTACCTCTGTCCTAATCCATTCTCCTCGAGTAATCCAACCACCCTAGTTTTTTAGCCTTTATAATATTTGCAATATCTTTTTTTTTAATTCTCTATTTCTAAATTTGTTTGAATATTCCTAATCTTGCCATACTTCGTGGGTTTGAATATTTTTCATAAATGTACCTTTTTCATACTAAATTCAAACCCATTCTCATTAAAGTAGCCCAAATGCTGTAGTTTTTTTTTTTTTTAGCCTTTATGATGCTTATAATATCTTTTCATAGATTCTCTATTTTTAAATTTTTTTGAATTCTTATAATATTATTATCCTTCATGGGTTTAAATATTTTTCATAAATAAACCTTACATACTAAATTCAAACCCATTCTCATTTTAAAGTCGCCCAACAGCGTAGTTTTTTAGCCTTTATGATGCTCAGAATATATTTTCATAGATTCAAATTTTTCTGAATTCTAATAATATTATCATCCATCATGGGTTTAAATATTTTTCATAAATAAACCTTTTTCATACTAAATTCAAGCCCATTTTCATCAAAGTAGCCCAACAACTGTAATTTTTTACCCTTGATGATGCTTATAATATCTTTTTCTAAATTTTCTATTTCTGAATTTATTTTTTTTAATTACCCTAATATGTATTACCTTCCTACATGGGAATGAATATTGTTCATAGAATACAGTAATTAGCCTTAAGCCTGTAAAAATGAAATTAGGGAACAAGTTTAAAAAAAGAAGCATGTTAATTATTTTATAAATAAAGTAATTTAAATTAACAAAATGTCATTATTACTTGTGGTACAATTTGTGCAGCTCTAGTGTGACATAAATAAAGTTCTGCTACCACTTAAAAAGTATATAAATTTGTTTTAATTTGTATTTATATAATTTAGGTATAGATATATTTAAAATCACGTTAATTTCAGAAATACCAGCTGCTTTTTACCGGGTATTCCAATTCTTGGAAAGGTGCTCCAGCAACTATTATTAAGAATGAAAAAGATTCCGTCTGGGGTGTGGTTTGGGAGATTTTAAAAGAGCACGAAGATGCCTTAAATAGGTATATCTAGGCAATTTTTTATTTTCTTTGATATGATTTTCTTAAGAAAATTATTAAATATTTATGTTTAATGGCACATTAATTATCATTAAAAATACACCAAAACATTTTCCCTCAAAGTGGTGCAAGTTTTCATCTCTGTAAATGATGTTTACTCATATAAAACAAACGTTTGTACTTTTTTTAGTGATATACTGTTGATTATTTCAATGAAATTTCGTTTGTTTTGTAACTAATAAATATTCAAGATTTTTTTAGTGCTGTATATATGTTGAATAAATTTTAAAAAACTAATGTAAATCTGAAATTTGAATTCAATTTTGTGTTACGAAAAATCTAAATCTTGAATAATTGGTATCTCAATATTTTTTAATTAATTCCTTCTCTTTCAAAAGTCTAATTCTACCCTTCAGTGTTTTATCTCCAAATTATTTATCTGTGACATAAACAATATTAAAGAATAATCAAAGGCAGCATTGAATGAAATGCAGAATTGTAAAAATCAAAGGCAGCATTGTAAAAAGCTCAAATGTTTATCAGCAAATGCAAGCAAAGTTAGCCTTTAAATTAATCAACAGAATATCACTGAAATAAGTTCAAGCATTTATTGTCAAGTACAAAAAGTAAGTCTCTCTTTAAACTATCCAACTAAATATCACTAATAAAATCTTTAAAATAATCAACAGTATATCACTAAAAAAAGTTCAAGCATTTATTGTCAAGTACAAACTAAGTCTTTTGATAAACTAGCCAACTGAATATCACTAATAAAGTCTTTTAAATAATCAACAGTATATCACTAAAAAAAGTTCAAGCATTTATTGTCAAGCACAAGCTAAGTCTTTTTCTAAACTAGCCAATTGAATATCACTAAAAAAATCTTTGAAATAATCAACAGTATATCACTAAAAAAGTTCAAGCATTTATCAGCAAATACAAACTTACTCTCTCTCTCTCTATGGGGCCAGTGTTATCACCAATGTCAACTTTCATCTATGAAAAGGTACACCAACATAGAATCGAGTTAACATGTATTTTATGCTAGTGAATTGGAATTGAAGTTGTAGACACGCTACAGTACTCCCCTACTAGAATTTTATCTGCGATAGAATTGGATGAATGGATACCACTAGTTGATTCATTGCTATTTTGTGAGAAACCGGAAGAGCTGGATTAAGATCACCGGATTTTGAGTGCTGATTGTGAGAGCTGTTTTATGTTCATGATCGTGGTCTCTCCTGTGTTGCAATTATACAGGCCAACATTATGTGCTGCTGAGAAACAGCATGATGAGGACAATGTCACGTTCACAAATAGCGAGTCAACTATTCAATGTGGACCTTATATCGAAGAAGGTGTGTTCAAATCGAAGTGGGCATGTTTGTCAATGTAGGCGTGTTCAGATCACGTCCAGATCACCAATATGGGGCGAGTGTTATCGAAAATGTCAGCTTTGATTTATGAACAAGGTACTCCAACTTAAAATTGAGTTAACATGCCTTTTATACTAGTGAATTGGAATTGAATAATTGTAGTGGTAAACACACTTTTCTCTTTAAAGTAATTAGCTGAATATCACTAAAAAAGGCTCAAATGTTTATCATCAAGCAGTCTATCTCTAAATTAAGCAAAAAGAGGAAGTTTTTTTTAAAAGAAAAAAAAAAGAATTTCTTTAACATTTTTTAAAAATGTTTTTTGATTTGTAAGTATGGGCCACTTATAAACAGGGTGCGTAGCGTTTTTAAAAGGTGCTTATTTTCCTTTTTTAAAAACCCTTAAAGGTGCTTTTTTTATTGGGTATTTTTAAAAAGTGCTTAATTTTCCCTTTTTCAAAATGAGACTTTTCCTTTACTTTGTTGATTTTCGCTTCGAATTATGCAAAAAGACACAGTTCACATTGTTCTATTCAACGTTTTTATAATTAATTCACCCCCAATCTATTTCGACGCATAGTCACTAGTCAGTTCGGCGCAGCGTTTGAAAACTCCATGTGTTTTACATGAGTCAAAATTTCATGATTTTTGACAATTGTCAAAAACTTTCTAACCCTGCCTAATTATGATATTTTTTTTTAAGTTCTTAAAAATATTTTTTGAGTGCTTAAAAGGTGCTTATTTTTTGTTGAATAATTTGGCTACGCACCCTGATAAATGAGATGAGTTTCATTCTTGGACTGCTGGTACTGCACCCTTACTTAGGACTCAGATATGTATTTTTTATTTTAAGTAGATAATCAAATTTCTTTTTATTACATGTAAAACAATAATTTTTGTTTTTCTAGGCAAGAAAGGGGATATCAAGAAATTTATATTCCAGTGTGCAGTGAAGAAAAAACTTTAATGTGCAAGTCTTATCAGATGAAGGTAGATGAAAACAGTGATCATCTTCCTTCACCTATGTATAAAAATGTGATTATACAAGGTGCTAAGGAACATTGCTTGCCTTCATTCTATATTCAAAAACTGGAATCCATTCAAGATAATGGCTATGATGGCAAAGTTGAAATACCTATATCAAATTGTGATGTAGTAACTAGCAAAGAGAACTATTGAAAATATTTATCTAACTGTTAAACTTGATTGAAATTTATAAGAAATAAATTTAAATTATGAAATACGTTTCGTGATATTATTTTTTTTTTTCATTAATATTATTTAAACAAAAAATTATCGATCTTGTGTGATATGTTTTTTTTTTTCTTGTTTAAGTGTTGATTGACGAACAGGGGATGTTTTTTTTTTTAAAAATTAGATATGAAATGTTTAGCTTTTTCTCTCAACGTGACTGTCCAGTTAGACGATTTTTTATTTTAAAAAAAAAACTGGTGTCTATCCAGACCCCTACTATATCCTAAGTGGGAACCGCGTCACTATAGACGAGCGCCATGTTTCCTACTGTGGAGCTCTTGGATGCTGAATATGATAATAATCTCGGTATATTGGTGCAAAGCACCATTTACCAATTTTACACAATTTCCAGATTAGCAAGTGGTCACACAAAAAGTCTCTCGTTTTTCGAAGGCATGAGAATCCTAAAGGTCTGCTCCAAATGTCAAACTGAGCAGGCTTCTCCCGAACTACATCTTGGACTGTTTGGGACTTTCCTGAGAGGACATATACTCATCGGGGTCCTCGATTTTCCTTAGGGTCACCGGTTTGATGGACCTTGTTTGACTTCGTCTGACACTTGGAAGGTAAGTCACAGCAACACCAATTTAAGCTGCAGGGTAAAAGGTTAGAGGAATATCTCCATTGTCAAGCATTGAATATGTGAGCAAGAGCTAATAGTCAAAACATGATACTGCAGCACTACATGATCAAAATTTAGATTATTGGCTTAAAATAATTAAAGAAAAGTGGAAATTGATAACAAAAAAAAGAGTGTGAGATCCATACAACATAAGATAAATCTAATAATAATTATTTACAAGCATTATATATTAGGGAAATTAAATTTCTGTGTATCTCTGTTAATACTCAGTCGTCCCGTCTCTATGGAGCTCTTCCCAAGACTCGCTACATAAAAACGAATCCCACCAGATTCCTACAAGAGCAAGAAAAGTTCTGATTGGTCATAGAAGCCGGATGACATCTTGATATCGTTTTAATTCTTTGTTTTAACTTCTTTTTTTTACCATAGGGTCTGTGCTACCTTGTGATATTTCTTAAGGGCATGTCAGAGGATTAATAATTTTATTGGAATTAATGTAAATTATATTTATGTTTAAATCCAGGTTCAATATATTTTTTATTGTAGAGAGTAGCAGAGTAGGTGAATAATCAGAATCAAACTGGTCAAAAAATTGTTTAAGTGTCCCAATTTTGTATTTGTAAAAACTTTACCAAAATTACTAACCTTACAGGTCCATAATGTAATATTTTACCAGTCCTTCGAATACATCGGGTTGAGAAACAATATACAGTTAAGGGTGATTGAGGTCAAATTAGAAAATGTGCAAATTTCTTTCGATATTTTAGATTCTTTAAAAACTATTTCTCTTAACGTAAAATTAATAGGTTATTTTAAAACGAATTCATTCATTTATTAATATTGAATGGATCAATATTAGTTGTATAATGTTGACAAATTGTTTGAATTCGTCATTTTTCTAGCTTTCAAATTCTTGGGGCTTCCAGCACCCCCACGATGGCAAAATTTCTTACAAGATGCGACTGTTACTCAATTAGTACGGTAAAGATATCTCAAAAATTAACAAAACCCACGCACAAGAAAAAACCTGAGATAATTTGTTTCTTAACCTTCTCATAGTAAGAGGTAAAAAAAAGTCGCTCTACGACCTTGGTGGGGAGGAGATCATGGAGGACTTAGTTTCCAACATAGTTTTGTATGCTAAATTGTACAAGCCCGAGACAATTGAACTAATAGTTTAGAAGTTACCAGGGTCGAATTGGCCATAGATCTAAAATTGCGATCGCCCCCTAATCACCAGCTATTATGGTGCCCTGGACCCCGTAATCATTTAAATCAGAAAGCGTGTCTTAGAATTTATTTTATTGCACTTTTTTTCCTTATCTTTATGAATAAAATCTTTTTACAGAACAGTATGTAATGAATCAGTGTCTGATTACATAATATTAACAGGCCACTATTTAAAGTATCATAGGGAATTACTATTTAGTGCAAATGTAACTTTTGTCATTAAAAGCTTGGAGATACTCTCGCTCGATATATGTATTAAATTTAGAGCGAATACCACGAAAAAATGAGAAGAAAAAATAAAAGAAAAATATTTTTAATAATAATGACATTTGATCTTAGTATTTACGAGTTATAAAGCAAAACAGCACATGGCTTGGTGGACGTATATTATATATGCTGTGATACGTACCCTGTTACGTATATTATATATGCTGTGATACGTACCCTGTTACGTATGTTCTATATGCTGTGATGCGTACTTTGTTATGTATATTATATATGTACCCTGTTACGTACGTTATACGAGGCTTGTTTTTTAAGTAAGTACCGTTTTGAAATTAGAAAAAGACATGCAAAGATATCTCAATACTTTTATTTTTACATGAAAGCCTGTACCTTAATCTGTTTTTCTACATAATTTCCTTCAACATTGAGGCACTTGTCATAACGTTGTACCAGTTTTTGAATACCCTCCTCATAGAAGTCTGCCGCCTGACTTCTTAACCACTGCATCACAACTGTTTTGACTTCGTCATCGTCTTGAAGACGCTGACCACCCAGGTGTTTTTTCAAGTGCAGGAACAGATGGTAGTCACTGGGGGCTAGATCAGGGCTGTACGCAGGATGATCTAGAGTTTCCCATTGAAAAGATGTGATGAGATCTTTGGTCTGATTAGCCACATGCGGACGGGCATTGTCATGCAGCAAAACGATGCCCTTCCTCAACTTGCCACGTCTTTTGTTCTGGATTGAGCTGCGCAGATTGTTCAATGTCTCACAATAAGCTGCTGCATTGATTGTCTCATTACGCGGCAGAAATTCCACAAGCAATACTCCTTTTCTGTCCCAAAAAACTGTGCACATGACTTTCCGAGCAGAAATCGTTTGCTTAAACTTTACTTTTCTGGGTGAATCTGAATGCCGCCATTCCATGGACTGTTGCTTTGATTCTGGTGTGACGTAGGCCACCCATGTTTCATCGCCCGTAACAATTTGGCTTAAGAAATCATCACCGTCGTTGTGGTACCGTTCAAGGAAAGTCAATGCACTGCCTAAACGGTTGGTTTTGTGCACATCCGTTAACATTTTTGGTACCCAACGTGAGCACAATTTTCGGTAATTCAAGTGCTCGGTCACAATGCTGTACAAAACACTACGAGAAACATTAGGAAAGTCAAAACACAAGGAGGAAATCGTAAAGCGTCTGTTCTCTCTCACCTTATTGTCCACTTCCTGCACCAAACTTTCATTAACGACTGAAGAACGCCCACTCCGTTGTGCATCATGCACATTTGTGCGGCCTTCTTTAAATGCTCTCACCCACTTTCTTACCATTCCATCACTCATAATGTTTTGTCCATAAACTGCACAGATCTCACGATGAATATCGATCGGTTTTAGGCCTTTAGCACTAAGAAATCTTATAACAGCCCTTAGTTCACAGTCGGCGGGACTCACGGTTATCGGAGGCATCTTAAACACTCAGTAAACAACGTAAACAAGGAAGAATCAGACTGCGATGGCGTCAGTGCGTGGGCAATAGATGTAGGTACCCAGTGCGCATGCGCAGAACGCCGACCGCAACGCTGCGGCGGCGGTGCAGCAAAACGGTACTTACTTAAAAAACACGACTCGTATATGCTGTGATGGACAGCCCAAAGTAATTCTATAATTTATTATATTATGTATTATTGTTTGCTGCTAGGTCAATTAAAAAAGAAAATTTTTAAAAATGAAACATAAAGTATTTAGGTTGTTAAAGAAAGTTTGAAAATTCTTATAAATTATGTAAATCTAACTAGTAAATAACTAAATCAGTAACAGTTTTTTTTTTTTTTTTTTTTTTTAACTTTCCGCAGAATTAAAAATAATTCAATGGACATAGATTTTTGTCTTTTTGGTCGGAACCAGCCCGAAGGCACCTGGACGATTCCATCTGATATGGTAGCAAAAAAGGCGATAAAAACGTGACTTGAATTAAAAGAATATGGGAGGACAAACACAAAATATAAAAAAAATGAAAAGTTATGTGCAGAAGCACAGGTTTAGCATATGAATTGAATAACCATATGATGAAAATAACATTAATAGATGTTATATACAAATTATTTTTAGATTACTTTACATACTAATTACAGTAGAATTCGAGGAGGATTTCATATTTTTCTGTAAATAGTATGTAAATAACTTGTAAATTGTATCTATTAATATGATTTGTATGTGAACTAATCAGCATCCCCAAAAAACGAAAAATAGTTATGAAAACAGAAATCCCTCATATATATATATATAACCGTGGAAGGTTTTCCCCTCTATGTTAAGCAAATGCGGGCTGGTTTCCTCAAAAAGTTCTCCACCAAGATAAATTTCTCCCAATACTTGATCCAGGAGTTCCCTTGTCTTCTGGATTGGGTTCAAAATTACAAGGCTACGGAGTTGAACATTAGCAGTCGTAAGTTCAAAATTAGTCGGCTGTTCAACGACGGTTATAAAATAAAAACTAATTGGGCATGTATAGAGGTGAGCTTTCGAATGTTCTTTTAAAAAATTTGCAATTTTTATTTATTTATTTTTCAGTTTCCCCGGTTTGAAGTTTTATTTTCAGTTTGAAGTTGATCAGCTTATTTGTACTGGTGCCTTATTCAAGCTAATTCCCTCTGCCCCTCATACTCACTGTCCGACCCTAAAAGTTAAGTTGTAATGTTTTTATGTACAAAAAAAAATACAGTTTGGTACTTGTACCTATTTGCGCATCTTGCTTTATTCTGTAAACGAGTCGGCCATTGTTTCTTACATTACTTTTTTTTTCATGCTTTTCCTATGTTTAGTTCTCCTATAGATACATTTTTTCCCCTTTAAAAACATTTTTTTAAACTTTAATTTCACTCAGTACTTCGATTTCAATTTTAAATAATTTAAAATATAATTTAAATAATTGCAATAATTTAAAATCTGTCCGGCAGCACAAACACACCTTAAATACGAGTTCGGGACATTTCAGTTTAGTAGACATCAGAACATAATTGTTTCCATCTCTGTTGTGAGATAAGATAAGATTCTCCCTCAATAGAAATCGTTTTGTTTTATGGCTACCGGGGCCGGTACCCCCTGAAGACGTCGGCTTCGGTGGTCATATTTTTATTTTCTTCGCTTCCTTTATTGCTACTTTTATTCTTTTTTTGAAATTTCTGTTGCTTTTTAGCGCATTTTTTTCAAAAAAGTTTTATATGTTTAGAATTTTAAAAAAATTTAGTTTTCTTTTAGTATCTTAATTATCGGGTAATACTATACAGCATTATTGCTTTTACGCGACTGAAACCGGTTTGCACTTGTTTACGTTCCTGTATGAATTGGTTAAATTAGACGATAGATAATATAAATTCGACGATAGGATAAATTAGACGATATATTAGATAAATATTGAATATTTATTATATTAGGTATTACATTAGTATATTATAATAATTAGATAAAATTATTCGACGCACTGTAGTGTTTTAATAATTACATGATCTGCAAGAGTTTATATGCAATACTTTTATATTTAAATACACATGTAATAGGTTTTTATTTATCCCCCATCCGAAAAAATTTATAAGCAATTTTAATTAGTTCATTCGGAAGAAATGTTTGAAAAATGATTTCGCATTAGGTTAACATCAGCCATTGTTATGAATAAAATTGCGTTATTAACAAAATTGCAAACGATTTTGTTTAGGATTTTATCGCACGTTCTTAAATGTTTCATTATTTTTCACAAGTTCATCAGCGTGAATGACACGTGGATCCGATCTACATCACCGAATTAGCCTTTCTAAAATTATCTAAAACCGCATGTTTATTTCGTTTATAGTTGTGCTTTTAAAACATGTCTCTGGTGGGGGGGGGGGAACTTAATGAATAAGACGAAAAACTATGAAATAATTTTCTTTTTATTTTATTTTATTTTCTGTTTTTACATGTTATTTTTACTTATTGTGTTATATTTTATTTGTTGTAATTTTTGTAAAAAAAAATTTTGAGTCCTCCTCACACTATTGTATTAATATATTTTGCTTTGGCTATATTGATACAATATCAGAAAGCACTCTTTTTTGCGGATATAATCCTGTGGGCTGATGAAAAGATTATATCTTTTTTTTTTCCGGATTTTTTTAAAAAAATTTATCCTTTTTTTTATTATTATTATTTTTCCCCCTTTTTGCATATGTCTATAATTTTCCTTGTTTTATGTAAAGAACATAATACCGAGAGAATTCGCAGGGGCTATAACTCGATAAGACTATAAACTCGCAGAGACTATAAAATCGATTTTTATAACACGCAATATTTTATTTAATCCAATTTCGTGCAAGGCCGTAGATAAGTTTCTTTTTTTTTTTAAATTATTCAACTACCTAAATTCACAGCATGCTTATCAAGTGTATATTGTTTAAATGATTTATAAGTCTAGTTGATTAAAATCTTAGAAAATCAAGTTTATTGAACTGAAAATCCAGTGGTAAAGCGTAACATTTGTCACCAGTTTTTAAACATTCATGAAAAATAACTCCCTGAAAAGGAAATGGCTAACTTGAAAGGATGTATAAAACTGTAATATTACTTAGAATAAAAATGGTCAAGATTTTTATACCAATTTTTTATTTTAAAGGCTAAAATTAATTTCAGTTTCATCTCCCTTGCTTTTTTATATGTAATACAGGATTAAATAATTAATTTTAAAACTTATCTATACTGGAGGCATGACATGATATGACTATGACAGAGACTTTAGGGGCTAGTGTCTTCTTTAAAAAAAAAATTATTAAAAAGGTAAACTTCCAAAATATTTTGTGCTTCCTCCAAAATTAAGGGGAAAAAATACTAAATATTTTCCTGATAATGATTACCAAGTTTTTTCTGTAAATTTACAGAAATCGTCCACGCTAACCTCCTTTAACTAACTATTTAAAAGTCCAGACAATTTTATAGTGGTATTACTCGATTAGCGTTCGGCAAATTTTTTCATAAATGCAACCAATAGAATATATTTCTTCCTAGAATCTTACGTTATTTTACATTTCATTAGGTTTTAAGAATTTTCCTTGTTTCAAAATATTATGAAATTTTCAAATAAAACAAGTTTTCAGGCAGGGTTTATTTCACATTTATTATAAAATACTAGATTTTTTAAGTTGTGTATTAATGGGCTATTAGCAGTTTAAACCATACTGATTTTTTATTGTATTATGAATTTTTTTTTTTTTTAAATTACAATTTGAACAAAAATCTTAGTAAATAAAAATAATATTTCGCGTTGGAAACTACAGGAGTAATAATCATGCGATTAAATTAAAAGAAATTTCAAATCTTTTTGCGTCAGAGAGAATTATCTATGATTCAAATTAGCTATTATTTACTATGCATTTATACCATGAAATAAAAAGTTAATGTTTATTGTTTAGAAATGAAATATTAAAAATTAATCAGACATACATCTTTAAACATTTTTAGAAATAAATTATTCTCTTATTTCTCAAAATGTAAAGTTTTCACTGGTTTAAATCTGAAATAAAAATTTTTGTTAGAGAGCGTTAAGTTTTTGTTGTATGAATAAAAAGTAAGTTAAAAACATTGAATTAGAAATAGCACTATTCATCAATTCCTTAGAGAATGTTAAGTTAGAAATATTATTTGTACTAAAATAATTAATTAACTAATGATTGTTATACTAAATGATTAATTAATATAAGTAAATTTTATAAGAAATTTAATTCCTCAGTGTTAAATTTGCATTGATTAAAATCTGAAAAAAAAAAGTTTATCTTTAGTGAGCGTTAAGTCTTTACTGTATGAATAAAAAGTAAGTTAGAAATATTTAATTCGGTCATCAATTTCTTAGAGTATGTTAAGTTAAAAAATCTAATTAATACTAAAATAATTCTTAGTAAGTAAATTTTGTAAAAAATTTAATTCTTCATAGTGTTAAATTTGCATTGTTTAAAATCTAAAATAAAAGGTTTCTCCAGTGAGCATTTAGTATAGTATACTGTATGAATAAAAAGTAAGCTAGAAATATTTAATTTGTACTAGTCATCAATTCCTTAGAGTAAAGTTAGAAATTTTAACTTATACTAAAATGATTCTTAGTAAGTCTTATAAGAAATTTAATTCCTCAAAGTGTTAAGTTTGCATTGCTTAAAATCTGAAATAAGTTTTCTCTAGTGAGGGCTAAGTATTTACTGTATGAATAAAAAGTAGTTTAGAAATATTGAATTGGGAAGTGCAATTCATCGATTCCTTAGAAAATGCTCAGCTAGAAATATTAATTGATATTAATAATGTATCTAAGTAAGAAATGAAACAAACGTCACAAATCGTTTCTGATAGTTTTAATTTTTTGATTTACATGATTTACAATATTTACATTTGTTTCAAAATGGAATTTGTGATTATTCATTATTGCTAATTACATTATTTACATAACAATATGGGACTCTTTTCATCCCTTTTTAAAGTTCACAAATCAACTAGGCATGAATAATCTTTGATTTTCCTTATTGCATTGAGAAATCTCACTATTCACCAATTCCTTAGGAAGTGGTGAATCTTTGACGTCCACCTCTGTAGTAGGTGATTCTGTTGGCACTAGAGTTACAGTTTTCTTTTGCTGTTTTCTACTTGACACTAGTTTCTTATTATCACGTGATAAAACAAGTCTATGAACCTTCTTCATATGTCTATCCCGATTTGACTTAGTCGTGAAAGTTTTTTTGCACTCCTGGCAATGGTGATCCCTTTTTTTGGTGTGTATCACAGAATGTCGGTTGAAAGAACTTTTGCAAGTAAACTGTTTCTTGCAAACAGCACACCAGTGTTTGCCAGAACTCTTTGCACTGCCCAGTGATTGATCGACAGCTTTTGGAGAATCTTCTTTCTCATCTTTGGAGGATTCACTTGCAGTAACATCACAAGCGTTGTCAGCTGTCAAGTATTTCTTCAGCTGCGGAGAATTCGCCGTGCTTATCAGGGAAGATACGCTGGCAAGATCCCCATTTTCTGATTCATTACTGATGATTGCCAAGGGCTGATTGGCAGCAGCTACACTGTTGTTGACTGAAAAATCTACAGGCTCAAATTCCACGGATTTCAAACTGCTGACCTTTGTGATTAGAGCTTCTTTGGTTTTCTTTGATAAAACATACTTCGGGGTTGATGTCATTTGCTTTTCCTTTGTATTGAAGAACCCTGGCGAAATTTGTGGCACTTTGCAATGCATTAAGTGTTTGGTCTTTTCATGGCGACGTTTGTTGGAATTCGTTGAGAATGACATAGAACAAAGATGGCATTCATACGAAACGTTTGACTTAGGACTATTGCACTCTTTTTGGCTCGAATCATCAATTTCCATTGAGGTATGACTACTTGATTCAAATGAATTAGGTGGGAAAGAAACAGATGGATGCAGCGAGGAATTAAAATGATTGTTACAGCTATGTTCTTTCTTTTTAACCAAATTGAGCGGAGTTTCAGATGAAATGCAATTGCGTTCGTTAGCAAGAAATATACCGGTATCGCTGCTTCTGTCTTTATATGAAATGGGGAATGTGAAAACAGGTAAACGTCTAAATTCGTAAGCACGCAATTTGCCAGATTCTTCATTTGATTTTGAACTTAAATCCATTGGATGAACAGACAAGTCTAATGGTTTGTTTTGTACATTAACAGGGATATGTAAATAAAAACAGCTATTGTCTTGTGTGGGAGGAGAACTGTTGATATCAGTTTGATCAATGATTCTTTCATCTCCTGATGATCTGGGAGGAGGAAGACTTGAAAACATGTCGATTAGACTCTGAGCTGCATCCAGTTCTTTCTTGGGTAATGAAAGCTCAGAGTCATCTGGATGTTCAGACTCTGAACTTAAAAGACTTTCAACGGAGCTTTCTTGCGGTGCCTCATCATAAGCAATACTGCTTGTGGAAGTAGAACTGTCCATTATTCTTGACAGAGGATTCCCATCTCCACTATTTTTAGCCATAGCATTGCGCACAATACAGCAATCAGCTTGTTCATCTTTGTGATGTTTGAATTGATGCCTTTTACCATTATTCTTAGTGGAAAAACTTTTATTGCAGATCAGACAAATAAAAGGCTTAGCTTGACAACCCGTAGATGCCCTTTTATGGTGTTCCAGTATGAGACTGGATGTAAACTCTTGACCACACCATTCACACAGAGTTTTTGTTCCAGAACTTGGAGCATCATCCAGATTTTCAACGATTAATAATTTGGCTTGCATTCGCCGCTTTTTGTGTACTTTCACAACATGCCGTGTGGCATTCTGCTTACTGAGTAACTTGGCACCACAAATGGTGCATTTGAAAGGTTTTTGCTTGTTGTGCTTCATCAAGTGTTTCTGGAAGATAATTTTTTTCTTAAACTCCTTTTTACAGTGCTGGCAAACATACCGAAGCTGAAGTTTATCTTCTTCACATTCATCCAAAGATTCAGGATTGTACACTACATCAAAAAAGTTCCCTTCTATACTGGTTTCTGGAGATTCTGGCAACCAATGTCTACCCACATTATTAAAAACCCTGTCAACATTTCCTTTGGTTACTTGCACTATCTCTTTGAAAGGTGGTTCTGATTGTCCAATCTGGACTTGAGAAGTTACAGTGTGTACTTTTGTAAGATTTGACTTGTTTACAGTTTCATTTTCAGGCAACTTTATTAGAGTTTCTTTCTTGGTGGATTGTTCCTTCACATCTTCAACGCTTATGGAGCTTTCTGGTACAACATGTTCATTTTCATGCAGTTGTACATTATCAATCGGACTGACAGATTGACTGCTTGAAGCTCCACTTGATTCTGCTTTATTCTCTAATCGGCATGCAGTTTTCAACCCTAATGTGGTTATGAATTCTTCTTTACTGGGGGAACTAGGAACACTCTGCAGAGTTTCGATCACTTTATCATCAACAGGTGCGTTTACATCTGGCTGAGATTCTGGGCTAAGTGGATAAGTTTTAATGTCTAAAGCTACAGTTTTGTTTTCAGTATATGTAATATTTTCACACACACTTTTCGTATTTTCTTTGCAACCTAACTTCATCTTTTTGACTGGTTGTTCATTCTCTGAAGTTTCATCGGCATTCCTCCTTCGTTTCTCACTGCTCTTTATTGGGCTAAACTTAGAGCCTTTGCACAGACCCTTGTGTGTTTTCTTATGTCTGTGCATGTTGCCATTTGTTGAAAACTGTTTGTTGCAGTGACTGCATTTGTATGGTTGCCACTTAGCGTGAATTAGTAGATGCCTATCTAGTGAACTTTTTGAACTCAATTCCCTCCCACAAAGGACGCATTTGGTGGCATCTTTTTCGTGGTGTTGTTTTATATGAAAGAATAGTTTTTCTGGATTTTCGCACAGCTTACAACAGGGAAACAATTCACCACCAATTTCATCCTGAAAGAAAACAAAAGCTTTTTTAACATGTTGAAATTCCAAAGAATATACGTTAATTAGAATTCATTTAATTTCAAGATCAGATTCATTTAATTGTTTCTTGACTTGTTGTTACAGGTTATGACATGTTCACAATAATATTACCAAAGCCTGTTTTGAAATTTTTTTTTAATTCCTTCCCCGTTTTCAGTAAAAATGAACAAATCACATCCCTCCTTCTTCCCTCCATGCTTGAGTAAAAATAACCCCTCATCTTTTGCGTTAACTTTGATGTCAACAACAGTTATTTAATTTTGGGATTAAATCAAATGAAGGATCTAATTAGCATTAAACAAAGCTTTAATTTGATATTTAAAATTTTGTAGAATGTTTTTCAGGAATCTTTTGTATTTTTCTGTGATCAACACTTTTGACCTCTAATACTCCTGGAATAATTTCTTACTCATATTTCCTTTTCCAAACCTTACCTTTTATTTTGACTTCAAAAACTCCTGAAATAATATTTTCCCAACCTTACCTTTTTTTTGACCTCTAAAACTCCTGGAATAATGTTTTCTCATTTTCCCTTTTCCCAACCTTACCTTTTATTTTGACCTCTAAAACTCCTGGAATAATTTTTTACTCATTTTTCATTTTCCCAACCTTATCTTTTATTTTAAATTTGTAATTTTTCCAACATTAACTTCAAATTTCCAAAATAAATTAAAAGAACGAAAATAAGATGTTCTTAGTGTTTTACACACGGATTTCTCATCTCCTACACCCCCTTGTCAGCAAAAATAAGCAACTTAATAATTGCTTTTGTAATATTCAAATGGTTTCTTCAATTAATCTCCTCAAAATGATTTTAATTTTTAAAAAATGCTCACTAGATGTTTTATTTATAACTTTTATCTCGGACTTATCCCTTTTTATACCATTTCAAAAATAACATCTAAATACAGAGTTTCTTTGGAACTTTTTAAAAATATATTAATATTTTGAAGTACAGGCCAATCACAAAATAGATACCAATTTTTTTTCCCTTATCTGCATAAACTAAAACCACTGTTTCAGGAAACAAAATTAGATTGATTCTAAATTTTTTAGAAATTACTATATTATTTGTCAATAAAAGTTTATCTAAACATTAACCTTATTTCTTACCAAAAACAATTACGAAATATTAAAATATCCAAAATCAGTAATTGCTCAAAAAAAGGCAAAGTTTTTTAAGTAAAATTAAACTATAATTCATTCGGAATTTTAATACGTTTCAGATAATGTGAAAAAGGGTTTTCAAACTTTGTCTGGGTAAGCAATTTTTTTTAAAAGAAATAAATAAATAATAATAATAAATTTTACAAAAATATTAATTTTTTTTTTTTAAAACTTAACACATGGATGCCTCTTAAATCCGGAAAAATAATTCCCCATGTTTTCCATGTTCATATTATATACAATATATTAAGAGGAAACACAAATCACTAAATGATGGCTATATTGGCTATACAAAAATGCACAAATCGAGCTATATTGGGAAATTATACTAGTTTCAATTAATGGGAAAACTTGAACAGACTTAAAATTAATAATGTTATAGTAAATGAAATAGTTTAGTAAAGCTGAAATATCATCCTTAAATATACAGAAATTGCGTTTTAAATGGTCACCATTTTTTAAAAAACAAAAATTCCTCTATTTTCCCAGTTTGTAAAGAAAATTTCAAAATTCCCTGTTATTTTAGGTGATTTTCTAGGTACTTCCTGTGGAGTGGCATCCACGTGAAAAGATGTAATTTAAAAATATTTAGAGACTTAATTATTTGCTATTGCCAACCCTAGATTTAGAAGTAAAATCTAGAAATTAAAAATAACTATAAATAACGGAAATGAATTAGTTAAAAAGTAGATAAATAAAATTATGTCATACCTGAGCTTCAGATTTTACTAGTTCTTCTTCATTCATCATATTATTTTCAATTATTTCTTCTTGTACTATTTCTGACTTTCCTTCTTCTTCTTCTTGATTCATGGAAGAGCCAAATTCTACAACTAATATGAAAAATAAATGACTTTTTAGTTAAAATGAGCATAAACGTAAGTAACAGAATTATAATAATTAAATAAACATTTTTACTTTTTGCAATAGCAAAACAGAAGAATTTTTTATTCAAAAAATTAAACACCTCATATGTTGATTGTAGCGTAACTACCACTACAATTATTAAATTCCCATTCACTAGTATATAAGACATGTTGACTAGATTCTATCCCGACGTACCTTCTGAAAGATGACAGTTGGCATTATCGATCGCCCAACCTCAAATTGGTGACCCGAACGTGATCTGAACATGCTTACCTCGACAGAAATGCCCACCTCGATATGAACCTAGTTTAATAGATAGAACACAGTGAACAGCTGACTTGCTATTTGTGACTGCTATATCGTCCTCCTCACGCTATTGTTACTCAGTCTCTGTCACACACAGCACAGCCTGCACCCACTCGACTGCTAATAGCAACACAGTTACCACGCTAACAACTGTCTTAATACAGCTCTCCCGACCTCTCTTACAACCGCAATTAAACAACTATTGGCACCCGTTCCTTTAATTCAATCACAGATAAAATTCAGGTAGGGGAGTAAAGTAGCGTAACTACCTCACGATTATTAAATTCCCATTCACTAGCATATAAGGCATGTTAATTTGATTCTTCTAGAGGTACCTGTTAACATTGTCGATAGCCCAACCCCACACTCATTTACTATTAAATATGTTGTATTTTTATTTAAAGGAATCTTTTAACAATAATTTTTAATAAGGTTTTTAATAATAGTTTTTTTTCTTTTCATCCTAACTATAAAGATTTTTTATTCGTATTACAGTTACTATTTCACATCAAAACAGTTCTTTTTTTTCGTTGTATTCATTAGGTTTTCGAATTCCTATTACAATTATTTTCATTAAAGAAACCTTTTTTTTTTTTTTTAATTCTAGCCCTAAATTCTTCTTATTCCTATTACAATTATTTGGCTCGCTATCCTTAAACCTTAGATTTCCATATTTCTATAGCATAAATAAAAACATGTTTTTTTTTTTTTTTATCTAAACCATAAAATGTTCTTTTTAAAAACGTTTACATTCTTTTTTTATTTCAATTAGTAGAAATAAATAAAACCAATTACCGAAAGAATTGCCGTTTGGTCTCTGAGATTGAATTGAAATGTCTTTCTGTAGTGATGTCATAGCAACTGAAAGAAAAACAAAATAAAGATATATTAATCAACTTCAAGCTTAACATTTCGAAATATAGCTATTACAAATATATGCATAAACTAATGAAGCATAGAGAGAAAAAAAAAACTTTCGTTCTCTAACCTAAGTCAAACACTCTTCACCCCCAAAACCCACCCAAGATTTCAAGTACTCTCCCCTTCAAAGAATGATCGCCAAGCGCACAATTAAAAAAAATATGTTCGGATTGCTATTTTTAAACTACAGATTTTTTTAAAAGCATTTTTGGGCTACTTAAGCACAGAATTTTAAAGAGAATTTAAGGCATAAGTTTGGAAAATCGAAAAAAAAACTACTTTTTTATAATGATATATATTAACACATAATCATATACCTTTAGTTTCATTTGTTTCAATAATAAAAGTATTATGCAATCCTTTTTAATGTATAATTCATTTATTTTAAAAACAACGTAGATATATAAATGTTGATAATGAATAATCAATTTCTGCTTACAAAAGAGTTAGCATTTTAAAATTTAAATAAAAGTAATAACATAGTTATGGCGTTATTTTCTGTCAAATGATTACGCCTATTAAAAATATATTAAAAAAATTAATTATACCGACTAATTAACTTTTTTTTTCGTTTTTAGCGCACTAATAATTTTAAATATTACAAAAAGAAAAGGGTCTGAAAAAATGAAGAAAAAAAATGATTAAAAATTTATGGCAAAAATAGTTGTAAAATTTATGGCAAAAATGATTGTTTAAGAAACTGAAGCAAAAAAAAAATTTACAATAACACCTGTAATAATCATAAAAGTCAAGATGGCGGAGGTATTTCCCAATCTGTTTGCTGTCTGTCTAACAAAAAAAAAAAAAAAAAAAAATTAAGTGGCTTATGTTTATACATTACATTAGTAAAAATTTCAAGTATAGCTTAATATAAATTTGCTGAATAATCATACAAATAACGATTTAATTATTAACTTGCAACGGATTAATTGTTTCCATTCTTATAAGATTGCTTTTTTTATGTAATCAAACAAACACATTGTGAAATCTACGCATAAAAGAATTATTTTCCTTCTAACATCCCTTCAGACTAATTGCGAATTCTGCACATAAAAGAACATAATTCAACACCCTTGCTCTTTCTCTCTGAAACGAGTACTGTTTTTTAAAACACACTATTTTTTTTAAAATTTTATTTCGTAACTACTGTAACACATTAGAAATAGGAAATAGAATTTATTTTTCCAGTCATTGTATGCGGCACACTGAAAAAACATCAACATAAAGAAGGATTGTAGAACGATGACTTGCATGCTAAAGAAGATACTAACTTTCATCTTGATCTTATCGCATCTTTCTCCTCGGCTAATTACTGAAAAAGCCACCGTTGAAAAAAAAAATAACAAAGGAATTTCGAATTCTAGCAGCAACTTCTTGATAACACAATTTCTAAATGTTTAACGCAGTTATCAAGAAAAAAAAATTAACCTTTGTTTGAATTTTTCATAACTATTACTACGCGAAAATATATGTAGAAAAGCAGCTGTCACTGTATTATGGTTGTAGCACATTTCATATATAACATGATTAAAGATGAAAGTGAATATCTTTAAAAATAAAAACAGTATTTGCTGCTTCATAAGAAATTGTTTACTTCATTCATTTGAATATTTTCCAATTTTAATAACTCCGCTACAAGATGGAAAATTCACAGTCAACTTCTCATTTTTTTACGGTTGCGACAAATTTCGACGATATTATGGTTCAATATAAAAATCAATAGTTTAAAAAATGTAAAAAGTATATGCTGATAGATAAAAAAAAAAAATAATTTACTTAAGGTAGCAGTAAATTATACATTGTTAAAAAATAACTGTAAATTGTACAGGAGAAAAAACATATTTTTTTCCTTTAATGAAAGAAATAATTTGAAGAAAAATACAGTTTTTTCCCTGTTTTTAACCATTATCCGCAAAATGTAAAAATAAAAAAAAACTTTTTCTTTCTTTTTTTTTATGGACTGTCTTTGTATAGACGGTGTAAAGCTGTTTTGACAAAATGGTTTTTCTCTATTTTTCATCTAGATCATAAACGGATTAAAACCGTCAATTCAAATTCTAGTTTTTGCCATTCAATTAAGCTCATCATAGGATAACTTTACGTTTTTTCAAATCATTTTACGATTAATTTCTATACTTGTCCTAGCTTTTCAGCAATTATTTTACCGTTTTGAACATCGTATAAATAAAACTGCGAAACAAGTTTATTGTCAAGAAAAACGAATATTTTTTACTGGGTTAAAATAAGGAAATTTTGAAATTTAGATTAAAAAAATAAAACTGTTGTTTACAGTTGGGTTGCCATGGTTCCCCATACAAAGGTGCGTATAATAGTTTCGTTTATAAAATTGAAAAAAGAAAAACTCAATAATTTTGAAATGACAAAAAAAAATAATAATAATAATAAATAAATAAAAATATACTTCCATGTCAACATATCTCACAACTCACATGCAGTTTATTTAGAGAATACTTTTCGGAGCAAAGACTAAAAATATTTTTTTTCTTTTCCAAAAGCAGGAAACTACATTAAATATATATAAACACATAATTTCCTCAAACTAATTCCACTTTAATTCGTTATTTGTTGATTTACTGTTCTAAATCAAAACAGGCAATTATTTAAACTTACTTTCATTCAAAAATTTTATGTATTTCAATTTTCAACTGTAAATTACCGCAAGTCGTGATAAAAATGTTGTATTTTCTTTAAAGAATTGTTAAACATGTTTTAAAATTAATCAATTACTTGTTTACCTTAAAAAGCTTTCTAAACTATTCTTAAAATAGTTAAAAGAGAATACTAGAGAATCACTCTTCAGTCATTTCTTTGTATCCTCTTTTCTATTGCGTTAAATGTCAGTGACAACCTAATTATCTCATTATTATAACATAATTCAAATCATAATTTAAAAATATACATTTCTATCATAAAAAGTGAAAAAGGGCACTAAATATTATTCTCTACCAGCGTCAATGACAACCTAACTATTTCATTATTAGCATCTATTAAGCCCCAATAATTTAAAATTATGTATTTAGATCTGAATTTTTCCAATGGTAAAGAAAAGCAATTCATATTGAAATATAATATTAATAATGAAGTATAATATTCTTTATCTAAAATTCGCTCACTATGTAAAAAAAGGCACTATATCCTACCCTCTACCAAAGTCAGTGACTACATAACCTTTTCAGTATTAATATTTATTAAACCATAATAAATTGATAATTTAAAAATATATTCAGATCTGAAATTCCCTAACTAAGAAAAAAGATACCATATCCTACTCTCTACCAATGTAAGTGACAACCTAAACTTTTCATTACAAACATTTCTTATACCATAATAAATTAATAATTTAAAACTTTGCATTTAAATCTGAAATTCTTCAACTATAAAAAAAGGCAATTCGTAATAAAATACAATATTCATTCAAAACACCAATATGTGTGTTTTACTATAGTCTGGATTAAAAATAGATCGCGTTACCTCTATGTTATTCAAACAGACATGAACTTCATCATATGTGGAATGCTCCAAAGATTCCTCGGCCACAAAAGTTTCTATAGATTCTTCCCGCAAACGAACCACACCCCTTTCTATCCCAAACAATTTAATTTCATCCAAAATGAAAAGAAGAGATGGGGTGCTTCCTCCCCTTCACAAGATGTTCCGAATAGAAAGAGTATGATGATGATTGTGGGGCTTTTGGAACATTGCCTCTTCTGGCATCGAAATCGTAACCTAGCAACCATCCTGTACACAGAAGACTAGGCTGGTCGCTGCACCACCAGATGCAGTGGATGAAACCGCCGATCAATGGATGGTGGGCCACACCTGTGCTGCACCACCCCACCCCACACCACCCTTTTTACCTGAGGTATCCTCCGACCCACCCCCAGAAAGAGGCCAGCAGCATCACTGCCGAATGGGCCCCCGCAACCGCACAGCCCCGAGTTTCCATCAACATGCAGGGGGATCTAAATTGTGGATGCTACGTAAGGGTGTGGTTCGAAATTTTCTTAGGGAGAGTGGGGAAGAATCTTCAGAACAATTTTAGGAAGACATTAGAAGGTTTTGAGATAAGTGAGATCGTTTGGATGGATAATGAATATTCCCGCAATTTTGAGGGATAAAGTTATTTTGAAGTGTCATCTCGAACTTAATATTTATAAAATAATTAAGTTCTGGTTGATACTTCAAGAAAATTCTCATATAAGTGTTAAGTGCTGAAATAATATCTTTCTTAAACGAATCATTTTTGTTATTATAACAACGTTTATCACGTTTTAAAATCCAATAATCTAAAAAAAAAAAACTTCTCAGAACACAGGTTGTCGTAAAATAGTTTAAGCATTTGTTATAAATACATCCACACGCTCTTAGTTATCTAAAAACAGTTAAGGAACGAGAATTCAAAAAAGTGATTTGCGGTTTTCGTATTACTATCAGAATTCAAACCTAGATACTTTTGCAAAATATTTCTTAATTATTAGACAATATACCGTTATTTACCCACATTCAAATGCCTAAATAGTAATATTGTAATATCATACTACATATTGAAGCATATAACAGACGTTATCGTAAAATGGAAAACATAACATCAAACGAACTATTACAATACTGCAACAATGTATACAATGGAATGATAATTACACTAATAATTAACTTTATAAAAAATATTGTATCCTTATAAATTACTCATGTTATATTTTGTGGTGCGTGAAGATTTTTTAAATTCTCAGTTAAAAAACGAAACATTACAAATTAGTTTAATTTGGTTAAATACGTAAAATTAAATTGGTTCTCGTAATTTTCAAAGAACTTTCAATAAAAAAATATACATAAAAAGACTTTTTAAAGCTCTAAAAAAGCAAACATCAACCCAAGTTTGAAAGATGCAACCGAAAAAGAGAAGTCGCCATAACGAGCCTCCAAAACGCCTATAGAAAGGGAATAAAATTCTATTGCCAATTAACTTCAAACGCTCAGCACAATCGTCTGCAAGCCTATCTCCACCCTATCTTGAATGCACATCATCATCATCCCCATCATCACCCAACAAGCTCGATCCTCGTCGAATAAAACGATTACTCAGCGATAACCATCATATCTTTTCTCCCAGGAATGAATAAAGCCCAACTCACGTGGAGAAAAGAAAACCTATCCGGAAAATAAATAGAAAAATGAAACATTTCTGGCGTGACTAGCTATGGGATGTACATAATAACCTGTCATCCCCCATGGCAGACACCATCCGTTGCTTATTTTCGTGTCGTGCCCTTGACTTGCAAGAGCATCCATGGAACACAATGGGATGCTCATGGAATATAAAAACTGGATGGTGAGATCCTTTTATTCTTTTTACCATCCACTAAGTATTATTAGCGTTAAATGCACGCTAACAAGGATCCCCCTTTTCTGTGGTAGGAAGCTATAAAAAAAAGCCCCTCCTCATTCACATGTTGCCACCATGGGACTGGAAATTTTTCAATAGAATATTTTTAATAAAGTGAAACACGTGATCTACCCACTTCAATAGTTGAAAATTGATCTAAAAGAATGCTATGTACGGGTATGTCTCTGAACCAGAAGACAGAAATAGTAAACTCGGAAAAAGAAGTTGTTATAAATTTTTCCCGCGTATTTTATTTACATTTAAAAATCGAGATACGTGGATATCTCAGGTCGTAAAAAAAATTAAACTCTGAAGAAAGATTTAACTTATTTACAAAATACGGTTAGAGCAAATAAAAAAAATTTTTAAAAATTATACTATAAAGTACTAATTCGGAAGAAAAGGTACTTTTTTAATTGTAATTTAACAACTAAAGTAATTTCTACAACCAAACTTTCGAGGACTTTTCATTTCCTTTACTTAACATCATTTCATTTAGTACACTAGCCGAGTATTAATTGAACAAATTTTATGCTTAATTGTGAAAACTAATATTAAACGATAGGGAAGATCTTTAAATATAAAACTTAAAAAATTAAAACGATATTATTAAACACAAGAATCTTGCATCTACAAATGCAACCCTATCCCGAAAAATATGTCTCACAGCAATCATAAAAATATTCGCAAATAACTTTTTCGAGTACTTTTTATTCGCACTACTATTTTAACCAGTGCTTTTTATCTCAAAGTAATTTTCAAATAAAAAACAGGAGCGAAAAACAGGAGAAAAACAGACAACAATTTTTAATATAAAGTGATGATAGCAAAGTATAATAAATAATAATTGATTTCAAAGAGGACGCCTTTTGCAGCGATGCAGAGGCGCAAACGCTTATAGAAATTTTCAGAAAAGGACAGCAATTCAGCACTGGAAAAGATTCATTTTCACTGGTGAGAAGCTTTTTACCACCCAGTAAGCTCATAACCACCAGAAGAAAAGGATCTCGATTGCAGGACACTCCAAGCACCTCAACAGTTGTTAAAAATCCCCAAAATCCAAAATCTGCCATGGTCTAAAGCGGAATTTGCAAGAGCGGCCAAACACCTCCATTTTTCGTGCGTGAGGGTGTTAAAATAAATCAAAAAATGTACCAGCTGGATATTCTAGAAGCTGTTGTACTTCTGTTGGCCCAAAAGACACAAGAGTGGTGCAAGGCACATTTCCCAGATATTTTATTTTATTTTATTTTATAACCGTCGTTGAACAGCCGACCCAATTTCATGGGTTTACGACTACTTACGTTCAACTCCGTAGCCTTGTAATTTTGAATCCAATCCAGAAGACAAGGAAACTCCTGGATCAGTACCCCCAGAGGTATTGATTTGTTGTGGGAACATGGAGGACTTTGAGACTCGACAGATTTAACGTGCATCACTCACCATTTACTACACGGGGAGTCTTCGGCCGGCGAGGATCGAACCCACGACCTCTTGGATATGGGCCCAGCGCCCTACCGACCAGGCTATCCCGGCCCTTTTCCCAGATATTATATCATCAGAAGAATGCCCACCTTACTCGCCGGATCTAAATCCTGTAGATTACAATGTATGGACCATTTTGGAGTCTAGGGCCTGCACTAAACTACAAAAAAATTTGGACTCTCTAAAGCAATCACTTCCGCTAGAATGGATTAGATTATAGGTAGAAGGCCCATGGTTGAAAATTACAATTAGTGTTTGCACCTCTGCAAAAGGCAGCCACTCTGAAACCAATTAAATTTACTTATTTATTACAAAAATCTACTCTTATCATTATTACTCATATTTTGTTAATTATTACACTTATAAATTGTTATTATTTGTTAATGTTTTACCGCAACCTGTATATCTGCATTTATAATTACTAACAACAACAACAAAAACTAATTGAAACTACAAATTGAAAAGTTTAAGCAGTAAAATTAGAGACATTCCATAAATGTACACACTCCGTGAAACTTAATGTTAACTTTGAAGTAATATTACTTTGAAATATTGCATGGGATTTACTTAACATGTAATGTTACACGCAATTCCAATCGATTTTCAAATTCGATATTTTTGAAAGTTATTCTAGAAAAAACCATATGAAGTTCCGCCATAAGTGAGACAAAAATTGCGGTTGTCTGAAAATACGGAAATCGATAGATTCAGTCAACTCCTTCGTTCTGGAATCCCGCCCGTTTGCGCCCGCGCAAGGATGCTAAACGGAGGTAACCGCCCTCCAGAAGCCCTGTGCTGGTAAGGATTCTCGAATCTCTGCGCATTCTAATTACAGAACTATTCATGTAAGATCAATCAATGAATTCCGTATACTTCTACTGATGATGAAAGTATTTTTAGAAATCAGAGATGTCTTCTTTAAGTCAATGCAAAATTATTCATGCAAGAAAAATTAAGGTGTATTGGGAAATACCAGACGATATAGTTCTATGTATAAAAAAATGTATTCACTTAAGAAATTTAACTTTGGAATTCACTGAAATTGAAATTTCACTCTGCAAATTATGGATTACCCCCCCCCCTTTAAAAATTAACTGCTAGAGCCGTTGAATTGACTTGAAATAGAACTCAATCGATTTTTCTAAAAACAAAAAATACTGAATGAAGCCAACATCAATAAAAACAACATTTTTGGCTTATTTTGATCTAGATAATAAAATTTTCTTTGTTAGTACATTTCTTCTTTCTTACATTTCATTGCATTTTCTTTACGATGCTTAAGAACGCTTTTTTTTTCTTGAAAGGTTAAGAATATAAGCAAAAACTAGTTTGTCTTTACTTCAAATGATACAAGTACATAAAAAAAGAAAGAATTGAAAAAGTATAAAGTGAAAGCAATTAACAATACAATATCATTGATATAAAAAAATTTCAAAATTAATTATTTTATTTACTGATTTGAATTAAAGTAAGCAAAGAATTTATTTTTTTACTTTTTTTTTAAAAAAAAAAAGTCTATATTTTGCTATAATCCTTAAATCAGACACATTTTGCATAGAAATAAAAGAAAAATATTTGTTTAAAAACATAGTTTTAAACTTTTTTTGTTCCCTATAATAAATTATTATTATTTGTTGATACAAATTTATTAAAATTATGTAACTTTTGCCCGGTCGAATTTAAAAATTACCATCACAAATAATTTCGAAAACAGAAATAAAAAACGTTATTCTTGAAACTATTGTAAAATAAACTTTTTAATGAAGTTAAAAAGTGATGTATGCGGAAAATTTTTGCATTAGTAATGGCAACTGCTCCTAAATGATTGGTAAGGTAAAAAAATAGAATAACAACAGAGTGAACACTAATTAGCCTAACATGAGGATATCAACCTTGTTTTGATAAACATTCAAAGCGAAAAAAGTTATAAAGATTAAAAACATTTCTTTAAAAACAAGAAATCAAAACATTAATCTCAAAACATTTCCTTTGGAATGACAACATTCCATCAGACAAAAAAAAAATATTGAATTTTGTGACGCATCATTACAAAATGAATCATAGATTTCTTTGATACGGAGTCCTACATCTTGTGACGATGACGAACACCTGAACATCAACTCAACTCAATTTCTCCGTTATTTTTACCTCTCACTCAATTGCAGGCAATTTCAAAACTAATCATGCAAGCGCAATATCCTTCAGAAAAAACAACAATTCATCCTGAATCCTAAGAACACCAAGAATCAGAGAGGAAAAGTGGTTTTGGGTCTTTTTCGGAAGTAGAACAAGAAAAGGAACACACGATTCGACCCAGTCATGCGCATCGCGGAGAGAAAAGCTCGATTACGTCATAGAGTTGTTTGGAAGTGTCTCTTTCATTCACTATAGAAACGCACGGAATCGTGCTCATTTCCAAGGAAAATCGAATTCTTCTAGGATACACGGATGCTTTGGCTTACATATAACGAACACAAATGTTTAGATATTTATTCATAAATGAGCTAAACTGAAGTAAATATTTTTGTATAAATTAAGGTATAAATGCACACAGTTTTTTTTGTGGTGCTCAAATATTAAAAGAAATTCAGTACTACATTTATGTTAAAACTAGCAAATTTAAACGTTCTTAGTCAACTATCAAATTTTACATGGCCAATAAATTCTAAAAATATCTTTAAATACTTTATTTTAGCAAAAGATAATATTTAAAAAGAGAAAAGTCAAAAGTATAATCTGTTGAGCAAACGATTATATCAATATCCAGAACGTCTGCTTAGGTTTACCAAGCAATTCTGAAACTTTTACTTTTTGATAAATTAGTAAAGCCTTTTATAAAAAATAAATTTTATTAAGCCGGTTTATTTAGTACTTTACATTAATTCTTCTCGTTCTTCTCTCTATGAAATTTTAAAGCAGATTGCATTTTAATTTCATAAAAATTGCGAATGTGATGTTCAAAATCATTGGAAAGGAATATTCCATTCCTTTAAATCATTTTATTAATGCATGAAAGTAAAACTGATTTGAATTGGACAACACACAATTAAATTTAATTATTTTCGTTCTTGAAAGATATTGCCTGAATTTTTAAATTACATTTCCAGCAATCTTTATTTCATTTATTACAACAAAAAAAAGGCAACTTTATCAAAAATACATTAACAATAACAAGACAATTTTTCTCGTTATATCAACCAGAAGATTATTTTTTCTTTATTTATTCCTTATTCGAGAACTTTATTACCGAAAACGTCCGCCTCGCTCAGTGGATATTCAACATTAACCTCCTCCACAAAAAAAATAATAATAAGTGAAAACGAAAAGCTCTTCCACAATTTCTCCAAATCCAGTTACCTTTCCTCCGCCAACATCCGCTAGACCCCTCTCAGGTAAACAACCCCACCCCCCTGCTCCGAACCGCATCCTCACGGGCTCAGAAATTCCCCGTTAGCAATATCACTTCAAAGCTTTGAAGGGAAATGCCCCGCTCCCCTACTTAAAACACACCTGCAGATCACCGTCAAAGAGAAAATCCTGGCGCCCGCCATATGCTCCTCACCCCCATGGCACCTGAAAGATACCCACACCTGTACCTCTATCCTTCCCATCCATATGGATGGAGCCCATGGATCCCTCACATGGGGGTGGAAGAGCTAAGAGCAAGATAAAGGTTATCGAATGGCGTCCATTGAAAGATTCTATTATCTCGTTTCATTTTGATATTCCAATTTGGATCCATATTCTAGAGATAAAAACAATACATGATTTTGCCAGCTTGCAGTAATTGAAACAAGTTTTCTCTTTGTCATAATTTCGCGATCTCTTGACATCCGCCTACATCACTGATATTGTTTTTGCGGGTTTTTTTTTTTTAATACTTTCAATATCATTATCAGATACAAAAATGAATTGCAATTCACCTATCGCTAAATGATGTAGTTAGAAATTAAACGTTAAATAGTGAATTGTTAAATGAATAATCCCAGGAAACTGAAGTGGTAAGATATTAACTGATTAAAAACTTCATTCGCTTCAAAAAATATTATGTTTTTTTTATATTTTTGAAGCTAATGAAGTTTTTAATCTAGTAATAACTAGTGAAGTGCCTTGGAAAAACTTGTCACTTCAAATTAATATGAAGAAGAAATTTTACATAACTGATAATGTTTTTTTTTATATGTATAGCACAGTAATTAATAGCTTTAAATCGTATGCGAGACAGACTATAGAATTCAAAATTAATAAAAATAGCTTAGAAAAAATGCAGTCTGCCATCTCTTCAAATGCAATACCAAAAAAAAAACAGATTAAAAAAAAAACTTCTGTAAAACAGTTATATACATTTTAAATAAATACAAAAACCTTGATAGCTTCCTGACATTAAAAAAATTATTTATATGAAAAAACTGCGCCAAAATCTGGTTCGTTTTTTACATAATACTTATATTTATTACATAACACTCTTACATAATGCTTATTACATAATACTTATCGTATATCTAACTTTTATTTATGTGCTTATTGCCCTATTACACTCATACGTTTATTATGGCCTTTGAGTAATCACGCAGACAAATATTATGTACGCACAGAGGCTAGGAGCCATTGCGTATCAAAGTTAGAAGAACAATTCTTCTTGGTCCAGTATGTAAAAAAAAACTATTTAAAAACACTAAAATAGAACTATTTAAGAATTTCGGCAGCTGAGGTATTACTAAAAAGAAATTCCCAGGATGATAAAAATACGTATAAGTTGCATAAGCTAAAAAGATAGCAAAATTGCGTTTCTAGATATCAATGCTTTTACTACAAAAATTAGAAAACATGTTGATTTTTTATATTGAGAAAAAGGGATAGTAAAAATTACTCACAATGTTAACAAAAACATCGATTGTTCTAATTACACTTTAAAATTTAAATAACAACATGAAACACTATGGCGAAAGAATTTCGAATGTGAGCAAAATAACGGAGGGGAAAAAAGATAAACTAATTTTGATTGTTTTAGAAAACTTATCACAAACACTATCGTGTTAATAATAGTAATTGTTCGAATGGTTATTCATAAAAAATAAGCAAACTATTGCAAGATCATCACAACGATGCTACGTATGAAATAACGGCATCACAAATTTTAAACAAATGATTGCAATGAAAAAAGAGAAATAACACAAAAGATAATGACAATATTATCTTATCTCTCTTACTTTGAAAAGAGATGCTGTCGGTCGTTTGTTATAATAATATTAGTTTAATGTGGAACAGAATATAAACGGAACACATCATTGCTAACAAAGAAAACGATTCCCTGAAAAAGATTAGATTTTGCGCTTTGTCTTATCAGACGATACCACTTTTACGGAAAATACAGCATTTATTTCACAGTTGATCATATGGAAATAAAATCCACTACAATTTCGCCACACTTAAAAAAGAATTAAAGACATAGTTTAGGAGAAATAATCGAACGATATTTTAATTTTTCGCGAAGCTGAAAAAAAAAACTATAAAAAGAAAAAACTTCGTTATAGAAAACGATCATTACGTTAAAAGGATCGCAAATTTTGATTCTAAGTCAAACGATCTTAAAAACAATTGAAACGATTTTTAAAATCATTTTGTATCCATTCAAAAATACAAATTAAATCAATCTTAAAAAATTTCATTCTCAAAATTAAATTATTAATTTTTAGCATTGAAAGTAATGAGTTAAAAATGTTCAGAAATATTGATTAAGTTTTAAACGCTATCTGAAATAAATCGTTGTGCTCTCCGGTTAGAATTGTATGCACTGAAAAGTTTTAATTCTATAAGATGCTAAAATACGCCATGATGAAAAATCGCATGTACTAAAAATTTCCTCCATCTTTGTGTAGGGGAAAAGAGAATATTTTTCCTCATCGTGCGAAACGACTTTCCGCCGTTCCATCCTCCCGTTTCGTGATGTCCTGGTTTGTGTTCACGCCTTCTTCAAGTTACCATAGCAACGACCAGGTATCCGTCCGGACTTTCAGCCGGTGGCTTTTGAAGTCACTTGAAGGTCGTAGCGAATAAATTTATTTCCCATCAAAAATTAGGAGTAGGCGCTATTCGAAGTAACGGCTATAGTTTTGGAACTGTTCCAAAATAACATATCATTTATACAAGAGGATCACAAATCAAATCCCGATAAGATTAAATTAGAAATGAATTTGATGGATCTACCAAAAACTCATCTTTCAATTTTTCAACAGAACTTTATAACTTTAAAAGCTAACTATGAATAAAATAAATCAGCGATCTTAGTGTACGAACCTGAAAAAGATGTATAATTTATTTTACTGAGACTCGTGATTATTTAAAACGAAGTAGTCTTATTGTTATGTTTCTTTAGTAGACATGCTCCGAGAAAAATCTGGAATTCGGTAAAATTGAAGATTTGTAAACCAAAGCGCAACAAAAATGGTGTTGCATAAGTAATAAATGTAAAATCAATTATCACGTAAAAATGCTACGTGTAGAAATCTCTATACTAAGACTTAAAGTTTAGTAAGCAATGATCAAATTAGAAAGAAATTATTAAGAAGCATAATTGCTTTCGTCTATCAACTATTATTAGGATAATAACGTGCAAAATTAATCCAGATCTTTGATTTATATCTTTGATCCACCCTGTGAAAGAGAACATTCCTTAAAACCACTAGGACACTAAAAACTTAAATCAATTGCCATTATTTTTTCTTTATGAAAATTCTTTTTTCAACAAATAAATATTTCGCTGGAGCAAAATATTATACAAGGAATAAACTAATACATTCCAAAAAATTTAATATTGAAGTTTTAAGTCTTAAAAATTTAAATATCGCTAAAGAAAAACTTAAAGGGTGTAAAAAAAATTTTTACCATAAGAAAATTTTCGAATACAATCCCATAAAAATGTGATTAAAATATGAATTTTTTTTATATATATAAATTTCATAATAAATTACATTTTTCCAATTTTTTTTAAAAATTATTATTGCAGTAGTCAGTGGTAGTCCGAGTGGTGCAAAACGTCACCCAAAAAGCATTTCTATGAACATCAATCGAAGAGTTAGCGTAATCCATTGCAAATCATAGAGAACGATTATAACTGTTATCATTTAAGAACCCAATAACTTCTTAACTGGATAGAAACAGATTAACAAATAAACAAAATTTTATTCTTAACTTTGACACACATGAAGTGTAACGGTGGAATCTTTCCCACGTAGGGAAAAATGGTGAAATGTTCTGATATACCAAAGATAACGAAGCGTCAGACCTCACACAGAGAACAGCTGTGATCAAGGTGTCTATCAAACTCAAACGTAGTAGAAAAACTCAAAACAGATAGCCCGGTGATACATTCCACAAACACCCCTCTGTTGCTTGAAAATGTTAAATTACAATTACAGGCCATAATTGTTCTTGACTGGATCACACATAGTTTGAGGCACGAAAGTCGAATGCATTTAGGTTCCCCCAAATTCAATTTTTTTTAAAAAAGTGATGTGATACACAACACAAGATCACAAAACCGAACACAATTCTGGACACTAAATTTCACACAAAATGTATTCACATAAATGTATATGATAGGCACCCCGAAGTTGTGAAAATAAAGTATTCACATAAAAAGGAAGGGGAAAAAAGATAAAACCCTTTACGAGATAATATTCTGAATGTGTAACAAAAAAATATGTAATTGCTAAATTGCATATTTTTAAGCGTTAAATTAAAACTTAATAAAACTGCACGCAAATCATACAAATCAAAAATTGAACATCCACTAGGAATGCTCCGTGCCTGCAAAAAACTTATCAGTGTTACATTGTATAAAAGAAACAAAAATTTAAGAAATGTAACAAAATATTTGGAAAGAATTATTCTTTTTTTTTGGGGGGGGGGGGGAGAGACAGAAACGAAATATACAACTTAAAATGAAATAACAATTTAAAAAAAGAAGAGATTAGAAATTCTGGGATGTTTAAAATTAAAATTGCATAAATCACTAGTCTTCTCGTTATCAGGGACCATTTACGATTTTCTAAAAAATCTAATGTCTGAAATGTACAAAAAAAAAAAAAATTCTAAAATTTTTTTAAGGGAGCTATAAAACATGAAAAAACGATCACTAAGTTCAGACATCCCCCAACAGAGGGGGGGGGGGGGAATTTGAGTACTCCTTCAGTCTTAAGGAAAATAAAATTAGCTAATCTTACAAAGGTTCTGAAATACGATTTTAAAGCTCTGACTGACCACGTGCTCACGTTGAACTTTATAATATCCTTAACTTAAACAGAGAATGACATTGAAGCAAGACTTTTCAGAAAAAAATTGCCTGAAGTAATATCTTCCATCATTTTGTTCTTACACTCATGGTAGAAAGAGGAGCATCTCTGTACCGGACTAGGAACATATTTTTATAATACGTACTTAGAATTGTCAGAACAAAAATTAAAAATTTTGTTAACATATAGTGATTGGTCAGTCGCTTTTCAATTTTTGAAACACAATAGCGCATATATATACATAAGCAAAATGCATGGAGTTAAAAATAAAAAGCGTACGTACCATCCATAAAATTGAGTACGATTGTAATCTAAATGGCGTAAGTTAAATAAAATTATAGTGACATAAATTACAACTCCTTAATATTTACTAAAAAATGTTTAAATAATAAATGTAACGTTAAATATTAATCTATAATTACATACTTATTTTGCTATTTCCGAATCGCATAACATCTCCTATAGAATGCATTTCACTGTAGGATATATTTAATTATATTTACGTTTCGTTCAATGCACAATTTAAAAATAGCAGTAGGCAAGTACATATATTAAAATGAATGAATTTTTACTTTAAGCACCAAAACTATTGCTTCATTCAAAAAATTACAACTCTACAAAATAAAAAAATATCCAAACATTAATAAAGCAACAACTACATGCATATATGTGTGTATATATGCGTAGAGATTAACATTAATGATTTTTATTTGCATAAAATATAATATTTGGACTGCACTCAGTAGTGAATTATATTTTGTTTAAAATAATATAAGTTTTAATACATAATTTTAAAAAACTAACTGTAAAACTAATCTAAACTAATAAACGCAAAAAATAAACCCCTAATGATAATAATAAAACCTTAATATTTAACAAAGCCAATATAATAAGTAACAAACACTAACAACAAATTTTTTAAAAAATGAAAAAAACAGTACTTTTTTTTTCACCCCAAAACTTAATAATAAAAAAATTTATCCCAAAATAAATAAAACTAATAAACTCCTTGTAAAACTATTTAGTCCCTAATACTTGACCAAGCCAATACAATGAATACTTAGTACCCTTTAAAGTTAATCGTAATTAAAGAATTAACTAATCCCAAAATAAATATAAGTTAAAAACGTCTTGTAAAGAAAAGCCAAAACGATAACTGCCAAGCAATTTTCACTAGATTAAAACTTTAAAAAACAAAAATTAACAAAATCATACCTTTCATCCGAAATTGGAGTTTTCTTGGGGACAACAGCAATAAACAAAATCCTTCGAGCAACCACCTGACACCAACACAAACCTATCTATACAACTGTTCTGGGGAAGGGATGAAAGATGCTTTCACTATCACATCAGTCATTCCCAATCCTTTTCCTAACTCGCACTCTGATTGGATGGTAAGAAAACAAGTCTTTACAGCACTCTGTGTTGTCCCACTTGCTTTGGGGGGTGGCGGAAACACAGTAAAGATTACACTACAGTGACAAATTTTTACGGGAATGCAAAGACTGACTGGGAAGATATTTTTAGACATGCCGGAATTTTCCCACTATTGATAACATTAATAGATATGGAATATCAATCATATTGCATTATCGGGTTTATTCTGCCAGGAAGGATGAGTTTTTGGGCACATTATTTCTTAATCGGTTGTCACATAATTAAATAAATATCATTAATAGAACGCTTTTCTTCTTTGTCATCTAAACGCTGGTTAATTTATGTTTTCAAACGTTTTGTAATAGTTGCGAAATCATTAGAAGGAATTAATCATCGTCTGCAAGGAAGTCAAGAACGTACATTTTGCACCCCAAGGAAATCCAAAAAATAAAAATTTATAGTTTGCAGTAAAAATTATAGTTCGGTTTTAATCGCTTTTATTTAGAAATTGTAACTTGTTGCGTGTCATATTAAATCTACTCCTATTCATAAAATAGGTGCAGACGAATATATATATCGGACACTATACTCTTTTTTTTTTTTTTTTTTTTTTTTTCGTGCTCATAAAAATATTTAATTAACTCTTAAATGGAGTAAGTTGTTTTGTTATAAAATTCAAATATAGTTAAAAATGCAATTTTTAAAAAAAACAAAAAAAAACATGTAAGTTTCAATTCAGTTATTGAAATTGTTAGCGAAAATTTCTGATGCCAACATGTAAAATTATTTATCAGATAAAAAAAATTACACAAGATTTTTAAAATATTTCAATTAATATTTTTCCTAGTTGCACCCCCTGGAGAAAATTTCTGCGAGAGTCCTTGCATGGGATTAAGTATATAAAAAAAAACGAGGGAAAAAAAAACTCCAAAAGTTCAATTTTGTTCTTATTAGAAAACTATAAATCCTGACATTCCTAAAACGCTTGTTAATTCCATGGCTCTCTTATATTTAAATAACTGAAAAATTGAAAAAGTGTTGTTGGAAAAAGAGCCGTATTTAGAAGGTTTTACTTTAATGCAGAAAAAGAAATGATTCATACTGTATTTCATAACGTTAAATTATTAAATATATATTATGGATCAAAAAATTTGACAGTAATAGTAATTTTTAAGCGGAAGGGTCATAAGGGGTTTCGAGAAATATGATTTTTTTTTAACATGTTATGATTTTGGAAACACGTAATCAAATTTATACCTAATTAAAAATCCATTATTTATTTAATATTTCCGTTAATTGCATAATCCATTATTTATTTAATATTTCCGTTAATTTTATGAAATTATTTAATTGAAATACTTGTGAAGAAATTCTATTAACAATATAATGATTCTATTAATAATTTTTTTCTATTAACAATATAATGAATGAATTATGAAAACGATGTATGCATTTGTGAAAAATTCCATAAGTATATAGCATCGAATAAAAATAACCAAAATCAACAATGAAGAAGCATTAAATAAATAATCCTACGAAACTGAAACGGTAAGTTCATTCACGTCTGGCAAGTCTTGAAAATGGGCACCTGTTTTTGAGCTCTTGGAATATGTCGACTGTTACTTCCGATTCGTATATTTTTGAAGAAGTATGTTTCTTTGATAACCGTTCTCAACGTTTACTTTCTTCCTTATTCGTTTTAATTTTAATGGACACCATCATTCATTGTTTAGTTTATGGTTGTAACAACATCAAATTAACAGCTAGACTATCGATGCCGCTTCAGACCTATAAATTCAACTGTCTGACGTAAAACTCAATTTTAAAACTAATATTTATAAAACGATATGATGAAAAAATTTCATTCTGCACTCATTCACTAAATATGTTCAAAATAACTAATGAAATTACAATCATTAAATATTTTTAAAATAATTGATAGTCTTTCGTTAATTAATATGTTCACAGTTTCTAATTAAATTTATTCATTAAGTCTAGGGGTTCCGTCAAAAGAATGTCGATCATTTAGGGTTCCACACTTGGGAACAGCTGTTTTAGATAATATCCTGTCATTTATTTAACGTTAATATAAATTATCAGAAACAATTTTTTCCCTAACGTTTCATTAAAATACTATATTCACATTTGTTACATTATTATAAAAGTAACTGTTTAATGGCACTCTTTATAAAGTATAAATAGTGCCTATTTAACAAATGAATTCAGTGCTTCAGGGCTGCCGATGGATGGGGGAGCCTCTTAACTTATGAATATGTACTAAGGTGTATGAATTATTTATAATAAAAGGAAAGGAATATTTATTTGGGGGTCTTATAACCTTCTTTTTTACGCTTTTACATATTTCTATGAAACACTACAGCATAATAAATGAAAAATAATAAATTTATGCTTAAAATATAAACATTGTAGATTTCTTTTTAATACGAAATAACTATTTCTTTCATGCTAAAATTTAAAACTTAAACATTGTACTGTTCATTGCTATTTAAGTCTCTTACTGGAATGAGTAATTACACTTTTTTTTATACTATTTCCCGTGTAGCATAGAGTAAGATTAGGAAATTTTGTTACTGACCTGTGGCCAGGCTAATTTACAATCTAGCAGCCTTTAACAATTCGCTCTCTCTCTCTTTTTTTTTTTTTTTCCTTTTTTTTTTTTTTAGATTTTTCTTTTGGTTCTAATTAGTCGCAATTATAATGAATGCAAGATCTTATATCTTTTAAAAGATTTTATATCCCTTAAAACGTGGCTGATATAGCATTTTTAATATTGGACACTTTTAAAAACACGTGGCCACTTTTTCAAAATTGAAAATTCTAAACTATTTTAAAAAAAGAACTATTGCTATTATAAATGCAAAGTATTTCATTTGAAGCAATTATCAAAATATGGGTAAACACTCAAAAAATTTTCCTGGTCTTTCCAAGTAGGTTTATAAAAATTTTAAGTATTTTTTATATAACGCTTCCAACTAATAAAATGTAGGGTTTGAGTTCTTGAACCAATAATGCAACATAAAATTTGCATTTAGCCAACAAACATAAAATTTATTCGTTACAAAATAAATCTGAAATAATTGCTATCACAATGACATGAATTAGATAACTTTTAAAAATTATGGGCCTTAAATGATAACAATAATATATATATATATATATATATATATATATATATATATATATATATATATATATATATATATATATATATATATATATATATATATATAATGAAAACTTTGGTACCCAAATTCAATACAATTTGAAATTTTGAACCAGAGTTAAACAACTTGAACTTTATAATCAATCATTCCATAGTTTTTCCCGTGCAATAAATAATACGAGAATTTGAAAGCACATGTTTTGGAGAACATGGAGTGTATTTCAAGCGTATAAAATGGTGATTGGGTGGTAATTAACAAACAAATTTTTAAACGCCATTTTTAATATTTAGTCGCCCTTCGACCGGTGGCGGTAACTTACCCTATCCTGTTGGTCAGTTACCAACATTCTCCCACGTAAAAAATATGATAAGTTTGCAATTTTTACTGATAATTTATAATGTTTTTATTTGGAATAGAGTATATGTTATTGTACTAGTTAGAGTTCGGCTCCATCTTACTATTGGAACCGTCTTCGGTGACGTCATGAGGTGACGTAGGATATCTACTGACAGTCAGGAGATTCGTCCTCTAAAGGTCACACTACACCGTCACACTACAATCTCCCATCGTACGCATGAGGATTGCAAAAGGTCAAATCAACTATGGGGGTTTGCGTCCTCTAATGTCATATTCACGTTTCCATGGGCAGTTGAATCACATTTAACTGAATTCAATGTAATAATTGCGTAAGAATTTGAAACTAAATTAAAATTACTTTACTAATATGGTAAAAAATGCCAGCAGCTTTATTAATCTCAAATATTTTTCAAAAAGCTTACATTTTGAGATTAAATTCAAATTAATTTGGTAAGGAAATGAACACCAGCTATATTCATTGCTGAGAATTTTCAAATCACTAAATAGTGTAGACTAAACTAATGTGACTTTCATGATAACGTGCAGCACTCAGCAACTTTATTCGTTACAGAGATTTTTCAAATCACAAACAATTCAAAAGATTAAATTAAAATTACTTTGATAAGAATTGGTCAATAGCTTCATTCATTACATTGATGACATTACCCGTCATTCAGGCATTTTTCAAATCGCTTGATTAAGATTAAATTAAAATTACTTTGAAGAGTAAACAACTTTATTCACAGCAATTTTTTTTTTTAAATTACTAACAATTTAAGTCTAAATTAAAATTACTTTATCAGAGAGAATAACAGCTTTATTCATTGCAGGGATTATGATAATCACTACACGTTTTGTTTTACTTACGTTATGCAAAGTATTAAAATTGGCCGATTTTCATACTGTAGAGTTGCATGTAGGAATATACATCTCATATTTTATTTTATAACCGTCGTTGAACAGCAGACACAATTTAGGGTTTACGGCTAGTAATGTTCAACTCCGTAGCTTTGTGATTTTGACCCCAATACAGAAGACAAAGGAACTCCTGGATCAAGTATTGGGAGAAATTTGCCTTCGTGGAGGACTTTTGATGGAACTAACCCATATTTGCGTTACATGTTGAGGAAAATCACGAAGAACTCCCAAGGGCAGCCTGTCGGCAAGTAGACTAACCCATGATTCGTCTACCACTGAGGATATTTTACGTCAACACTGTAGTCGGTGAGACCCGGGAGCGGAACTCTTATCGACCGGCCATTGCTAGGATTCGAATCCGGTTCACTTCATTGGAAAGCGAACGCTCTATCCCCTGAGCCACTACGACTCTAGGAATATACATCATTGAAGACAAACATTGTAAGCTAAACAACAAGCTTACTGAATTAGCCCTTATTCGGTTCATTCAGTGTTATTGTTCAGTTTTTAAGAGTTTTTGGATTAAATTTAAATAAAAGCTGCAACTTAGCAACGAAACAAAATTTACAATTCATTTCATAAAAATGTGAAATTTTTTGAAGAAACTTTTTTTAACTTAAACTTTTTTTTATTATTTTCAACTATTTATTTATTAATTTATTAGTCTATTCATTTAATCCTAATTTTTTCTTCGAAATTTCAAACTTTTTTAAGTGATTTTTCTTATTTCTATTTTTCATACAATTTTACGATGCTAACAAAAATTGAAATGAATGAAAAATTTACTGTATTTCTTATACCCATTCACCCCTTGTCAGCAAAAATAAACAAATCCTTGATCTCTTCTCCTCCCCCTTTAAAATTTGAACTTCCGCTATGTTATTACAAAAACAAGTTGAAACATGCTAACCAGTTAGGTACTGAAAATTCCCAGGAATAACAGGAATTTTTCAAATGGGTTTTTGGTTAACCTTACCTAAGTTTTCTTCCCACGATGGATAAGCAGCAAACTTGTTCTTGCTATTTAATTTTTGCAGTTTCAAATTTTGCCTCAGTACCAAATCCATCATCTTCTTTTAAGTACTCCTCTTCATCTTAGCTCTAAATAAATCATGCATTTGCTCACCTACTTTAAATACATATTACAAAAAGTATAGGACAAAATGAACAAACGCCACCGGCTACAGGACGACTAGATATAACAAATGGTGATTAAAAAACGTCTACCAATCTCTTTTTTCCATCAAAAATGCACCTCATGTGCATTTTATTATTCTTATTTTTAAATGTATATGAAATTATCATGAATACATTATAATATTCTGAAACTGTATAAAATCAACACATGCAATTAAAATAATCAGTATAAAATAATTATTTTAAAACTATAAAGCAATTTTTTCTTTTAAGTTACCTAAAATAAGATTAAATTTTTTAAAAATATATGTGAATAAAGTTGCAATAGTAATCGCGCAAACTGATAAGACTTAAATTTTATTCCAATTGTATCGGGGACTTAATTTGAAGAACTAAATTTGTGGTTATAGAATTTTACATAAATTTAATCCAACAAATCCTTAAGAAATAAAAATATTCTTAAGAAATCGTGAGGGTTAACAAGGGACAACGAGCCAAAACGAAGAATCTGCATGCACCCCCCCCCCCTCCAAAAAAAAAAATTTTTTTTAAAAGAAGCATGCGCTTAATTTTGGCACATTAAAATAAATTATTATTAACATATAAATCTTACAATTTACAGTTTACCAAGACAGTTAATAAGTTATACACGTCTGTAAAGGATTTTGTAAATGATTGCGCGCATTTATTTCCATTGTTTTAATGCTAACTTTATTCTTTGTTCTACCACTGAATTATGAGGAAATGGTTATAAGAAGAACTCTGAAGAACAAGAACAAAATTTAAGTTTTTCAAATATCTGATTAATATTATTTTGACACATGAATCCGCATCTTAAAAAAAGGATCACCTCGATAATTATTGAATTTACCGTAAAATCGTTTACCATAAAATGTTGTACAATCAAACATTATCATAAGATTACTCCCTAATAAAAGAACATTGCTTTTAGTTTTAAGTCTTCAATTTGATACAATAATCAATATAACAAACGTAATGAAAACAGAGAATAACGGTAAGAAAAAACGATGAATAAATATTATAGGAAAACACCGTTAAATAAGGAACAAATAAAAAACTTACAGGTAAAAAATAAAAAATTATTCCTTTTGGTAATTTTATGCTGCTGACAAGCAAAATAATCTTTTGTTAGTTAACAAGCAATACGATGCGATTTATTGGCCAACAGGAGAACGCAAACGACATAGAGAAATGGTTTTATATCAGTTTTATGTAATAAAGAGACAAGTTTTCAAATTTTCCAGATTTAATCTTTATTTATTTTTCTTTTTTCATTGTAAAATTTTTGTTACTAAATGAATTGTTTGAAAATAATAGTTGAAATAATTTATTTGAAAACGATATTTAAAATAAAAAAAGTAACACTCAACTCTTCAGCAACCGATCCTATAAAAGGCTGAGTTACAGAATGTACGTTTCGAATTTTACGCACTTACCGGAATATTGCTGTAGAATAATCGAGAAATAACTCGTTATCTAAAAAAATATATGTACCTTTAATAACGCCTCCGATTTCATTTGAAAATGATATTTAAAGTAAAAAAAAAAAAAGAAAAAAGACACAATTATATTTAGCAAACGATTTCTTTTTAAAATCATTTGCTAATTCTTTTTTTCTTTTCTTTTTTAAAAAAAAAAACTGTTTGCTAAATTTAATTTTGCAACAAAAATTATATTTAGCAAATGAGATTTTTTTTAAAAAAAATTAGTTAAGAGCAGTAAAAGCAGTTTCGCATTTTCTCCGTATAGATCTCCAGCAAGAGACAAATTGGAAACACTTGCTAACCAAACCAAATCTCATTTTTTATTGACTCATGCTATTGACTCAGACGACTAGACAAGTCATAATAATTGACCCACAAGGACGACCACAAGATGACCATCGCATCACCTTATCGCTCCGGCAAATCCCAATCCCACCTTATCAGGAGCCTAGCCGAGTATATACGCCCTTTCCTCTTGACATCACGAGATTAATCCCCCCTCCCCCATCCTTCAGCTATGCATGGCAATCAGAAATAAACAATGAGAGTGGAACAAAGATTTTTGTTCCAAGTCCAAACTTCACGAACAGAGGGGAAAAGAATGAACACAAGAGCATTCATTTGTTTCAAAATATCCTCAGAGGATGCGGGAATAGTGGAGGAGAGAGGTAGGGTGGAGGAAAAATAGAACAGGTGGTAGTTTCGGCAAGCATCTTGTTGCCACCTTTGACGTGGAATGCCTTTTTTTTCTTCCCTTTCCTTTTATTCAGCAGCAGATGACGGTATCATCGTCATCATCAAACCCACGAGTGTCGCTTGCGCGTGCATTGCCTAGGTTAATCGCCATAGGGGGATCAGCTAAATATTTAAGAACTACAAATCTAGAATTCTTAGAATACTGAAAAAGAATAATTAGTCTCCCCCAAATAACGTAAACCTAAGTTTTTTCCAAAGTACTTTCGCCAACAAAATTTTAAAAAAATAAATAAATAAAAATAAGAAAAAGAACAAAACAAAGTGCCTTGCATTCGAAGCAAAGCTATATTTTTAAACATTATATACCATCTTTCCGTAATTAACTTGACGTAAGAAAAGAAAAATAACTTGAAAACATTTTTAAAAAATAATAAAAATTTCAAAAAATCACAAACTTGGTTTTGATTATTTCATCTTGATGAAAAAGATTATTTCATCTTGATGAATATAATCAAAATCAATGTGAAATTCTTAATTTTGGCAAATTTTTATGAGTCCAAATAATAAGCGTTAGAAGCATTGTTTAAATAAAAAAACAAATTAGATTTTTCCTTTTAACAAAACGGTGGCCTTTTTTCATATTGACTATTCGCTCCGTTTTGATTGTTAGTAAAGATGGCGGTGAAAAGCTTACAATAGGCTAAACTTGACCTAACAATCATGAAACAACTGTAACCAATTGTCCGTAAGTGAGAAAAATAGCTGATTATTCGCAAAAAAAAAGAAAGCAAAAAAGCGTTATTTCATGTGGCCTTCGAAAACAGCCAAATGAATTGTTTCAGCAAACTATCTAACGATTTCTTATTGGAAAAATTTTTGGAATAGTTTTCTAAATGACAATTCATTTACTGAGGAAAAGTTTAAAAGTTTACGGATAAATACAACAAACTGATGCAAAAATCTGAATTACAAAAAAATAAAATTTGAATGAAACGAAATATTAAACATCATTAAGTTGTAGTGTGTATTGTACTTAAAAAGTAACTTCTTCCAGTTATTTGCTTCTCTTTCAGTTACTAAATGATATCTTTACGTAAGATGGTGCAAATAACGTTAATCCGATGTCAACGAAATACACAATTACTATTATTACACACAATTACTATTAGCAACTGCTGTGGTTGAAAGTGATTAATGATCGAATGACTGTATGATTGTAACTCTATGATAGAGAAATTGACAGACCAAACTGTCTATTTTTAAAACTCATTCAAATGGAATCTTTTCTCTCTAAGACCACTCCTGTGAAGTTTATGATACAGAAAACATGCTCCATCGTGTGTGGCACAAAGAAAAAGAATATTTTCATAACTGATAAGAAGTTTTGACTAAAACAGATGAGAATAGAACAGGTGGTAGCGGGACAGGGTGACAGTTATGAACGAGAACACACTGGTAGAATGTTCCCGTACGTTTTTGGGGAGCCAGAACGCCGTTCCAGAATTTAATTCCTCTCATTAAATTGAAATTTCTATTTAATTCTGCTAGAATATCTTAACAGATGTGTATAGTGAATGATCATTTAAAATGAAGAGAATCTGTAGAAAAAATTGAATAAAGAGAGATGAAAGAAAAATTAACAGTGGACGTTACGGGTATTAACTTTAGAAAATAACAATTGTGAGTCATAATTAAAAAGTTTTTAGTTGGCGTTTTAGTTAGCGAAAATTGTTCCTTTAATTCCTCGAATCTTTTTTTTTTCAACGCCCATCTGGGTTGACATTTTGCCAATTCAGACATATTTGGGCTGATAGATGGGCCAACGTTGCTTCAACAGTAAGGACAGATAGTACAGAGAAGAAAAGAACATCCATGCTTTGTCCGGGACTCGAACCCAGAACCCTTCTGAAGCACTGACCCCTATACAGTTCGGTCGGCAATTCTTCGAATCTTTCAGTTACAATTGTGTTTTAAAATAATTATAACTAATGAATAATTATTATTAGCAACGCTATAATTCGGTGCTAGCTTTTATCACTCGTAGCACAGGATTTAAAAATTTTAACATAATTTTTAACACTGAAAAAGCGCATGTCAAGCTTCATTATCGCGCATTTTGAGCTATGAATGCGTCTTTGAAGTATGTTAATTTTTTCCAACGCGTAAATCAATGTTCTAATATACTATGTTCTTAAATTAAGATCTTATTAAGTTATGCAGTAACTTGCATATGCGTTTCATGATATTGAAATCTATGTAAAATTAATAATATCATAATTTGTACAATACTATGCATATACTATCTCCATTTCCTCTAACGCACCATTTGAATTTGTTTATTTTTTTTTGCAACGCGCATATTAAGCTGCATAATTTTCTAAAACGCTCTTTATTAACTTGATAAATTTAATAAATAAATAAAAAACAAGCATATGGAATCAAAATAGATGCAGAGTGGCAACTTTATACCGCCCCTTATCGCCCAAAGGAACAACGGCCGTGAAGGTAAACTAAAGAAATGGCCAGGCTTCGAAGAGAACAGATGTAATCCAAAAATTAATTCGCTAAGTTGCCACCACGAATGGACACACAAGGGAAAATGTCAATGATAGCAAACGACCCAATTTTTACTTGGCCATGGTTTTTTTCTGAACTATTGAGTGGACGTAGTAATTGAAAGTGAGAAACCAGCTTCAGCTTCTTTTTTTTATCTTATGAATTTAGATGAAGAATTAAATCATGCGAAACAAAGCGGTAGTTTGCGCAAAGGAAAAAGAACTCTAAGACTTTCAGTGTTGTCATCTTTGAAGTCTTAGTATTGTCATTAGTGAAACGCTCCGCATGGAAAACGCAAGAAAGCTTAAATTAGGGCAAAGCGGAACGATAGTTCGTAACCACCAATCGGTCATTTCATGTTCGGACTAAAATATCATTCATTTAATTGAAGCAAAGCAAAAAATTTTAACTAGTTTGCATAGATTTCAATATTATCAAACGCATATCCAAGTTATTACATTTTTCATAAGAAGTTAAATTAAAAATATTGTTTAAGAGTATCTTTTGCAGATCGCCGAAATCGTAGTGTTGTTATATATTAATAAGCGTTCTACATAGAAAACGCAGAAAAGCTTAAATTAGAAAAAGGCGGAACGCTACACTTTAAAAAATTACGGTAGATAGTACCGGCACTTTGGATACATCAAAGGTGCACCAAAATTACTACTTTTCTTATAAGAACTAAATTAAATTAAGAGTATGTTATTCAAAAGGATATTTTTCGTCAACCAGAGACGAGGCAAATAATGGGTGTCTGATGCTAAAAGAAAAAAAAAAAAAATTTAATTTAATCTACTTTTTATATTATTGTTTGTAAAATCAGTATAAACGTTTACAATTAAGAGTTTCAGACAAATATTTAGCATTGTTATTTTCCATTTTAATTCTCTGGGTACAGAATGCAATTATTAGAGAGATTTAGCACATTCATGTCACATCCCTCACGTTTTCGCACGTACAGGTTCTGTGCAGCAAGCACAGTAACTACAGAACAAGCATGGTTTTCCAAAGGGCTTACGCATAACACACGTTAGTTAACATGATACATGAAAGTGATGCATCTCTGAAACACATTTTTACTTGTACGTTCATTTTTACCTGAATTGTTGCCCCCAAACAATTTTAATCAAATATTGGCAAATAATAGCTCGTAAGGTGAAAGAATGTCGAAATCTTACTTTCCCGTCCCCTTTTGTTCTTATAGAAAAAAAAAAATGCCAGTCAATTGACGTTCAACAAATCTATATTTATCTATTTTAACTACCTATTTATTATTTCTACATTCTTTTTTATTTATTTATTGTGTAAGTATCCATTACTCTAAAATTGATTTATGTGGTTTAAATCAATAGTCTCTTAACTTTTTTTTTAACTGCCGACATCTTTAAATATCTACCTACTTACCAATACGTAATTTGAAAGGATTTGAATACAGTATAGAGTCTTATAAAGCGAAGTTTTCAACGTTAAATGGCATTCAAAATAACCTCTATATAACAGTTGTCTCTCTATAACGAATTTTTTAAACGCTTATCTTTTCGGTGCAGTTGAAATTTCTGAGCAACCGAGTCGCACTCAGGAGTAAAAGTATACGAAAGAATGCTTTTGACAATTTTAGATCCTTGTTCTTTTACTTTAATCGAATCTTTTTAGTAGCAATCCAACTTTAAGAATTCTCGGTTACTTAAGTGATTGATATAACTTTGTGTAAAACAAAATTAACGTTTTATTTTATTTTATAAGTTTTTGAAACTCTTCAAAAAAATTTCAAGTTTGAAATTTTTCAAATGTTTTTTTTTTTTTTTTTTTTTTTTTTTTTTTTTTTTTTTCATGTTACATCAATGTTCTCAAATAAAAAAAAATTTTAATGTAAAAAATTTTTTATATATTTTTTTACAAACAGTATAAAAATGCATTAAAAACCAATTTATTTAATTACATTTAAATAAAAAAAATTCTTCTATACAGGATTTTAAAAAGCCTGTGTTTTATACAAATTTACATTTTTTTACAATTTATCGTGACATTTAAAAATTCGTTAAGTGTTGTAACACTAACATAAAAATACCAGACGTTTTTTCATTATTATTAATAGTTATCCTACTACAAACGATATAAAAATATATTAAAAATCCTTTTACTTTGTTAGATTTAGATGAAGGAAAAATTTTTTTATGAAGAATTTAAAGCCATGTGACATAGTGGTACAAACATAGTAACAAAAATATTTAGAGGTCACATAAACGATAAACAAAAGAATAGTACTAAAAAGTACAACAAAAAAAGAAAGAAAGAAAAATACAGGTTTCAGAACCTATTTTTTAAATAGGCTATTGGAGATAATAAATACATTACGCTTAAGGGAATTAAAATAGATTTTTTTAAATAAAAATAAATTACATGTATATCGATTTCATTTTAGTCCTCCTTCATTTAAAAAAAAATTTATTATTACAATTCTGATAAAGTAGTTGCAACTTAATAGAATGTAACGACTAAACTTTATATCCATAAATAGTTATAACAACTACTTTTCGCACAGAATTAAAAAACCGAAACGGACATCACTTGTAATCATGTCGTATTATGTTGTCAGCCAGAAGTCGCGAAAAAGAAAACGATTCTAGAATAACAGAACGTGTGGGCACGAGGAGGAAAAATATCGTTTGAAAGTTTGTTTTGCTCTACTGATAAACTTCTTTTTTACACCAAAAAGCCTTTTCATTTCCGTTTTCACTCCACAAAGAGAAAATAATTTATAAGTAATTTTTTTCCTTCTTTTTCCCGCCTCTTAACTTTTTTTGTTCGGAGAAAAATGCAGGATGCGGTGAGGTTGAGATGTCCGCTCCGATTCCTCCACATCCCAAACGATGCATGGAGGCCCAAGAGTGGGATTCATCAGACGCCAGTGACCGTTCCACGTTCCACAACCTTGTTCTTTTTGTTCGAAAAGAACTTCCTCGCCAAACAAGGCAAGACCTTTGATGGGGAGTTGGCGATCAAGAGCATTGTTCGTCGCTGCTACAATTAATTAGATGATGTGGAAGGAATGGACATTACACCGGACACTTGATTAAATCCACTTCCGTATTCTCAACTCCGTAAATTATAAATTGTGTTTTGATTGAAAAGAATTTATCGGTCGAGAAACTCTGTCCAATTGGAGTGTTATTAAATGGTGTAATTAAAATGATTCATAACTTTTTGCTTTCTTCAAATAACAAATAATAAACTATCATAATATTATTTTAAAATAATTTGAATCAGTGGTTTTTATTTACATTTTCTTTTCTGTTCTAATTATTAATCAACGAATTCATATTCTAACGAAATGGAATTTTCGAACACAATTTTTTTCTAAACAAATACTGAACTGAAATAAAAGAACACATAATAATAGTTACGATGTTTCGAATTAATATTATTATTTTTAAAAAAGTTAAGCTTAGCTTGTAGCATACGTTTTATTTCATGTTTTGTCAAACTATTTCGCACAAGTTTGCTGCATTTTAGAAAATTTAATTTTTTTTTTCTAAACCAAACTTTCTGAAGAACTGAAACTAAAAAAAATACGCACTGGGAATTTTATTTAAATTCGAATTTAGAAGAACCAATGTTTACCTGAAGCTTGGAATCAGTGAGAAATTTCAGGAGGGCGTTCTTTTGTTTTTATTAGGCACTTTAAATCGACCTTTTTTTACCTTGCATGAAATGAAATAATAAAATTAATGAAATGAAATAATAAAATGAAAAATAAATAAATAAGAAAATCTTCCTTAAAATTGAATTGTAACTTCACAATTTCAATTCAGTTGATACTTTTTAAGAAGTGATAATCGGTTCAAGGAATGCGTAACGTAACTAAAATAACATTATTTCTCAAAAAAATAAATAATAAAATAACATAATTTTAAAAATATTTCTAAAGTAAACTCATTAAAATATTCTCATCAGAAAGAAGAAAAAAACCCAGTCAATTTCAAAACAAAACTTACTATATTACTTACTATTGGTAGTATTTCTAACACGAAATGTTAATAGCATAAGGTTGCTCTAGCCTTTATATCCCATTCCATTTCTTTAAAATAAAACAATAAAATTGAAAATTTCGGATGTAAATGTTTAATTTAAAATAGCTGATTTAGAAATAAAACTTACTGTACCAGTTAAGTATAATATCTTTGACACAGAGATGTGCAACTTAAGTATAGTATCCCTTACACAAAATGTTAATGTCCGAAGGTTTCTCTAACCAATGCAACCATTACATACCTTTCAATTTCTTTATAATAAAATAAAATTTCGGGCAAAACTGTTCCAATTTTTTTTAAAAATTATAATTTAACAATAAAACTTACTGTACTAAAGTATCATATTTTTGAGACAAAGCGTTAATAGCATTTTAATAGCGTCCTGACACAAAGCGTTAATAAGATTGTGCTAGCCTATAAGCATCTTTCTTTAAAATAAAATAAGAAAATATCTTGCTATATTATTCCAATTCGCAAAAAAATTAGGTAATTTAAAAATAAAACTTACTGTACAACTTAAGTATAGTGTCTTTAACACAAAATGTTAAGTTTAAGTTTGCTCTAACCTTTTACACATCTTTAAAATAAAAACAAGAAAATTTCGGTCGAAATTGTTACATTTTACGACATGTAATGCAAATAAACCAAATACTGCAGAAAATTTAAATAATGGGTTTTAAGTAAAGATGATTTCGATGCTTTGATTAAAATAATTTAAAAATGGAATAGTGGTTTTTGTGCAATAATGGTTTCAAAGCTCTAGACTTAATATAGCGCGAGAGTTACGCTATTTTTGATAATTATGTCGTAATATTCTGCGTCTTAGCAAACCCAGAAATGAAACATTGAGAGTTAGTTCTGCAAATTTGAAACAGTTTATTTAGTTTATCCTTCGTAAAGTAAACATTTTCCTGCTATTGCGCAATGAGAGATCAGATCAACGCGTTTCCTTCACTTTCTCAAACAAAGCGTTGTTGAGACTTTCTATAAAGGGTGGATTCTAGAACAAATCAGCATGGGGGGAGATGAGGCCGGATAGAGGTCGGGGTCTAGCCTTGAGGATCCGTTCCAGACGAAATACTCACCTGAGAGAGGCCTCGCAGGTGAGCTCCGTCTTTTCCTTTTTTACCGGTTTTAACTTACCTGGGGGGAGGATAAAAAGCCACAAGAGTCACTCGTCCTCCCTCCCCACATTTTTTCCCCCGCAGACGATAAAAAGAGTAAGTACACTTTTCTCCTTCCAAACGCCCCCACCCCAAAAGGATGCTCATCCACGGTTTTTTTTTTTTAATGTTTATTGTTACGTTTTTGTTGGCGATGGATGTCCATAGAGGCGATGTCTTGCTTGGCGATGAAACTGGGCGTTGCCCCCATTTTCAGTCCATTGTGTGATGGTAGTCTTCGGGTCGGTGGCTCCTCCGAATAAAAAAATAAAAATAAAAATGTGTGTATTGGTGGACAAGGATGCATGAACCTTAGTGTGGATGAGTTTTTTTATCTTTTGTGTGTGAGACATTATGAAATATTAATCTCCCATACAGAATTGTTTAGTTTCTGGGATATTTTATTTTTTAAATAGACATTCACGACTTTGAAATGTATTATAGAACGCTTTAAGCATTATTTTACTCAGTAATTATCAATATTTTAAATCATGAAACAATATGAGCTGTACTCGACGATATAAACTTCACTTGCCTCAAAAAAAATATTGATATAAAGATGGTAATAAAAAAGTCGATATGTTTTCAGCTCTCAAAAAATAGGCACCTATTCTGAAGACTCGCCAGACGTGCAAAAGGACACCTGTTTCAAATCACTTTTGTTTTCAGGTACTTCACCTCATTTCCCGTCCCTTGAGTCTTGAGAATGGGAGCCTATATTGAGCGCTCGAAACACACCAGATTCAGATTTTTAAGCCAATCAAGTACATTTATATTATTTTACAGCTTTATTTTCTTCGGTTCATTCAGCTAATATGACATTGTAACATTGTTTGTTAAACTTGTTTAACAAAACAATCAACCTATAATCATAAAACAATACGACCCTATGCCGAAAAATCTTTCATAGTTTCATAAACACGCGTATGAATATTGTATTGCCGATTCCCATAATAAAATAAAGGTAAAATAAAATAAGAAAAGTCAACATTTATTAATTTTACTCTTCTACTATAACATGTATAAAAATATTGTATTGCTAATGCCCAAAAATAAAGCAAGGATAAAATAAAGCGCATTGGCTGTCACCGGAGAATGCTAAAATTCACGATACGTTATCTTTTACAGTTTCATAAGCATGCGTGTAAATATTGTATTGTTAATTCCTATTGTAAAACAAAGATAAAATGAAACAAAGAAATTCACTAATTTTAGTATTTCACATTAACATTTATAAAAATATTGTCTTGCTAATACCCCCCAAAAAAATCAAGGATAAAATAAAGCAGTTTGACTGTCACCAGTAAATGTTGAAATTCACTATATTTGACTAAATAAACATGCGTATAAATAATGAATCGCTCATTCCCTTAATAAAACAAAGATAAAATTAAACACGAAAAGTCAACATTCGCTAATTTTAGTCTTCCACATTAACATTTATAAAAATATTGTATTGCTAATGCCTAAAAATAAAACAAGGAAAAACTAGATGTTTTCTTTAAAAAAGAAAAAGAAAACCACTCAAATTATTTAACGGCTAGTTCCTTTTCAAACGTGGTTTTTTTACTCATGACTTCGCGGTCCTGCAATTCAACCATATCAAAAAACATCTTTTATTAAATCGCCAGCTGACTCACATCTCAAAAAAAGCAACACTTAAAGCAAGGAATTGAAATTTTATTAGCCTGGCTCATTAAACCGTTAAGTGTGGCAAAATACGTCGCAGCTAGTTTTGCAATTAACCGGCTGCACAAAAAACACTTAATCGCCAATCAAGAGAATAACAAAAACAATCTGAGGGAGTAGAAAAATCGCCAAATTCCACAATCATATTTCCATGGCTCGAAAAGCTGACAACCGCGAAGTTTTTAGACAGAAAGCAAACAGCTGCAATTCTTTAGAATCCGTGGCTGACGCTTCAGTGGCGAGAAGTGCCTTTCTCTTTCATATGGGGAAAAAAAAGAAAGAAAATCAACCACTGGCAGTCAAGATAAAAAAGAAAAAGGATGCGGTGCGACTAGGAAGAAATGAAGGAGGAAGCTCGGTTGAAGGCGATGTCGCCGAGATGAGAATCGAACACGCACTTCGGATGCTTTATAAGAGCGTGTTTTATGTCGTTTTGCTACGACTGCCATGATATTTTCCAAATTGGAGTCAAAGGCAAACGATACGGTAGTGAAAACGACTCGCAGATTTTGTTCTGTTTCGAAATTTGTGCTCTAGCTATTCTTTCTTTGAGAATTATTTTTTTATAAGTAGACGAAATAATACACAAAATAAATAAGTACTAAAGGTTTTTTTTTGTCGTTTGTATCTCTATTACTTTTTGAAAGTGGCCTCATAAATTCCAATTTTATTTAGAATTTTTTAATCACGGCAGGTAAAAGAAAACGATTTTTAAAATCAGATCGTTTTAAAATTTGAATAACATTTTTTTTTTTACAATCATTATTTAAAGCTCTGATAAAGTGTATTAGAAATGCTAAATATTATTTAATAACAATATTTTAACTAGAATAATAAATATTTCTTATTGAAACGGCTAAATAATTATCACTGAATAAATTAAATCGTAGTTCTCTTTATTCAAGCTCAAAATCCACATAAATTTAAAAACAGAACGATCTATTTTGTCAGTTAAATACTGAATGAATTCAAAATTAAGATTTAAAAAAAAACATTAAAAATAAATAAACAATTATTATAAATTACTCTTGGCAGAGCAAATCTTTCTTTATTAATTAATAATTACACGCACTACACATTTAATGAGTTTTAAGATACGCATATTTAAATAAACAAAAAAATAATTGAGTTATGTTAAATTATTTTACATACAGCTAATGAAAAATGATAATTTAAAAGTTTCACTTAGTTTTTATCCACATATACTCTTCTTTTTTATTTATTTATTTATTGGTCTACATTTATGCATAAGATAATAGCTTATATGCATTTCCTTGCATCATTTCTCTGGATAAAACCTTCAATATCAATAAAATCAAGATAATATACTGTATTAAAAATATTTTCAATCAGAACTTCAATTAGATGCTTGCATTTACTAAATTCTGTCTGCAAGGCAAAAACAAATCTGAGGCACCACCTACTTCCCCGCATTCAATCTACAAAATCTAATGTACCGGGGCTCGAAATATCAAATTTTGTAATTATTAGTTAATTCCTGCATTACTATTTAAAATAAAAAGACATTAGTTAGAAAAATCTTAATTTTTCGACTCTTCAGATCGATTATTTTATAATCCGTTGTTTATTTGGCAGGAAACTGGTTGTTCGGGAGAAAATCGGGAATATCAGGACAAAAAGCTTAAAATGAAACCAAATAAGAACAAACTATTTTTTTTTTATCCAAAACACCAAGAATATCAGGACAACTACAACTACCGCATTTTACCATGTTTATTCATTCCAATGGATTTAAAACTATGTTAAAATGTCACGTGCTATAAATACGATTTCCATATATCAAGTTGCAAACATTAAGGAAACTACTGTTACTTGACCTTGACTAATAACTTGCAATCTTCTAACCCCACCAAGTAGGTGTTGAACTCTCGGGATGTCCCTCTCAGGGCAGCAGAAGGTCAAAGTGGAAATGGAAAGGAAGGGGTGAGGAAATAGGGAGCTTTCAAATTGTTTCTGATAAGAAAAAAAGAAAAGAAAAAAAAAAAGGTAGGGGAGGCAGCAGGATTTCGTCAGCAATTTTGCATTTTCTTCCCCACTCAAGAAAAGGGGGATGACAAGGACGATTGTCCCGGGGCCGAGAACAGCTGAGGGTCCAGTTAATATTTCTTAGAAAAAATTTAGTGTTATTTTTAAATTAGTTTCTTAAAAGGAAATTGTTGAAAATTTCTTAGTATCTAAATAAAAACAACAATTTTGAATAAACGTTTTCATAAAAAAAAAAAATTCTATAAAACAAAACAATAATACATTATTTTACGCTTTAAGGAAAGATTACGCAATAAATGTCATCCTGGGGCCCATTAAACATGAGTTCATCCTTGGTTTTTAATATTCATTCGTCAATGATATTTCTAAATAATTACTATACTCAGTGGGAGGGGGGACTATCCCCCCCCCCACTGACGCATTCTGAAATTATAAACTTACTTTACCCAATCAAAATTGAAAAACCGGCGTTTTTATTAGAATTTTGTTAGTAAGTTCTCAAAAAATTAGAATAATACAACTATGCCTTTTTTGCCTTTACTATTTTCATATACGTAGGTTCTTTATTTTATACACTTTATAACTATATATCTTTTAACTATATACTTGCATAATTAGGTGTATTTTTTAACTATATATTTCGCAATTTAAAGGAAATCAAAAGGAAAAAAAAATTTAAACTGAATTTAATGATGTAAATATCAATTTAATGATGTTTCAAAAATTAGGAAAAACGCTTTCTAATTAGTTTACATAAAGTTAAGCACGTTGTATAACTTTAGATAAACTTAAAAATACCTAATTCTTTTCACAATATGGAGAGCTATTTCTTACAACAAAATCAATCGATTAAAATAGGGTCAGGGCTTGAAACGCGAGTTGGAAAAATAAACATCGTTAAAATGCTTGACGAAAAGAAAGCTTTAAGAAAATTGACACGGTATTAAATCCTGTTTTTATTTATAAACTACTGTTATGACTACACAGTATTTTAAAAATTAATTATTATCTAACATGGATTTTTAATTAACTCGAATGTATTTATAAATACCAAGAAAATTTCCCTACTAATTTAGTACGTGTCAATTTTTAGAATTACGTAGGCATTAAAAATTTTGATTTTAGAATTAATATGATAAAGACACATTTTGAGCTAAGTTCATTTTTTAGAAAATTCCGCATCAAATTATTGTTTAAAGTACTCGCACTCTGGTTGCATCATCCGTAAAGTCTATTTTTCCCGTAATTTGACCTGAAATTTTTTACTGTAGACGTTTATTTTCTTAAACGAATATTATGAGCCATGTTCTTGTTTTTAAAAGCACAGCACACAATTTTCTTAAACGCGTAAACGTTAGAAATTTTTCGGTAAAAATATAGTTAAATAGCAATTTATTTAATTGCTAATTTAACATATTCAACCAAGACAATCTAATAACCATAAAACAAGATTATGCTCAAACTGCTAAGTGTGAGAAAAATCGTTTTTGGAATGTTTTTATCAAATATAGTTTGATAACCAGAATTCTATCCGGGACAACAGGCCCACCTCAAGAAGCCATTTTGTTCCGTACATATTGACACATATTGTAGTTAGAGACCTAATCGGTTAATCTCATGACCAGTTGAACAGAGGTTCGGATCCCAGCGTTGATACCACAATATTTCTGACATTCCTTCGATACATGAAAAGTTTCTATAGTCCTGCATTCTTCAATCGGTGCCCATAGACTATTAGAATACGCTTCAATCGGTGCCCATAGACTATTAGAATACGAAACTACCATTCACGCATAAATGGTGCAGCACCCATAGACCTCAAATGTCAGTTTAAGTTTTATTTTTACGGTTTAGAAACATTGTTTTTTGCAAACGGTTTCGGAACCGTAATAGTAAAGAATTATTCTCAAGCATAAACTTTATGGTTAATCGGATGGATTTACCGGTTATTTTACCGTAATTTCAGAATGAAAATTCTAACAGCGTGTGTTGAGCAATTCAAGTTATATCCGTCTTCTTTAACGAGCAATTTGAGTTATATATATTATAGGGGATGTATATTTAAAAAATAACAACTGCATTTCTAAAAATAGCGATTCACAGCCATTTGAAAAAGAAAAGAAAAATTAAAAACGATGTTAAAGAAGATAAACGATTATTATTTATATTTCTAAAAACTTTAAGGTTTTTAATAAAAATGTATGACACTATGCGAGATTGAGCTTTTTAAAATAAAAAATAAAAGAACAAATCAATAACTATAATAAAAAATACGATGTTTATGCTCCGGTTTATCGATTTGAAAGCGAAATGGAGGAACGAATTTTAATGTGGAGGTAGATAATGTCTCCCTAAATCCAAGAAAGAGGTAAATTTTTAAATTTTGATAAATTTATGATATTATTTTCTATTGTGTTCTCGTGAAATTTTTGCATATTGCACCGTCGCATTCAAGCTAAGCGTAGTTCTATGATTTTTCTCAATTTTCATTTTTTTTATTTTTTTCACAGTAAAGCTCAAACACCTTCCCTAAAAACAAAACCTTTTTTTTTTAAAGGATGATTTTACAATTTTTGACAGAATAATATTGAAAACGCACTTTTTCGCAATTTTCCCAACAAAAATTATTAAATTACAACATCGTAGTATTTATGATAGATATTAAACATAAAATTCGTATAAAAATACAGTCTGATATTTCCATTTTCATTCAAAATAGGAACAATGAAAAAAAAAAACTAATATAAAATTGAAGTGATAATATATTTTCGAAAGAAACGCTTATCGTAAAGAAATACGGGGATAGTCAAGAATAAAACTTTTCTACTTTTTCGTTTTTGCTACTTTTTTTATACTTACTATTACCTATTATCATCTGATAATTATATCACGCAAAAAAATGATGTGGTGCCCTTTTCTTTCCGTAGTTTCCTTTTTTAATGATTGCCTCAAGTATTTATTACTATTTATTTATTTTTTTTTTTTTTTTGTGTGTTTCAATTGGTGAATTTGTTTCTTTTCTATTTACTTTTCTAATTCTGATATTTTTAAATATCGGTGAATAAATTCATTAATATTGTTTTATTCTTTCACTTTTAAATGTGAATTCCCTCTCTCTGTCTTTTTTCTTTGAGTTTTTATATATTAATGGTATAATCTTTTAATTTCGTTCCATATTTTCTTTATTTAATGATTGCTTAAATTATTTATTATTGTTCATTTTAATTTTTTTTGTGTCCTTTAATTTGTGAATTTGTATCTTTTCTATTTATTTTTTTAATTCAGATATTTTTAAATATCGGTGAATAAATTCATAAGTACAATTGTTTTATTCTTTCACTTTTAAATATGAATTCTCTCTCTTTTTTTTCCTTTCTTTTTTTTTATTTTAACGGTATAATCTTTTAATTTTTGGGTAAATATTTTGTTTAAAAAATCACTTTTTGTCAGTTAAGAAACTAAGAAAAGCCACGAAGCGGTGACTTCTAAAATACAATTTCCCTGGCACCCTTTCGCTCCTAAAATACTTATGTCATAATGTCGAAAGCTAGCAAGGGACAATGTAAAACCCGCGATCCGACAGACTACCGCCAGCAGATAATAACTACAGGGGTCTGACCAGACATTTTGTAAAAGGTCCGTTTTTGTAAAATTGTGAAAAAATTACTCGTAATTTGCGAATATAAAATAAATGTTAGGTCACATTCTTTCAGCCAGGGTCCTGATGCTTTTGTGAATTTGTGCAAATAGGGTCCTGTTATTGCAAAAAACTTTTTCAAGGAGTTTTTAAATTGTAAAGCGATACAAGATTATGTTCAACACTGTAAAATTATAATTTAAAAAAAATTACATTTTAAAAAATAACTGCTGCTACTAAATTAGAGATGCAACATACAAATATTTGGTTACTGCTGAACGCAGAATATTCATTTCGGACGAATAAAGGAAGAAGCGTTCTGCTGAAGACAAAATTTAGTTCGTTTACATCTGTCTTTCTTTCCCCCCACCCCCCTGGGAAGGGTTTATTCGATTAACAAAACAATAATGAAGGTAAACAAATTAGTGAAGGGTCCGATTAAAAGATAAATTATTTTGTGAAGGGTCCGTTTTTAAGTAAAAATATTTTGTGAAGGGTCCGTTTTTATGAAAAGATATTTTGTGAAGGGTCCGTTAACGAACCCAAATTTCTTCTAAACAGATCCCTGAGCTACATAAAATAATCAATAGATGGGAAAAAAACCAAACATCAAACCTAATATTTTCGATATGTTATAAATATAGAAACTCATTCAACACGATTTTTGCGAAAATGTCAACAAACGTTGCGTCGCATAGAACTTTTCCATCCTGTTCGAAAAATCGAATTGATGATGGAAGAACAACTCTATTTACATTTACTATTTTTCTTCCTTCGATCGAATGAGTGAAAGATCAATACACGATGACCTTGATCCGAAACGCTTAAAAGACAACCAGGTATCGTTTTCCTTATCATTTATATCATGGAGGGTAAAGGGAGGCCTTAAATAATAAATCCCAAATGTTTTTCATTACCGAAAATATCTTCCACGCCCACAGGTTCCAGGTGGTGATAAGATTGGTTTTTCGCGTCGTCATCAAATCCTACCATTGATGCAGTTTTAGGATCTTGATCAATTTGATGCATGCAAAAATAAAGTTCCCGAAAAAGAACGATAATTCATAACCGAGGGGTAAAGTTTGATAAATTTAGTTTTATAGGAATTCATGAAAGCATTTTTTGTCCGAGAAATATTTTATTTTCCTACCGTCGTTAAACTACTAAACTAAACTCAGTGGCGCGACAGCCCATAGAGGGCCAAGGCCTACTGTGCCCATCTCAATTTTCTTGACCTTGGGCTCTGGGGTGCAGGAGCAGACGTACCGGTTAGGTGGTCAGCCGAACGCGAAACCCACAGTGTTTAGTTCCCAAGCATGCTTGGTACTCATTTATCGACCCACTGATGGGATGAAAGGCTGTGTCAACCTTGCCCGGTCCGAGGATCGAACCTAGGACCTACTCAGCCATCGGGCGTCACCGTCGTTAAACATCCGACCTAATTATTAAGTTTACGATTACCAATAATTTACTCTGTAGCCTTGTTATTTTGAAATTCCATTCGGAAGACAAGGGAACTCCTGGATCAAATATTGGGAGCGATTGAGGGAGCTAAGCCACGATTTGCGTTCCATGGCGAGGAAAATCACGAAAACCTCCCACGGTTAGCCTGACAACAAAGGGACTGTGACCCATGATCCGTAAACCACTAAGGATATTTTACGTCAGCACTGCGACCGGGTGCGGAATTCGTATCGACCTGCCATCGCTGGGATTCGGATGCGGGTTACCTAATTGGAAGGCCAGCGCAATATCTCCTGAACCACCACGGCTCACCGTGCAATATTGTGAATTAACTCTTAGTTGAAAAAAACTTTTTTGATAATTTTTTTAATAGAAATTTGAAATTTTGAAACCAAATTAAAATATAACGCCTTCCAAGTTCATTTTTTACCTTCATTCTTCATAATATTTTCGCATATATAAAAATTTACCGAAATAAATAAACCCAAGAAAAGGAAGAGGTAAGATAGTATTTGATTTACAAAAACTTTATTATTCGTTTCTAAAATAAACAGATTGAAAATAACAGTTGACATGTTTCAAGCCCTTAAAAATAGGCACCCATTTTCAAGACTTGATTGATATACGTGAATGGGAAGAAACAAAAAAAATTTGTTGAAATATAAAACGTGAAGTTGTCAACGAAAAAAAAAATTAAAATAAAGATGAGAAATAAAATTAGAAAGATCACAGCAGCCAAGACAGAAAAAATAAAACTAGAAAAACTACAGTGGCTGAAAGGGTCAGATCAGATAAAATGTATTTTCATTTGCTAGGGAGAAGTGGTGAAGAACAAATGCCGTTTAAAAGGGAATCAGCATCCATATGAATAAAGCAAGATTCCAGAGCATCAAGATGAGTTGATGCGACAGGGGTGGACATAATTTTAGCATTGTCGAAATTGAATTTATGCCCAAGATTCCAAAAATATACAGCAATTTATGATTTCCAGTATTTGGAATATCTATCGTGTTCATTTAGTCTGAATTTTAAATTGCACCAAGTTTGCCCTATGTGGCCAATGTCGTATTGACGACATTTTTGTTTCTTCTCATTCACGTCTTGAAAATGGGCGTCGTTTTTTGAGCGCCTAAAGTGTATCGAATATTATTTCTAACTTGTATATTTTTAAACGAACGAAGTTTTTTAATCAAGTAAAAGTCTACCTACTTTCCCATTTTCAAAAGCTTTTTATTCTACATTTTCATACAACATTATTTTCACAAAGCGAATAAGAAATTTAAAAAAAAAAAAAACGTTTAAATTAACTACATTTAACGTTCAAATTACTTCTTTACTTTCTTCCTACAGTTTCTTTTAAGGATGTTTTTGCATAAAAAATTATTATTATTAAATGGTGTATTACTAATATTTTAGTTAAAATGCATTACAGCGCTATAAGATCAAATAATGTATTACTGATTCGGAACGTTAAAAAATACCAAGGTATCGTTTTTCTTATCTCAAGTCATGGATATACGGGAAAGAGATACCTTTAATAAATCCCAAATGTTTTTCATTATTGAAAATAACTTACACGCCCACAGGTAACTCAATTCCAGCAAAAGATAAGATTGGTTGTAGCGGCGTCATCACTTTCTACCATGATGCGATTTGCATTTTGATAAATGCAAAATAAGTTCACAATCCGAGAAATGAAAGTTAATTGACTTCATGAAATTTCTTTTGTCGAAAAAAATAAAGCAATTAACTCGCAATTGAATTTTTTTTTCTCTTTTTTTTCATAATATTTTGAATCGGAGGTTTGAAAAGTTAATAAAATGTAACGCAGTACAGATTAATTATTTACCTTCATTCTACATTTTAATTTAAGGTTCGCTCACAAAAAAATCTAAATTTATGGTTCCAAGTTCATTTTTTTCCTTTATCCCATATTTTTATAAAAGGCTCACTTCCCATAAGGAATGAAAAAAAAAACTACATTCCCACTTTCAAATTAGTTAATTGCTTTTATTCTACATTTTTATTTGACACTGTTTACTCACAATAATGAAAGTCTCATGAAAACTTTACATTCTAAGCTCTAAATAAGCTGTAAATAACAGCTCTAAATAACAAACTGTCTAAATAACAAACTCTCGACAACAGAGCATTTTTATTAAAATATTTGTAATTATAGTTATAAAAATTTAATCTCTAAATAAAATAGGCTACAGAAAAACTGGATAAAAACTGTGATAATAAATTTTTATACAGAATTAGCTAATAAGTTGCGGAAATATGATAGCTAATTTAACAAATTTACTGCAGCAAATATGAATGTAAATTCCAATAAATATGGTATAACAATCTTTTGCAGTCAGCAGAAACATGAAATTCACTGTTTCAATTCTTTCAATTTTTATTTAAACATTCAAAATTGAATAAAAATAAAAATTAGCTGTGTAATTCCTAAAAAAGGATTTCACTAGACTATTATAAACGAAGACAAAATATAAAATTTAAATAAATAGTTACGAATGAATATTTATTTTGTTTAATTCAAAATGTAAAGTCATGTAATGGATTAAATTAAATTCAAACTGCCAGGATTACAAATGAGCCTACGAAAAAAAAAACTGATAAATTGGTAAAAAGTTGAAAACAAATTTTGGAAATAAATAAATAAAAATGCATGCACAAGAATGCATTTTTATTCTCTGCAGAAATGACATCATTAAACTTCCAGCTCTAAATATCATTAAAGTTGTTGCCAATAGTTGAGAATCAATTCTATTATTCCTCTCTAATTGCTTGAAGACGGAAGAGTTTTTATTTCGCTTCTGGAAGAATCACAGCAAACGATCTGAGTAATTAACTTTCATTTAGCAACCAACCTTATTCCAAAGCAAACGATCTTAGAGGGGAAAAAATCCCGCCCGTGTTCCACCACACGACCTCGAAAAACTATCTCCTTGGTCAATCAGATGGGACATTAGGTGGGCAATATTCTATCATTGTTGTGTTTTTTTCCTTGTTATATTTTTAGCACTTGGAAATGAGAAGATAGAGGAAAGTAAGAAATATTCGAAATAAAGGGAAGTAACATTCGCTTGGCTGCTGTGACAGGTAGATATTAGAGACACTTGCAAAAAGAAAGAAAGAAAGAAAAATAAAGAGAAAAAAATATCGATCAATATTTAAAAACTAATTTACAACTTTTATAAATAAATTTTTAATTTAACACTTTTTTAATTTTAGTTTTGTCAAATATAAAATAACTTAACACTTTTTTCTTGACGCTTACGCAATAAAATAAAAATATCACAAGAATTGAGCTCCGTTGTTATATATAATAATAAACTAAAGCTTAGCTAATTTATGATTTTCACTGTTTTTTTTTTTTTTTTTTAATTATTATTACCCTTTTATTTTGAAATTATTCAATCACTGCGTCAAGTACCTATCATTTCTGAAAAATTAATAAACTGATCAAACTAAGTTAAAATTTTACTGTTCTGAGGCATGGCATAATAGTATGTTTTCCCTTGATTGTAACAGAAGTCAATCTAACAAGTAATTATGTCGATTTACGAACCCTTCACAAAATTCTAGCCCATTAATTGATGCTCTTGATAAAATTTGGACTAACTTTAAACATCGTCTGCACGAAACTCAAAAATATCGTTTGTTAAAATAATATCGTCTGTACATTGTCTGGGCAGACGATAATTAATAAGCTTACATAAAATTTTCCTCTCAAACCTATAAATTGTACTTCAGCACATCAAGTATTTTGTTTTTATTTCGCACAACGTGCACCAAAATACTTAAATAATCCTTTTTTATCCAAAAATCTATTTTCTATTTCGTAATTTATATATGTTCCACGATCAGGCCACTATTTTACACAGTAGATTAGGAAAGAGAAAAGACTAACTGCCCTTCACCTGTCTGATCGCCTGCATCTACTGTTTTCCCTCTTTCTTCATAATGCGTCATCGTAATCGGAATCCAAAAGAGGAGGCGAATAATCTTTCCAAGGAAAAGTTCCTTCCTCCCCAATCAAAGGCAAATAAGTCGGCGCATTACTGCTTCATACGATAGCAATTCTTACTCATCATCCCAGCATTGTTGACTGTTCTTTTGTTTCCACAACGCATTCAAAATAATCATCTGATGGAAATTATCGTCTGCTCGAAAAAGAGGATAAGATTGTCTTAAACGCCCTTATTTCAAATTACCTTAAATGTTGGGATTCTACCCGACATGACTTGAAATTTCTTTTAAGAGAACACGCATAATAGCCTTGTTTACACAAATAAAGTAATTAATTAGTATAATAAATTGTCACTGGATGTTCTTGTTGAAAAGAACATATAGTAATCAGAGAAAAAGAATCAATTTACTAGAACAACAACTAATTCGGGGAACCGGGAAAAACTTAAAAAATATTTCATGAGGTTTTAAGAAATTCTATACTTTTTAATTTCTCTTTAGTTTTAGATATTAAGTTAGATAGTTTTAACATCTAGGTATATTTTCTTTAATTTGCAAATGCATTTTGGTAGATAAGAATTAGTGAAAATAGTTTATTACATATTATTATTATTATTTTAATCTTTCACCGCCACTAGTAAATTTTTCTTAATTGTGGCTTTCCTGAAATTCAATGATTCTATGCCGACTGTAATTTTAATGTTATTACTAATCATCACAAATAGTAGTTTCTTATATTGATTTTTTCCCCAACTCAAAGCTATCTAAGAAATTTTTTTTAAAAAAATGGACGAATAATGGAAACAAAATCACTCACATTTTTAATAATTTCAATTGACATATTTTAAATAACACAACTTAGTTATGTATCACTTTTAATGTGTTACGTATTAAGTAAGTTTAAACAATTCTCAAATTTATGATATTTTATTTAAAAAATTGCCAGAAATTAATTTTTATTTTCATAATATTCCATTAATTAATTTTATGAAAAAATATAAATTGATCAATTATTTATTTACAAAAAAAATATGATTTAATAATAATAAGAATGCGCACATGATGTTTGAAGTAGAAATATTTTCTTAGAATACTACATTTGGAATTTAAACTTGGGGAAACTTAGTTTGTTTAGGACAGTCTTTCTTCCTCCCCTCCTCCCTGGGAAGGGTTTATTCGATTAACAAAGCAATGAAGATAAACAAATTTGTGAAGGGTCCGTTTTTGTGAAAATATATTTTGCGAAGGGTCCGTTAACGGACCCGAATTTCTTCTAAACAGTCCCCTGATAAGTCATGCCTCTTTTACAGGTAGGCACTCCAAATTCTTAATTGTGACGTAACAGTCACACTATCAATATTATATCTTAAACTATACAGGCATTATAGATTAGAAAATTGTCGATGTCTAAACAGAACAATATGATTTATAATATTTAAAATTATCTACCACAATAATTAAAATGTGATTAATTTTATGTTCAAAATGATAGCAGCACAATGTAGGGCAGTTTTAAAATTGAATTGAAGTGATAAGCTTGGTTGATAAATTAACCCTAAGGTTTCGTGAAAACAATGATTCACAGAAAATTCCCATAAGCAAGTCAAAGACAACAGCTTAGGTACACGAAAAAACGAGGAGTTGCGAAAATATCCTAATGAGTTTGAAATTATATTTATATAACCATTGACTATATTGGTTTGATTTTATTAAATTTTGAATAAATAGCAACAAAAGAAAAAGCTAATGAGTAAAAAAACAAATAACTTTGTTACTCTCCCCCACCCCCCCAAAAAAGATAAAACAAAAATAATTGCAGCGGAATTTAACGATAACATATCAAATAATTTCCGTTATTCCAATAAAGAGAAAAATCTTGCAATCTTCCGAAATATTTAATCAATGCAACTATGCAGAACACAAAATTAGCATAAATGTATCTCTTCCAAATAAATAAACTTAACAGCCAAAATAAGGATTTTATAACGTATTTATTAATATAAAAAATCCTTAAATACTATTTGTTTATTTATTTATTTATTTTTTAAAAAAAGAACAAGCTTTCAAGATAAATTATTGATTTTTTTTTTTTAATTTTAATATTTGAGAAAACAAAAATTGTAATTTATCTATGAATTAGAATTATTTTTATTAAATAAATCATTTTTAATACATAATAATTTCTTCGAAAAAATTTAAATTGCTGGCTTATTTTTGCTTTCAAAAATTACGAAAATAAATTATTTGCTACACGCGCGCAGCTTAGGGAAAAAAAAGAAGGGGGAAAAAAAAAAGAAATTTGGGAAACATTGATTGACTCACAGAAATATTTATGACACTGAGCAAGGTTAAAATCTTTTAATAAAAATTTTTTTTTAGAAAACTAACCGCGTGAAAAGAGGTTGGGAAAATATAACCCATTTTACAGTTAACATAAGTCGCTACAACATAAGTCGCCACCCATTAAAAAGCATCAAGTCCAATCTAAAAACGAACTATAATATTGCCAACAACAAAAACTCTTCTTAACATCTTTAAAACTTTTAAATAATGCAGAAACTTCGTAACGATGTTGAAACTTCGAGAACGAAATCTTTTTAAAAAATGAAAAATGTATTTTGTTTTCTGTATTGGTAACACGAAAAGACGTTTCAAATCGATCAAGAAGCAACATATCCAATCTCAAAACTAGTTATAAGAATTTCAACAACAAAAAAACACCTTTTTAACATCTTAAAACTGTCAAGAAATAGTTAAAATTTGAATAACAAATTATTTTAAATAATGAAACTATGCAAAAATATTATTTGATTTGCTTTATATACAACATGATAAGGCGAAGCAACGTGCCCAATCGCAAAAGAATTCCAATAAAAAATTCCACTTGATATTTTAAATTTTCTATACAATATTTAAACTTTGAGCAGTGGTGGCTCAGGGGATAGAGCGCTCGCTTACCAATGAGGTGAACTGAGTTCGAATCCCAGCGATGGCTGGTCGATACGAATTCCGCATCCAGCTTGCACTGACCACAGTGCCGACAAAAATATCCTCAGTGGTAGACGGATCATGGGTTCGAGTCCCCTTGCCACCAGGCTAAGCGTGGGATGCTTTCGTGTTTTTGCTCTCTATATAACGCAAATGAATCCAACACGAAGGTAAATTTCTCCCAATACTTGATTCAGGGTTCGCTTGCCTTCTAGATTGAGTTCAAGGCTACGGAGTTGAACATTAGCAATCGTAAACCCAAAAATTGGTCGGCTGTTCAACGACGGTTAAAAAATATTTAAACTTTGAGCTTTGGTGGCTCAGGGGATAGAATCGGGTTCGAATCCCAGCAAGGACTAGTCGAATTGAATTCCGCACCTGGCCTGCTCTGACTACAGTACTGATGTAAAATATCCTCAGTGGTAGACGGATCATGAGTTAAAGTTCCCTTGCTTACTGTGCTGCCAGGCTAACTGTGGAAGGCTTTCATGGTTTTTCTCTTCATGTAACGTAAATTTCTCCCAATACTTCATCCAGAAGTTTTCATGTCGTTTTGATTGGGTTCAAAATTACAAGATTACGCAGTTGAACATTAGTAGTCGTAAACCCGAAATTGGGTCGGCTGTTCAACGACGATTATAAGAATAAAATAAAAAATTTAAACTTTAAATAAGAAATTAATTTAAAATTAAAATGTGAAGAAAAAAAAAACATAAATCTACTAGCTCTTTTCGACAAAAGACAAGGCGTTTATAACAATATCAGATTCCAATTAAATATTTTTCTTGGTATATTAAAACTCTAAATCAGTGTTTAAACTTCGAATAAAAAATCACTTCTTAAAAAACAAACCATTTTGGCTATTTGTGTGAAATAAGGCGCTTCAAACCAATAGAAACAAGAAATGGTAGTCCTCACTCAAAACAAATTTAAGAATTCCAAACAAAAACTTTTTCTTGATGTGCAAGAAATTTTAATTCATCTAGGTGTACTTAAATTGTATTTACGGCCGAAAATAATCGATTCATTTTCACGAAGAATTTTTCTATGTCATAAAAGAAAAAGGAGTGATTCGATTTGAGCTAGATAAATTGCTCGCGCTCATCTGGAACAATTTATTTAAAGCAATCTTATAAACACAAACATTTCATCAAATTATAACTAAAGATCATCTTACCTTAACGCTTTGGAAGATGGATGAATTATTAAAACGATGATAAAGTAGCAGAGATGATTAGATGAAATTCATCAGGAATAGAATAAAGAACCTTTGAGAACATCAAGCAAAATACAAGTGGTTGCAACTTGCTAAGATGGAACTGCATCACTCTTATCCGAGTTTCTGCGCTTGCGCGGTGACGTCACAGTGTCACGTGAAAGACAGTGAGTGAACTTGCTGTGGCTGCGATCAGCTGGCTTTGTAGAACGATAAAAGGATGCTGAGTTTCTCTTTTTTTTTGCTTCTTATTTTTATTTACTTTTCATCTTCCCTCCCTGATGAAGAGCAGCAAGAGAAAGTTTGCCTGCAATGGAACTAACTTTTTTTCCACGCCCCATTTTTCGGCGTTGGCGTAACAGGTTCTCTAACAGATATTTCTTTGATTCTTTTCAAAAAGATTCGTTAAAAAGAAAAAGAAAGGAAAAAATGTCTATACAGAGGCGCATAAGAATTATGGAGTAACCGGACATCCTACCACAAGAGCGACTCATAAAATTGTGAAATTTAAATTTAATTATGCTGAAAATAGTGTTGAAAATGTTTGTTTATTACCTTAACACTCCTAATCAAAATACAATCACGCGCCATCTTTTTGTATTCAGTTTTTATTTCACATTGGCAATCACTTTTTCGTGTTTGTGAGGGTGGAACTTATAAATCAAAATTTCCACCCCTTTCCGACTAGCTAGAGCACTCAAATCTTTATAAGAACTCCCCCTGTTAAATAACAATGCACGTTTTCATCGTTTCGTAATACAAGCAGAATTTATTATCATTTTATAGACAAACAGAATTTTTTGACAATCAAAATTCTGGAATCAGGAGTTTACAGGATATAGTGCACTTGTCCCCCAATGAAGGGAACCACGTACGAATTTCTGTGATGGTTGATAAAATTGCATAGGGGTTGTTCACAAATTACACAATGAATTGGAGGTGAGAGATAGATATGTGGAACTGAGAATTCATAATAAGAAAATATAAGTATTTCTAACTTTTTTTTTTTTTTACATTTTTTTGAAAATTTTATTTTGCGTTTATTCTAAAATTATAAAAATGTTGATTCCTTCCTAAAGATTATGTTTTGCTTTCGTTGATTGTGTTCAGTATTAGAACAGAAATTTTAGACTAAAGTTCAAAAATTTCTAAAATAAAAAGAAATCCTCTGGGGCATTTACGTTCCTTAGAAAAGATACCAGTGATCACTTTCACAAAACTCAAATAATCTTAAAAAATAAGATGAAAACAATAACAAAATAGTACAAATTCATTTAAAATTCCAAAGCAATTGTTTTCAATTGCTCTTTTTTTTATTAACATTCTATTACTATGATATGCTTTTTGTTATAAACCTTAATCTTATTTCATTCTAAATGCACGTACATATAAATATTGTAATCAGGGCTTCATGAAGTTTGAAACATGAAGGTATCCTGCAAAAATTTCTGGTTGCCAGTAAAAATATTAGAACCTTCCCCGTTACTAGGTTTTTATTTCTTCTTTTTTTCCCAAATTCGAAACTTTGTTGAATGCATCTAAGCATTGAAACCAAATACTTAAATTTGAAATATTTATTATTAAATGACTGAAATACTTACTACAGCATAATAAAATATTATAAAATTTTTTACATAAAATATATCAAAATTCATGCGTTATTTCAAAGTATTAGGTTTTTATAAAAAATATGTAAATTATCTGAGTATTTGTAGTTACACGTAATAAGGTTCAATATTTTTTTATACACATTATGCACATTTTTTTTCACTCATATTTTTTTTTTCGCAGACGCAACTTCGTTAAAACTTTCAAGTCCACGGTACCTGAGAAATTCCAAAGAAAAATTTCGAAATCACGAGCCTTGCACAAAAATTATGCAATTGCACGGATAAAAACAAATATTTTTTCCTATTATTTTGCTAAAATAAAATGAACGGATCGCGTTTTTCCATTTTTTTAACGCGAAATTAATACGACACAGAAATTTAATTTGCGCGTTTAAGTGATCATTGTTCCACGTGCTCGATTTTGGGCCAATTTCATAATAAATCCAAGTTGTTTTTCAGCAATTACAAATACAGATTTCTACATGATTTTCTGCAATCCCGATATTTTAAATAGGATATTATTACGGCAAGCAAATTTAGAATCGCGCCTATGAATAATAATTTTTTGACGCGCATGTCCGATTTGCATCGATGTCATCATGCGCTCACATAGTTTTTTAATCACTTTCTTAGCTGTTCATATATATCTTGACGTAATATTGAAAATCCCGATGTTTTTAATACGAAACTACTACGGCCTATGAATCTCCACTCGCGTATATGAGTAATCACCCTCTGACTTTTGATCACGTTCGTTCGATTTTGCACCAAATTCATCGTAAAACCACATGGTTTTTCAATTTCTTAGTTTACAAGTTTCTTCGTAGTTTTCTGAAATCTCGCTAGATTCTATTTTAAACAGTTACGCAGTTACACCCATTAATTGCTAAATAATTTTAAAAATCTAATATTTTCAAAACAAAACTATTTCGACTCATGAATCTCAAATCGCGTATTTGAGTAATCACCTTTCGATTTTCGATCACGTTACTTCGAATCGTAAATCCGTGTAGTTTTCGATCGGAATTCCGCAGTTATTGATACAGATTTCTACGTGATTTCTTAAATTCCATTTTTTTTTAAACACGAAATGAGCAGTAGAAATTGGGGAATGCGTGACAACGCAATGATAAGGAAAAATATGATTTTTTTTCTCCTTTGATTGTTGAAAATATAAATCGAAAAGAAAAAATTAATTTCTCAACCGATTTTTTTCATACAAACATTGAAATGTCAAAAAATTTTCTACCATAATTAAAGATCTAAAAATATAGTCGACACCCAATATTTACCGTTCGACCATATTTTCTGACGCCTTATTATAATTCTTATGCCTATATATATCAATAAATGACATATTTTGAAGCTTAAAAATAAAATTTGAAATATTGCTACGTAGTGCTTTGCTTCTAACCACAAGAACTAAATCTTTATGCATTATATTACAACAAATTGTATACATATGCATGTGACATAGAATGTATGGCACACGGTGAACTGTGGCACTTAGTGACAAAGGAGAGGAGGGTGTCAAAATTATTGAAATAAAAGGGAACAACATTTTGGACGGCCGCAGACTACGGTGCACGCTAAAAAGTTCTCGAGTGGTAACTTAACCGTCCGAACCCTAAACCCTGACCCTTGGTATCCCCTAACCATAGGACGCTTTTGTGTTTCTTCTCCCTACGTGACGCAAATTTTCACTCAAAAAAGTCTTCGATGTGCGCGAGTTTGTCCTAATTCTTAATTCAGGGGATCCTTGTCTTTTGGATTGGGTTCAAAACAAGGCTATGATGACGAATATAGATATAGTCACGTATCTAATATGGACAGGCTGTTCAACGTCGGTAATAAAATTAATAGGAAAATTAATAAAAAGCAAAATTATGACCAGTTTCCGAGTAACTAGAGTACTTAAAACTTATTTGGTGCTCTGTGCTTCATAACAATACAAGTTTTATTATTTTTTCTAGCCGCTAGCAGAATGTATCAACTTATAATAAATATGGAGAATTTATTAGTCAAAATTCCGAATAATTAGAGTGCTTAAGTTTTAACTAGTACCCTGTACTGGTTAACAATACAAATGGTTTTTTCACCGTAAAGCTAATCTCACCGTTTAAGCTAAATTTATCATGAATTTAAATTTCAACCGATTTCCTATTAGCTAGAGAGCTTAGACAGCTAGAGTGCTCAATTAGCTACGGTGCTAATTGAGCACTCTAGCTACAGTGCCATTAGAGTGATAGCTAAATGTTAGTAAATTTCTCTCAGAATACATAGATATCTAAATATCAGTGAGTGAATGTAAATTAGTATAAGTCAATGATATCTAAATGTCAGTGAAAGTCTATAATTTTGCAATAATATCTAAACATTAAAGTGTCTATCGTTATACAATGATAAGCAGGTACTTCAATGTTTAGATACATAAATATCTATTATCATACAGTAAAATCTAAATATCATCATCTTAATATTTTCCATTATAAGATAATATTTAAATATCTACCATTTTAGATCCATATCTGAATATCATTTTCTATACATCTATCATTATAGAATGATATCTAGATATCATTATCTAAATATGATATTTAGAAATCATTATACAGAAGAACATTGTCTAAATATTAATTTTGTTCCATGTAAACAGCGAGTTGATAATAGCTCAGAAAGTTGTCAGAATTACAAGCATCAGATATATTTTGCTTTTACACTTATTTACATCTTTGAAAGCGACTTATCTTCATTCATTATATACGTTATCAATGACTGATACCAAAATATCTAAAGACCCGTTATCTATCATCATACAGTAAAATCTAAATATCATCATCTTAATATTTTCCATTATAAAATGATATTTAACTATCTACCATTTTAGATCGATATCTGAATATCATTTTCCATACATCTATCATTATAGAATGATATCTAGATATCATTATCTAAATATGATATTTAGATATCATTATACAGGAGAATGATATCTAAATATTAATTTTGTTCCGTATAAACAGCGAGTTGATGATAACTTAGAAAGTTGTCAGAATCACAAACATCAGATACATTTTGTTTTTACATTTATTTACATCTTTATATGATAATAAATATGATATAAGAATAAATATGATATTTAGATATCATTATACAGGAGAATGATATCTAAATATTAATTTTGTTCCATATAAACAGCGAGTTGATGATAACTTAGAAAGTTGTCAGAATCACAAGCATCAGATATATTTTGCTTTTACACTTATTTACATCTTTATATGATAATAAATATGATATAAGAATAAATATGATATTTAAATATCATTATACAGGAGAAGGATATCTAAATATTAATTTTGTTCCATGTAAACAGCGAGTTGATGATAACCTGGAAAGTTGTCAGAATCACAAGCATCAGATATATTTTGCTTTTACACTTATTTACATCTTTATATGATAATAAATATGATATAAGAATAAATATGATATTTAGATATCATTATACAGGAGAAGGATATCTAAATATTAATTTTGTTCCATGTAAACATCGAGTTGATGATAACCTAGAAAGTTGTCAGAATCACAAGCATCAGATATATTTTGCTTTTACACTTATTTACATCTTTGAAAGAGACGTATCTTCACTCCCATTATTCGTTATCAATGACTGATACCAAAATATCTATAAAGACCCGTTGAAGAGTCGCATCATTGTTGACTCGTTCTAAGAATAGACATATTCGATGGAATGTTTTGGGGCGTTTAATCGGGATTGTGTTTTCACCTCCTAAAGTGGAAGGAAGTAGATTGATTGTGTTTGGAAAACGATGAAAATGATGGAACTCGAATATCTGATTCGATAAGCTTTTTTCCATTTTATTATTTGAAGAACGTGATAGGATTCTGCAAGTTTGTTAAAAACCTTGGAAAATAAAAATAAAAAATAGTTCGAGTATCTTATTATTATTTTAAACAGGGAAGACACAGCCGAGAGAAATTTTAAAAACTGATCGGGAAAGATTGTATGATTAATAGTTTTTACCGATTCCTATCTATCAAAATGTATTTGTTAACTGGCTCAATACGCATTTTTACTTGCTCAATAACGAAAAAAAGTCAATAAACAATTAATCAACACTACTTAATCATACACAAAACTAAAATGCACATACCGACTCATTTAATAAGCCTAAAAGATTCAATTTCATCAGCAGTAGTGAATGTAACAAAAATCTTATATTAAAAATATATAATGATTCAAATTTTATTAATTTTGAAAATATTTAATGAATAAATAGAGAATGTAATTTTTTCATCACATCGTTTTATGAATATTAGTCTTGAAATTCGGTTTGTTGATATTGGGTTTGAAACAGACAGTTGAATTCACAGGTTTGACATGCTTTTAGCACTTAATTAATCTGCACATTACCCCTATTTAATCTGCTCATTAACTAGATCTGCACGTTAACTTTGGCACTTTAGTTAATCTGCACATTAACTCGATCGCAGCGATTCCCAATTATTTTTTGGCTGTGGAACCCTAATTGATTGGCCTTCTTTTGGCAGAATCCGAGACATAATAAATAAATTTCATTAGCAGTTATGAACATAAAAATTAAATAAAGACTATTAATTATTTTGAAAATATTAAATGGTTGTAATTTTGTAAATTATTTTGAAAATATTTAATGAATAAATGAATTTTTCATTCCATCGTTTCATCAACTCTTTAGTCTCGTTTCATTAGTCTCGAAACTGGGTTTCTGTCAGATAATTGAATTCTCAGGTTTGGCATGTTTATAGCACTTAATTAATCTGCACATTACCCCTATTTAATCTGCTCATTAACTAGATCTGCACGTTAACTTTGGCACTTTAGTTAATCTGCACATTAACTCGATCGCAGCGATTCCCAATTATTTTTTGGCTGTGGATCCCTAATTGATTGGCTTTCTTTTGGCAGAATCCGAGACATAATAAATAAATTTCATTAGCAGTTATGAACATAAAAATTAAATAAAGACTATTAATTATTTTGAAAATATTAAATGGTTGTAATTTTGTAAATTATTTTGAAAATATTTAATGAATAAATGAATTTTTCATTCCATCGTTTCATCAACTCTTTAGTCTCGTTTCATTAGTCTCGAAACTGGGTTTCTGTCAGATAATTGAATTCTCAGGTTTGGCATGTTTATAGCACTTAATTAATCTGCACATTACCCCTATTTAATCTGCTCATTAACTAGATCTGCACGTTAACTTTGGCACTTTAGTTAATCTGCACATTAACTCGATCGCAGCGATTCCCAATTATTTTTTGGCTGTGGATCCCTAATTGATTGGCTTTCTTTTGGCAGAATCCGAGACATAATAAATAAATTTCATTAGCAGTTATGAACATAAAAATTAAATAAAGACTATTAATTATTTTGAAAATATTAAATGGTTGTAATTTTGTAAATTATTTTGAAAATATTTAATGAATAAATGAATTTTTCATTCCATCGTTTCATCAACTCTTTAGTCTCGTTTCATTAGTCTCGAAACTGGGTTTCTGTCAGATAATTGAATTCTCAGGTTTGGCATGTTTATAGCACTTAATTAATCTGCACATTACCCCTATTTAATCTGCTCATTAACTAGATCTGCACGTTAACTTTGGCACTTTAGTTAATCTGCACATTAACTCGATCGCAGCGATTCCCAATTATTTTTTGGCTGTGGAACCCTAATTGATTGGCCTTCTTTTGGCAGAATCCGAGACATAATAAATAAATTTCATTAGCAGTTATGAACATAAAAATTAAATAAAGACTATTAATTATTTTGAAAATATTAAATGGTTGTAATTTTGTAAATTATTTTGAAAATATTTAATGAATAAATGAATTTTTCATTCCATCGTTTCATCAACTCTTTAGTCTCGTTTCATTAGTCTCGAAACTGGGTTTCTGTCAGATAATTGAATTCTCAGGTTTGGCATGTTTATAGCACTTAATTAATCTGCACATTACCCCTATTTAATCTGCTCATTAACTAGATCTGCACGTTAACTTTGGCACTTTAGTTAATCTGCACATTAACTCAATCGCAGCGATTCCCAATTATTTTTTGGCTGTTGATCCCTAATTGATTGGCCTTCTTTTGGCAGAATCCGAGACATAATAAATAAATTTCATTAGCAGTTATGAACATAAAAATTAAATAAAGACTATTAATTATTTTGAAAATATTAAATGGTTGTAATTTTGTAAATTATTTTGAAAATATTTAATGAATAAATGAATTTTTCATTACATCGTTTCATCAACTCTTTAGTCTCGTTTCATTAGTCTCGAAACTGGGTTTCTGTCAGATAATTGAATTCTCAGGTTTGACACGTTTTTAGCACTTAATTAATCTGCACATTACCCCTATTTAATCTGCTCATTAACTAGATCTGCACGTTAACTTTGGCACTTTAGTTAATCTGCACATTAACTCGATCGCAGCGATTCCCAATTATTTTTTGGCTGTGGAACCCTAATTGATTGGCCTTCTTTTGGCAGAATCCGAGACTTAATAAATAAATTTCATTAGCAGTTATGAACATAAAAATTAAATAAAGACTATTAATTATTTTGAAAATTTTAAATAGTTGTAATTTTATTAATTATTTTGAAAATATTTAATGAATAAATGAAAAATGTAGTTTTTCATTGCATCGTTTCATCAATATTAGTCTCGAAATTGGGTTTCTGTCAGATAATTGAATTCACAGGTTTGGCACGCTTTTAGCACTTAATTAATCTGCACATTGCTCCTATTTAATCTGCTCATTAACTAGATCTACACAATAACTTTGGCATTTTAGTTAATCTGCACATTAACTCGATAGCAGCAATTTCCAATTATTTTTTGACTGCAAAACCCTTCTTTTGGCGGAACCCAGAGACTTAATGAATAAATTGCATTAGCAGTTACAAACATATAAATTAAGGAAAGACTATTAATTATTTTTAAAAAACTTAATGGTGGTAATTTTATTCTTTATTTTGAAAACATTTAGGGAATGAATGAAGAATGAAATTTTTTCATCAGATCGCTTTATCAATATTATTTTTGAAATTGGGTTTATGTCATACAGTTTAATTCACAGGTCTGGAGTGGCATCCAGTTTAGTTATTAATTTGATTTCAGTGCATGCAAAGAGTGAAAATGAATCAGTTGAAATATGGTTTCCATGAAAATAAAAAATGAAAAAGAAAACGTTGAAAATGGTTATCAAAGAAACATACTTCTTCATTGTTGAATTTATTTACTTTTATTCAATACGAAATACTAATGGTATTTTTCACAAATGCCTTTCCTTTTTGTAATTCATTCATTATTTTACAATTAGAAAAAAGAAAAAAAACATTGTTTTGAAATTCTTTTCGTTACAAGCAACTCACCTAAAAAATTTTATAAATATATTGGAAGCATTAAATGAGTAATGCAGTATCAATTGGAAATTTGAAAAATTTAATTACTGGCTTTGAAAATTGTAAGTATTTAAAAAAAATTTCTATATCGCGGAATCCCTGTGAACCTTTCTCGGAATCTTTGGTTTCCGCGGAACGCGATTTGATAACAGCTGGTATAAAGGTCTAACAACCAACTGCAAAACTAAAATTTGAAAAGGCTGATCCATTTTTATTTTATAACCGTCGTTGAGCAGCCGACGCAATTTTTGGGTTTGCAACTAATGTTCAGCTACGTAGCCTTGCAGTTTCGAACCCAAGTCAAAAGACAAGGTAACTCCTGGATCAAGTATTGGGAGAAATTTGTCTTCGTGGAGTACTTTTTGATGGAACTAACCAGCATTTGCGTTACATGGAAATGAAGACCACGGTAAACTCCCACGGTTAGCCTGACGACAAGGGGACTCTAACCCACTATTCATCTACCACTGAGGATATTTCACGTCAGCACTGTGGTCGGTGCAAGCTGGATGTGGAATTCGTATCTACCAGCCATCGCTGGGATTCGAATCTGGTTCACCTCATTGGAAGGCAAACGGAAGGTCCCTGAGCCATCGCGGATCAATATCCCCTGAGCCATCGCGGCTCAAAGTTGATCCGTTAGACATTTCGTTCTCCTTTGCTGTAGTGGGTGCATATTTTCTATATGATTTAATATTTCTTCTAGATGCCTAGTTAAATATATTTAAAGCAAATAAATTATTGAAATTCTGCAATTTCGTTCTTTATAACTTTCAACAGAATTAAATGAAGGCTATAAAATTTGATAAATAAGAGGCTAAAAATAATAATATTGAATATTTTTTCTACAATCAAAATTATATAAGAAAGTGATATAGAAAATATTTTGTCTAAGTGTAATTATCAATGTCAAAAATATTTTGATTTGTTTTTTCAAGGATTGAATGTTTGAAATGTCCATTTGTTTGGAGAAATATTTTTTTCTTCTTTTTATTTTCTTCTATTTATTTCTATTTATTTTTTGTGCAATTTAAAAAAATTGTGTATAATTTACTCTGAAAGCATTTCTTTCTTTATAAAAATGCACTTTGAAATGAGTAAAAAAAAATTAAATTGTGTTAATGAAAAAACGAAGCTTTATCAATTTACGACTTTGAAAGCATGGAATGTTATTTCTGAATTTAATTAGCTATGCTTTATCTATGTTTACATACCAAAAGCTTTTGTCAACAGTTTCGGAGTTTATTAGCTGTAAAAATATATTATTGGTATATTTTTTATGTATTATATAAGTTGATATTTATTATTTATATTCTTTTTTAAATGAGGAGGAAATGCCTTGCTGAAATCCAAACTATGACCCCCATGGGAATAAAAATATTTCACTTCTTTTTGTTTTCATGTAATATAAAATTAACAATGTTTCCGCACTCCTTTTATATCACATTTGCACAATCAACAATTAGTAGTATGCATAACAACCAAGATTGGGAAGTTTTTGACATGCACTAGTATTTGACGGTTTTACCACACTTTAAAGCCGGGATAGCCTGGTCGGTAGGGCGCTGGGCCCATGTCCGAGAGTTCGAGGGTTCGAACCCCGCCGGCCGAAGACTCCCAGTGTGGTTGGTGACTGATGCACGTTAAAATTCTGTCGAGTCGCAAAATCCTCCATGTTCCCATAACAAATCAATACCGCTGGGGATACTGGATTGGAGATCGATCGTTGTCTGATTCAGGTCAAAATTACGATCTGTGGATGAATGAATGGATGTATGAATGGGTCCTATAAACGGGTGTGACTTATGGTGTGGCAGAAGTCGAATTCTTGGCCATGGATGGCGCCTCTGGAAAACAAGAACAATCGCACCCCCTCTGCCTAAAACGGCATATGTCAACAACCACACTTTAAAATACTGTGGTGTAATATCTCTTCTAGTTTGAACAACTAAAAAAATTGCATGAAAGAGCACTTCAAATTAACACCAAATTAACGCCATTCATATTCAACTTAAAGGTTGTAGTTAAGTCTAAACCTTTCTAATGGAAAAGTCTATGCTTACGAGCATTCACAATATAAATTGAATTAAAATTTGCCTCCAGAAACACCAATGTTGGCGCACTTTGGATATCGTCAGAAGATTTTTTACAGCGAATATGATTTAGAGCGAGTTTAATGCTGTCTTTTAGGCTGCTATATATCTGCTATGCCATATTACTACTATTAAGAATCTTAAACATAAAGTGTAAAAAATTGCAACCATGCGTTTAATTTGACTTAATTCATATTCCGAATTAATTCTCAGAATAGAGTTCGCATTATGTCCCAAGCAAAAAATAGAATTTGTTTAATTTTTTACTACTAATGTAATAACATTCTAAAAACGAAGTAAAATCATAATGCGGAAAAGTAGCCCACTGGGAAAAACTTTTTGGAACTTTTTACTCGCAATAAACTTCATAAACTTGGCTAATGGCTTAAAACTTCAGCTTCTTCAATGGCCAATTACAGTGTTCAAGTATTTATGGAACATTCGATCACGACTATTTAATCATAAAATACAAAATCGTGCTAAAACGCAAGCTTTCAACTTTCTTTTTCTGTATTGTTCACGTCTGCAGTTATTTTCATCCTGCTTTGAACCGTTGTGAAGATTGCCTATTTATCTAACCGTTTTATGGAACTGTTTTCCATAGAAATGGAAGGTTATTAAACGCAATGAAGATGTTTAAACCTAAAAGCTTTAAAAAAATAATAAAGTTTTGTCTAATCAAGGAGCTCAAATTTATTTTTTAAAAAATATTTTTTTTCAATTGATGACTACATTTCCTTAACAATAAAATGTAGAAATAATTCTTCCTTTTTTTTATTGTTTCATCATTTAAATAATTTAAAATTATTATTTTTTTATAATTACCTTCAGCTAATTATTAAAAAAAAACTTTTGTCTATTTAGGACAAAACTTCATTCGTAATTCCACATTATCTCATTATTTCTTATGCAAAACCTGTAAAATACGAAATAATAATTAACTTCAAGGACCCAATAATATCAACAAAAAAATGTGTGCATGAGAATAAAAGAAATATGACAAAAAAGGAGAAAATGAAATTGTTACAATAGAATGGGGAAAAATTTAAAAAAATTTTTGTTTGAAAAAAGTAAAAAAATAATTGAGCAATCAAGATTTATTTATTTATTTTAATGAAAAAGAAAACGATTAGTTAGTCACTAAATAATCTATTTTCTTAGGATCGTTTGGCGTCTATATTCCTATTTCGGGAAGATGTCTTTTTTCCCTTCGAAGAGAAATAAATTAATCAGTATTAATATAATTGTAATGAAATATTTGCCTGAATTTATTGGAAATGCGATTTTTTAGAGGATAGATGTCTTAGTTGATCTTAGTTTAGAAAAAATAACCATTTAGCTTAATTGTTACTACTACTACTTTCTACAAATAGGCACTTTTCTGATCAGTGCAAAAAAGCTGGATTTACAGGGCGGCTAACTTTCTGCATTTTTTTAGGAAAATGTCTTCTAGTAGTAGTTAAGTTAATGTTTTAAAGTGTGATTATTTGTTTCGTAAATTTGATTTGCAGTTTTTTTCAACGCCACTACATGTAAATGATTTAAATGAAATGTCAAATGAATACACATAAAATAGCAGAGCCGTGATTGTTCAGGGGATTGAGCGTTCGCCTTCCAATGAGGTGAACCGGTTTCGAATCCCAGCGATGGCTGATCGATGCGAATTCCGCATCTGGCTCGCACCGACCACAATGCTGACATAAAATATCCTCAGTGGTAGACGGATCATGGGTTAGAGTCTCCTTGCCATTAGGCTTACCATGGGATGTTTCCTTTTTTTTTCTTCACTATGTAGCGCAAATGCGGGTTAGTTTCATCAAAGAAGTCCTCTACGAAGGCATCTCCCAATACTTGATCCAGAAGTTCCCTTGTCTTCTGTAATAGGTTCAAAATCACAAGGCCGTAGAGTTGATTATTGATAGTCGTAAACCTAAAAAATTGGGACGGTTATATAAAATATGAAATGCCACTTAGTTCCAGCTCTCTCGTAGCGAGGCTTTTATAATGGTGGCAAAACTACCGAAAAATTCTTAAATTCTTTAATTTTTAATTGTGTATCACATCATAAAATGTTTGGCAAAAAGCGTGGTAGTTAGAAACTTTAGAATTATACCCTTTCTGCTGTTATGATCCGATCCGGAAAAGAGTTTAATTTTTATCTTATCATTTTCATCTTAACTATCAGTTTCATTTTTAACTTATTTTCGGAAATTTATCTTTCATTTTCATCTTAACTATCAGTTTCATTTTTAGCTTATTTTCGGAAATTTATCTTTCATTTTCATCTTAACTATCAGTTTCATTTTTAGCTTATTTTCGGAAATTTATCTTTCATTTTCATCTTAACTATCAGTTTCATTTTTAGCTTATTTTCGGAAATTTATCTTTCATTTTCATCTTAACTATCAGTTTCATTTTTAGCTTATTTTCGGAAATTTATCTTTCATTTTCATCTTAACTATCAGTTTCATTTTTAGCTTATTTTCGGAAATTTATCTTTCATTTTCATCTTAACTATCAGTTTCATTTTTAGCTTATTTTCGGAAATTTATCTTTCATTTTCATCTTAACTATCAGTTTCATTTTTAGCTTATTTTCGGAAAGAGTAAAGTATTTCTGACTACCACTTTTATTAACAGTTATATTTTTCAGATCATCAGTAAACGTTCTTAAAATATTATAATTACCAACAATAAAAAAATTTTATTCCTCGTCCAAGTATGAGCTAGAAATGAAAAGGTTTTATTACCAATACTTTCTGCTTCCGGGTTGATAATTATTGACGGACTGATGACTGAAAGCCTATAATTATTGGCACGCATGTTGCAAAGTAACAAATCTGCTAGCTCTAACCTCATGTTTAATTCTCTGAGATCTGATAAAACTTTGAAAGTACTGATTTTTCTCTTATATTAAATTTGGAAAATGGAGCATTTGCTTTTGAGCATTTATCTAGAAAATGAAAGGTAATTAAAACCAGCTAAAATTGACTATTGAAATATGTAATAATTCATATTCATGTTTATTCATTACATAATTCATATCATATTCATTCATAATCAGATCACAATTAATATATTCGTTCATAACATAATAACATCCCTTATTATACATACGATTAATAAAAATAGGCAGAAATAGAAATTAGTGGCCTTTTTATCATAAAATCTCTTTTCTTTCTTTTCTTTTTTTTAATTTGATAGCTAATAATCAAGTGTTTTGTCATACAATTACTTACAAAAGTATATTTGCTAATCTGCGAAAATTTACAGAGAAATTTTGAGTGATATTTAAATAAATAACAGAAACGTTCCATTTGGTAGAAGTTCACATTAGCCCCCACACCTATACATTGTAAAAAATTTTAGTGTACTGTTGCCCTCATTTTTAGTCTTATGGTGAACTAAACTTTTTAAAGGGCATGTAGTCACATTTTTTATTTAAATTTTCCCTGTTATAGTCTTATTTATTCAATTCTTGCTTGTTTGTTTATTAACGACACATATTTTCATGCGCATTTGAATTAAAGTTATAGCTTTATTACAAAAACAATTCGTTAAAAAAAACAAGCACATATTTAGTAATATATTCTCATTACTCATTCAAACAATATTTTGTCAATTTTATATAATTTTTTGCACGATACCTACAGTTCTGTATTTAAAAATGTATTTTGAATAAATGGAACCAAAAATGGCGGCAACTATAGACCAAAAATGTTTATAGTGTATATCATGGATCCCTGGTATATATATATATAAAGTGAACTCCGCATTAAATAAATTACATTTTAATATTGCCCAAAAATATTTCAGTTCAGGAATCTATCTTTATGCAAACCAAACTTCTTCCTGAAACAATCGATCTATAAAGATCGTTCTACTTGTATGGTTTCATAGTCTCCGGTTTCAAGTTAGGGAAGAACCTCAGGGATTAAAATGGTTTAATATAAGTCCCTTGGGGGAAAAAAGCTAAGAAACCTTTCGTATTTTGCTATGAGGGATTTTCTTCTAAGTCCATCGGATGATTTCAACTTTGACAGTAATATATATATATTGCTGGTAGTTCCCGCAATATAGAACACATTTGAGAGAAAAAAATCAAGGAAATAAAATTCTACAAAAATTGCCACTTGAACTTTGACGCATAGCTAAATATAATTAACAGTAAAGTGTATGCACGATTACTCTATTTTAAGCAGGACACAAAACAGGCAGAGAAAAATAAATATATTTTTTTTTTCTTTACAAAAATCACATTTTTATCATTATTTTAATATTTTAATTTTAATATTATTATTTTTATTATTATTATTCTCCGTACAAAAATGAAAGTGAATCTCAATAGCAAAAATGAGGACAACTGTTTCTCTCCAGTGTTTCCCAAACTTATGACTTTTGTGTACCCTTTCTAAATTTTTCGTAAAGCTGTGTACCACTAATAAATAAATGAATGTATTTTTTTTTTCTGTAAAAAAATTGCACAAAACTTAAAAATCACAACTGGCTGCTGACACCACTAATTATTAGCTGCCAACTCTGCAAAAAAATAACCGATAGAAAACTACGTAATCGTAAATTTTTATGGCTAGTTTTGTTTTTAAATAAAAAATTTTGAAATTTTTGTTTGTTGTAAGATATTTCGCATAAGAACACTTACCCCCGCTAAACTGTTCCCGTACCCCTGAGGGTACGCGTACCACACTTTGGGAAACACTTAGAGTCTATACTGTACCAATAACTATGGTTTCACTGTACCAAAAACGTATTTTTACGTTACCCGCTTGCAATCTGTTAAGATACGCTGGAACACTGTACGTTTAAAGTTCAGATTTTATTTTGCCCCTACTAAATGACAATCTACAAATTTTAACCTTTCCTTAATCGTTTTTTGTATCACAAATGATAATTTAGTACCAACTTTTTTAACAAAATAAAACTCTTTCACTTTTCGACGCCAAGAAAATTATTCTAAGTTTACAATGTTATTCGCCAATGAAAATCGTCTAGTCCGCCCTATTGTTTTTGCGCATCTCTTCTCCGCCCACTGATCTCGCTCTTCCGAATCCCTCTTGAGCATCCCGTTGCCATGGTCACGGCACTCCGCAGCTATTATTCTAACCTCCAACCAAACGATGGAGTAAGAGTTGCTGGGCTACCAATGAAATTCTAACACAGTTTTAACAAATGAGAGCTTGACTACAAAAATAAGAATAAATTACAGGAACAACTTGTTTAGTGAAATTACCTAAATGTGCATCACTTTTGCCCCCAACTTATAGTGTTATAGATTCTAGATGAAAGAAAAATATATAAGTAAAAAAACGTGAGATTGAGATTTTTCTTTGTTTTATTCTTATTTTTGAATTAAAAATTGGTTGTTTTAAATCTTCCCAACCCATTTTTTTTCTTTTGAAAAAAAAATTATACATTTACGAAATATCACTATATTTTTTATTCTATTGCTCACTAAGGAACCGGGAAAAAAACTTAATATATTGGTTTTATTCCTTTTTTTGAGAAATTTCTTCTAATGGTAGCTAAGTTTACTGCATTATTTTTTGCTATAGAAATTTGATTTAAAGTAATTTTCCACACCACTACATGTAAATGATTCTAAAGTTTATATGAAACCAACTTTGTTCCTATTTTCTTATGGCGAGAGTTTTAAAATGTTTACAAATTTACCAAAAATTCTGAAGACTTTAGTCTTTAATTGTTTACCATAACATAAAATATTTCACAAAAAGCGTAGTACTTGGCAGCCAATAAAATGCATTGTGGTAATTTTGCATTTACCACTATCCTCAATATTTCCAAATAAGCATATCAAATCTCGAATTTTATTGCACAGAAGAAAGAAATCTGCTGTTGTAGTTGTCGGCCATTAAGGCTGAGGGGGTGCCATCTATGACCAAGAATTCGACTTGTGCCACACCTATACGCCACACCAGTTTATAGGGCGGACCTATTCATTCATCCATTCATTCATCCACAGATCGTAATTTTGACCTAAACCAGAGAACGATCAATCTCCAATTCACCTTCCCCAGATGTATAATTTGTTATGGGAATATGGAGGACTTTATGACCCGACAGATTTAACGTGCACCAGACACTGGGAGCTTTGGGCCGTTTACGGCCCTTTCCCCATCCATCTGAAATATAATAACATTGACGTAGTAATTTCTAGTTGGAATGAAATGCAAATTGGAATTTGGATACCCGAAAGTGATGTCATAGTAGGCAAATCGTGACATTTGTCAATTCAGAATCCAATCAGGTTCGACACACACACGTGACGTGGCTTACAAGTATCCAATTTCTGATTTAAATCCCATGATTAGGCATAATCACTTTCTTGTCGAGTTGCAAATACTCAACTGGAGTAAAGGGGGGGGGGATTAAATACTTTGTATTCTAAATCAAGATGCATCGCTATAATGCATAATCATGCGCATAGCTGCCAATTGTAATACTTTTTTATGCTACTGTAATACTGGTAACAAATTTATGTATAAATATTTGATCGTTGTTTTAATGAATAGGAATGTTTTTAAAAATATACCTAAATCAAACATGAGTATTAAAGAAATAAAAATCGAAAGACATTGTTTCTAAGTGGCATCAAAATTTAACCCTCAGCAATCCGAGAACTTTAAAATGCTGCTTGATCTAATTTAAGAACTAAATCATTCAAAATACGCAATGCAATATTTTTATATCATTTTTAAGATTCTTAAACTAATGTGGTTACTAATTATTAAAGTAAAAAAATTTTTAATTTTAAAGTGGTGACTGTTAATAGCGACAACTATGATCCATGCAATTTTTTCAAAATTCAGTATTTTTAGGAATTGTATAAGGGAACCGCATCATTCTCTCAAAATAGGGATATTTACTGAAAAATAGTTTCTTTATCTTCTGTAGACACACAGGGGAAGAAGAAATTGAGGAAAACTGAAGATGAAAATCTATGGGGAAACAAGTGATGTGAGGCGGGAAGTGGCGACCTGCTTATCGCCATTTCCCTCGCCAAACACAACATTATGCGACACAACAAAATGACTGCATATCCTGATAAATGAAAAGCAAAGTTTTGGATGATAAGATTAAAAGGAAGCTTAATAACCAAGGCTGCGGAGTTTGGAGAGGAAAATTTTCAAGGAGTCGGAAAATCCTGATCGACTCTGGTTAGTTTGAAAACTAGGTATCACCAAGTTTAAAACAGAAAATATGTGTTTTTGATGTAATAAAAACTATTTGAATTAGTAATTATAATTGAATAAACAAAAGCGTTCTTCACTAGAATATTATGACAATTATTTAAACTACAACTCATCACATTTGAACGCTTTTAAGCCTATGCTTCATTTAATTATTGGAGGAAAAAAAAAAGCAGACACAGAAACATTGTGAAACGTTTTGGAAAAATGAAACTAATAGTAAGTTATTATTTTCGATTTATAAGTAAGCTTCCTTGTGTGTGTCCAAAAGACAAGGGAACTCCTGGATCAAGTATTGGGAGAAATTTGCATTCGTGGAGGACTTTTCGATGGAACTAACCCACATTTGCGTTACATGGAGAGGAAGACCACGAGAACCTCCCATTGTTAGCCTGGCGGCAAGGGGACTCTAACCCATGATCCGTCTACCACTGGTGATATTTTACGTCAGCACTGTGGTAGGTGCGAGCCGGATGCAGAATTCGTATCGACTGGCCATTGCTGGGATTCGAACCCGGTTCACCTCATTGGAAGGCGAATGCTCTACCCTCTGAGCCACCAGGACTCATGTTTTGTTTATTGCCTTTAACTCACTCATAATATAATAGCTCCTGCGCCATGTCATTTCAGGTCTATCCCTCTTTCGTTTTGGGTTTTCCAGTTCAGCGCCTGTTTTACGTTACATTAATTCGGCCTTATGATAGTGTGTTCATTCCATTTGTCTTTGTTAATCTTTAATCCACATCATTTTGCTGCAGTATAAAGGGTATTTACATTTGTTTGCATATGTTGTTGGTTGCTTGTTAGAAATCAGAGGTCGTCTGTAAAATCCATGTCGCTGAGATATTCCGAATAGTTTTCTAGTTCTTAAATATTCACTAAAGACTCTCTTGCAATAAGATGCTTATCCTCTTAAACCAAAGGTACCCAGAACCTACAAAAACTAAAGAGATATAGTTCTTAAATATTCACTAAAGACTCTCTTGCAATAAGATGCTTATCCTCTTAAACCAAAGGTACCCAGAACCTACAAAAACTAAAGAGATATAGTTCATAAATATTCACTAAAGACTCTCTTGCAATAAGATGCTTATCCTCTTAAACCAAAGATACCCAGAACCTACAAAAACTAAAGAGATATAGTTCATAAATATTCACTAAAGACTCTCTTGCAATAAGATGCTTATCCTCTTAAACCAAAGGTACCCAGAACCTACAAAAACTAAAGAGATATAGTTCTTAAATATTCACTAAAGACTCTCTTGCAATAAGATGCTTATCCTCTTAAACCAAAGGTACCCAGAACCTACAAAAGCTAAAGAGATATAGTTCTTAAATATTCACTAAAGACTCTCTTGCAATAAGATGCTTATCCTCTTAAACCAAAGGTACCCAGAACCTACAAAAACTAAAGAGATATAGTTCTTAAATATTCACTAAAGACTCTCTTGCAATAAAATGTTTATCCTCTTAAACCAAAGGTACCCAGAACCTACAAAAACTAAAGAGATATAGTTCTTAAATATTCACTAAAGACTCTCTTGCAATAAGATGCTTATCCTCTTAAACCAAAGGTACCCAGAACCTACAAAAACTAAAGAGATATAGTTCTTAAATATTCACTAAAGACTCTCTTGCAATAAGATGCTTATCCTCTTAAACCAAAGGTACCCAGAACCTACAAAAACTAAAGAGATATAGTTCTTAAATATTCACTAAAGACTCTCTTGCAATAAGATGCTTATCCTCTTAAACCAAAGGTACCCAGAACCTACAAAAACTAAAGAGATATAGTTCATAAATATTCACTAAAGACTCTCTTGCAATAAGATGCTTATCCTCTTAAACCAAAGGTACCCAGAACCTACAAAAACTAAAGAGATATAGTTCTTAAATATTCACTAAAGACTCTCTTGCAATAAGATGCTTATCCTCTTAAACCAAAGGTACCCAGAACCTACAAAAACTAAAGAGATATAGTTCATAAATATTCACTAAAGACTCTCTTGCAATAAGATGCTTATCCTCTTAAACCAAAGGTACCCAGAACCTACAAAAACTAAAGAGATATAGTTCTTAAATATTCACTAAAGACTCTCTTGCAATAAGATGCTTATCCTCTTAAACCAAAGGTACCCAGAACCTACAAAAACTAAAGAGATATAGTTCATAAATATTCACTAAAGACTCTCTTGCAATAAGATGCTTATCCTCTTAAACCAAAGGTACCCAGAACCTACAAAAACTAAAGAGATATAGTTCTTAAATATTCACTAAAGACTCTCTTGCAATAAGATGCTTATCCTCTTAAACCAAAGGTACCCAGAACCTACAAAAACTAAAGAGATATAGTTCTTAAATATTCACTAAAGACTCTCTTGCAATAAGATGCTTATCCTCTTAAGCCAAAGGTACCCAGAACCTACAAAAACTAAAGAGATATAGTTCTTAAATATTCACTAAAGACTCTCTTGCAATAAGATGCTTATCCTCTTAAACCAAAGGTACCCAGAACCTACAAAAACTAAAGAGATATAGTTCTTAAATATTCACTAAAGACTCTCTTGCAATAAGATGCTTATCCTCTTAAACCAAAGGTACCCAGAACCTACAAAAACTAAAGAGATATAGTTCTTAAATATTCACTAAAGACTCTCTTGCAATAAGATGCTTATCCTCTTAAACCAAAGGTACCCAGAACCTACAAAAACTAAAGAGATATAGTTCTTAAATATTCACTAAAGACTCTCTTGCAATAAGATGCTTATCCTCTTAAACCAAAGGTACCCAGAACCTACAAAAACTAAAGAGATATAGTTCATAAATATTCACTAAAGACTCTCTTGCAATAAGATGCTTATCCTCTTAAACCAAAGGTACCCAGAACCTACAAAAACTAAAGAGATATAGTTCATAAATATTCACTAAAGACTCTCTTGCAATAAGATGCTTATCCTCTTAAACCAAAGGTACCCAGAACCTACAAAAACTAAAGAGATATAGTTCTTAAATATTCACTAAAGACTCTCTTGCAATAAGATGCTTATCCTCTTAAACCAAAGGTACCCAGAACCTACAAAAACTAAAGAGATATAGTTCATAAATATTCACTAAAGACTCTTGTAATAAGATGCTTATCCTCTTAAACCCAAGGTACTCATTAGGATATATCACCAAGTACCCACAACCTACAAAAACTAAAGACACGTGAAGAACTTTTCGCAAGACTGCTTAACATTTCATTAAGTTTAATTTCCACTAATTTTTATGAAATCAGTTTTTACAGCACGATAAACGACTTGAAAATATTTTTAGCAGATATGAATGTTACAAATATGTATGTTTTTCAAAATTTAGCTACCACTTTAAAACAATTTTCAGGCCGTGCTTAGTTAAAATATACCAGGTTAGAAGAGGTTAAAGATGCTTATTTATGATACCATTAAAGATTAGAATTAAAATAATTCCGATATGAAAAGATATTTTGATATTTGAAAAGACATATAAAAAGTCAGATAAACAGCTTTGTATCTGATTTTATTCATGTGTAATTTTGCGCCTAAACTTTTATTCGTACTTAAGATCATTTAATTTTGAAATTAAACCTTTGGTAAGTGACCAATTTCTCCAATCGTATGTAACCCTCAAAGATGAGACGGTCTCAGAGCGAGCTCGGGTCCGATGCTGATTTATTTACTGGAAAAAGTGAGCAAATGATGTTGGAAGAGTTGCTTAATCAATTTCCGGGATCGATCTGGAACCAGTCGCCGTATTCTTTCGAGCCTCCAATTACCCTAGTTTTCCCGTTTTTTCATTTTTTTCTCCATTAATTAATTTATTTTTTTGGCGATAAACTTCAATTTGCACTACAAAAGTATTTTAAAAAACTAATATATTATCAAAATTTTAATTTTTTTTAACAATATTACATAGAATATTTGTATTTAAATGCACTCAGTAGTTAATTAACTAATGATTTCGAACAGTGGAGAGCAATTTTTTTTTAGCTTTTACAAACAGGCAATAATTTTATTGTTTATTAAACTCTTACTGTTACCAATCAAAGTTCAATCGTTTACTCCGTTAACAATTATTTACTTTCATTGTTTATGGATCGAACCATTATTTCAAAAAAGTATTTTCAATTATTCTTACTTGCAGCAGAAACTTTGAATGCACAAAGTGAAGAAGCATTTTTTTTTCTAGTTTTTACAAACAGGCAATAATTTTATTGTTTATTAAACTCTTATTGTTACCAATCAAAGTTCAATTGTTTACTCCGTTAACAATTATTTACTTTCATTGCTTATGGATCGAACCATTATTTCAAAAAAGTATTTTCAATTATTCTTACTTGCAGCAGAAACTTTGAATGCACAAAGTGAAGAAGCATTTTTTTTTTATTTTTAGCTTTTACAAACAGGCAATAATTTTATTGTTTATTAAACTCTTATTGTTACCAATCAAAGTTCAATTGTTTACTCCGTTAACAATTATTTACTTTCATTGCTTATGGATCGAACCATTATTTCAAAAAAGTATTTTCAATTATTCTTACTTGCAGCAGAAACTTTGAATGCACAAAGTGAAGAAGAATTTTTTTTTTTTTTTAGCTTTTACAAACAGGCAATAATTTTATTGTTCATTAAACTCTTATTGTTACCAATCAAAGTTCAATTGTTTATTCCGTTAACAATTATTTACTTTCATTGTTTATGGATCAAACCATTATTTCAAAAATTATTTTCAATTATTCTTACTTGCAGCAGAAACTTTGAATGCACAAAGTGAAGAAGCATTTTTTTTTTTAGCTTTTACAAACAGGCAATAATTTTATTGTTTATTAAACTCTTATTGTTACCAATCAAAGTTCAATTGTTTACTCCGTTAACAATTATTTACTTTCATTGCTTATGGATCGAACCATTATTTCAAAAAAGTATTTTCAATTATTCTTACTTGCAGCAGAAACTTTGAATGCACAAATTGAAGAAGCATTTTTTTTTTTTTTTTTAGCTTTTACAAACAGGCAATAATTTTATTGTTCATTAAACTCTTATTGTTACCAATCAAAGTTCAATTGTTTACTCCGTTAACAATTATTTACTTTCATTGTTTATGGATCGAACCATTATTTCAAAAAAGTATTTTCAATTATTCTTACTTGCAGCAGAAACTTTGAATGCACAAAGTGAAGAAGCATTTTTTTTTTTAGCTTTTACAAACAGGCAATAATTTTATTGTTTATTAAACTCTTATTGTTACCAATCAAAGTTCAATTGTTTACTCCGTTAACAATTATTTACTTTCATTGTTTATGGATCGAACCATTATTTCAAAAAAGTATTTTCAATTATTCTTACTTGCAGCAGAAACTTTGAATGCACAAAGTGAAGAAGCATTTTTTTTTTATTTTTAGCTTTTACAAACAGGCAATAATTTTATTGTTTATTAAACTCTTATTGTTACCAATCAAAGTTCAATTGTTTACTCCGTTAACAATTATTTACTTTCATTGCTTATGGATCGAACCATTATTTCAAAAAAGTATTTTCAATTATTCTTACTTGCAGCAGAAACTTTGAATGCACAAAGTGAAGAAGCATTTTTTTTTTATTTTTAGCTTTTACAAACAGGCAATAATTTTATTGTTTATTAAACTCTTATTGTTACCAATCAAAGTTCAATTGTTTACTCCGTTAACAATTATTTACTTTCATTGCTTATGGATCGAACCATTATTTCAAAAAGTATTTTCAATTATTCTTACTTGCAGCAGAAACTTTGAATGCACAAAGTGAAGAAGCATTTTTTTTTTTTTTTAGCTTTTACAAACAGGCAATAATTTTATTGTTCATTAAACTCTTATTGTTACCAATCAAAGTTCAATTGTTTACTCCGTTAACAATTATTTACTTTCATTGTTTATGGATCGAACCATTATTTCAAAAAAGTATTTTCAATTATTCTTACTTGCAGCAGCAACTTTGAATGTACTAAGTGAAGAAACACTTACTCAAAAATAAAATATTTTTACTAGAATTTAATTTCTATGCTATTTTTGAAGCATGAACATGAAGAAAAAAAACAGCTACAAACATGCAATGCAATCAATGCAGGGATCAACATTAATCATCCAAATACAACAGAAACCTTAACCGATTATTTAAAAGGCAAAGGTGTTGCTAGGGACATTTTGGAAGCTAAATACTACCCCACCAAAATCGGATCGGGAGCTTTTAGGAAGTTCTCAAAATCCTTCACTCACCTGGCTTTGAAGTTGCAGTTAAAATAGTCCTATAAGAACTTGACTGTAAAGGGGTGAGTAGTTTCTATCAAGCAACTTTAAAGTCAAAAGAACACCTCAGTATGAGTCAAATATTTACATAGAAAACAAAACAGTTCAGAGGCTCCTACCTATTCCAGTTGTGTATTACTTACGTACAAGCCGTACCATTTCTGATTATTTAATGATTTTTGATTTGGAAAGTGAGGTTATGAAAGACGATTCAAGATGATCTTGACTCGAAATGTTTTTCTTTTAGATCAACTATTAAATTCTATTAAAACTTTGTTTAACAAAAATTTTAATGTACATTTGAAATAATATTTTTATGGTTTTCAAAGTTCAACTTAGATATAAAAAAAAGCATATATGGGCCATTTTCACGAAAACTGCCATTTTTCAGTTCATAAAATCCCAAAAAAGTAAAGTGAATAAAAAGCTCTAAAACTTTTTATATTAATAGAAATATGTAATGGCATTATAAAGAAGATATATATCCTATAAATTATACTTAATATTTAAATTAATTAATTTTTTAATAAATTAATTTATAATTAATAATTAATTAATTTAATAAATAAATTAATTATTTTAATAAATTAATTTAATAAATTAATTTTTTAATTTTTTTTTCAAATTAATTAATAAGTAAATTAATCATTTTCACAATTTAAAAAGTGAGGGAATGACACTAATAGTGAGGGAATGATATTTTATTTTAATGCATGTTTTTATCTAAGTTACATCTACCTAAAGTTTGAAAATGATAACATACTAAGTATATCTAATATTTATTATAATTTAGTCTTATATATTTAATAGTTTTTACAGGTTTGGAAAATAAAATTGGCTGGCACGATTGAACAAAAAAAATTTAATAATATACTCATCTTGAATCATTCCCTCACCTTATACACTAGTGAGGGAATGACGATTTCAATAAAATTTAAAAATAACAGTTAGGCCTAATTAATTTCTGAAGTCAATCACATACAATTATATTCATACAAGAGAGCAACATATAATTATCCACTTTCTCGATGAAGTTGTATTTTATTTTACTCTAAAAAATGACACAAGGGAATGACAAATGTAAAAAATTTTACCTGGTTTGATTCATTCAAATTTATTCCACAGCAAAGCTTCTTTAAGTTGAAGATGGAAACATACTGCAATTTTGTTCTATGATGCCAGTTGTTAACTTCTGAAGTTTTTATTAAAATATTCTTATTCTAAGAAGATTGCAAGTGATAAGAACATTGTTGTGAGGGAATGACGCGAAACACTGGGGACAAAGTTTAAAATAGTGCTGTGTTAGTATTTTTATCAGAAATTAAAATTGATTTTCTGAATTCTATATTTCATTATTCTGAAATAAAAAACACGAATTTGTATAAAAAAAAAATTTATTTCAGAAACAATTTTTTTCTTTTTTTAAATCAGCAGTGGGGACAAGTGAGTGAATGACATATTGGTGTATTTTATTTACCTAAAATAAATAAGAAATAAAAATTGATAATTTTATTTTTATTTTTTTGTTAGCTTGCATTCTGAAGGACACTTTCCCTGAAATTTTTTTTTTTCGTAAGCTGTAAAACAAACATAAAATATACTGGGGACATGAAAATGACTGTTTTTGTGAGAATGACCCATATATGTACTTTTATTTTTATTTTCGCAGAAATTATTTTTTTTGAATATATATACATATTTCCAATTTTTCAACATAAAAGTTACTAAACAAATTGAGCAATTTTGATTTTAATATATAATGACATCCACACATTTCGGGTATAAAATTGGGTTGCCAATAACACAGGGTTCCCAATATGCTTCAGGGAAAGAAAAAGGAGGAAGAGGACCATTTGTTGTTCAAAAGGGGACTTTGGAGATCCATTTAAAAATTAAAAAAAATTTATGTATAATAAAATTCAAAATGCTAAAACAACAAAACGCGTAAAATATTTCAATCACTTTTGTACTCTTAGTGGATAGTCGCCCAAATTCAGCAGTTCAAATATTTGCAATTTTAGAATTGTTAATTAAATCTTACAATAGAAATCAGGTGGGGAAAAAAATATGTGGATCCAAGAAATGTGGCAAGTCTGACCTTATCTTCATTAAATCAATTGAATAAAAAGGACACAAAAATTTTAAAGCTCTGACATTGTTAATTTTTCTAAACTCACATAGAAAATCTTAATTAGTCAATGATCCAAAGATCATTCTAGCCAGTCCTCTTGCCTCCTCTCATCCATTTAGTTTTGCTTTGCACAGATCTTGGAGCATGCATCTTTGCCAAGCAAGTGCAATGTAAGCAGATCTATCCCGTTTTAGATGAAGGATATGTTCAGAGCCACGATGGCTCAGGGGATAGAGCGTTCGCCATCCAATGAGGCGAACCATGATCGAATACCAGACGATACGAGTTACGCATCCGGCTTGCACCGACCACAGTGCTGACGTGAAATATCCTCAATGGTAGACGGATCATGGATTAGAGTCCCCTTGCTGTCAGTTTAACCGTGGGAGGTCCTCGTGGTGTAAATGCGGGTTAGCTCTATCAAAAAGTCCTCCACGAAGGCAAATTTCTCTCAATGCTCGATCCAGGAGTTCCCTCGTCTTCTGGATTGGGTTCAAAATTACAAGGCAACAGAGTTGAACATTAGTAGTCTTAAACCCATAAAATTGGGTCAGCTGTTCAACAACGGTTATATATTTTTAAAAAAAAGGATATGTCCAGTGGCCAAGGCAGTCTGGTTGGTAACGCACTGAGCCCATGTCCAAGAGGTCGTGGGTTTGATCTCCACGGGCTGAAGACTCACTGTGTTGTAAATGGTGACTGATGCACATTAAATCTGTCAAGTCACAAAGCCCTCTATGTTCCCATAAAAAATCATACCGCTGGGGGTACTGACCCAGGAGTTTCCGTCTCATGGATTGGTTCAAAATTACAAGGCAACGGAGTTGAACATTAGTAGTCGTAAACCCAAATTTAGGTTGGCTGTTCAATGACAGTTTTAAAATAAAATAAAAAGGATATGTCCAATCCATCTCCTCTTCAAAATTTCCTCATGAATGGGTGATAATTTTGCCTCTATTAATAGAGCTTTATTTAAAAAAGCATTAGTCCAGAAAATTTTTAAAATTATTCTTCAACATTTGTTCTGGAATGTTTCCAGTTTTTCCATTTCGGTTTTGTGGAGATTCCAACATTCAGCGCCATTCAAAAATATGGAACAAACAACAGCTTTAAAAGATTGCAGTACTGATCTATAAATACAACAGTGCACAAACTTTGACATCATTGGCTTTCCAAAAACCCTACACTTTAAAAGAAAAAACCTCATCTTCTTGTGGTATATTATTTTTAAAAGACAAACAAAATATTCTTAAAAAACAAAACAAAGTATATTGAAATAAATATATCACATTTATTTTCTTAATGATTATGCTACACAAGATATAAACAGTATGATAGAATAACACAATTCAAATGTGTAGTGATCAAAACAAAAATTCCAAATAACACTAAAATATCTTTTCCCATATTATTTACAAAAACTAATATACACAAATGATAATGACAAGCGTGAGACTCCCTTTTTGCATTGTTAGTGATACAGGTTTAAAGGATATACCACCTCTTCGAATGAAGTCAGCCTGTTTATTATTGATGATCGGCAAAGTCCATAAAACCTTTTTTGCATTATTAGTGATAGAGGTTTAAAGGATCTACCACCTCTTCAGATGAAGTCAGCCTGTTTATTATTGATGATCGACAAAGTCCATAAAACTTGGTGGGCTTAAAACTTTTGTCGGTAGCCGTAAACTTCCAACCCATATGACAATGACACTGTTCACACTCAACAATCGTCCATGCATAACTGGAAAAAATGTATAAGAATAAAAAATTATAAATGGAAATTTTAACAATAAAGAAGTACCTAGTGCCTGACAATATCAGATTTTACAGGGTGCATAGCCAAAGTATTCAACAAAAAATAAGCACCTTTAAAGCACTTTTCAAGCACTCAAAAAATATTTTTAAGCACTTTAAAAAAATATAATTAGGCAGGGTAGGAAAGTTTTTGACAATTGACGGTTTTATCCTGTTTTAACCGTCATGTCCAAAAAAAAACATTTCGGCATTGTTTTTGACAATTGTCAAAAATCATGAAATTATGAATCATGTGAAACAAACTGCGTTTTCATACGCTACGTTCTGGCAATATGCCGAAACAGATTGGGGTTGAATTAATTATGAAAACGTTGAATAAAACAATGCGAACTGTGTCTTTTTGCATAATTCGAAGCGAAAATTATAAATGGAAATTTTAACAATAAAGAAGTACCTAGTGCCTGACAATATCAAATTTTACAGGGCGTGTAGCCAAAGTATTCAACAAAAATTAAGCACCTTTTAAGCACTTTTTAAAAATGCTACGCACCCTGGTAAAAGGGGAAGAAACAGAAAGAAATTCAAGTTGTGACTCACCCAGGAAACCAGCTTTGTTCCGTAGATGGTCGACCAATCGTTTGCAGACCAGATGCATGTGAAACAGTTACAGCCTCATGGACATATCCATTGGGATTGACATAAGTGCCTTGCGGGCCTTGCAATGACATGCTGAATATGTCCTCCCTTTTTGCGATATCTTTCAGGCAATCCCTGCAGCTCAGGACTGAACACTAAACAGAAAAATTAGAAAGATTCACACAAATTAAATATTCCATATTAATTATTTTATTACATAACTGAGATTTTTAAGAAAAAGATTTTGAGGAAATATAAAAATTAAAAAAAATAACAATAATTAAAGCAACAACATTCATTGATAGTTTAAGTTAAATTGACAAGTGGTGAATATTTCTTTACCTCACACAATTTATTAAAGTTACATTAAAGTCACACAACTAAATACATTCAGCTTAACTTAGAATTCTATTAACACTACAAATATTTCATAAGGCATGTCCAGATTAAAAGTAAAGCATTAGGCAAATCTCAGTGAGTTAATGTGTTCCCAATAAGTGAGGGGCACCATTCTACAGGATCACTACGTAATTACAAAATAAACAGATAGGGCATTGCACATCAAGAGTAGCTAAGTCATTTCAGAAGCTTCAAAAAGCAAGTGCCCCATGACATGTTGAGTAACAAGTCTTACAGAGTATTTAATTTAATTTTTGAATTTAAAAAAAAATCATAATTCATAATAATCATAAAAAAATCATAACAATTTCACAATAAAAAATAAGTGTTGAGCCAGACAAGATTTCCTAGATTACATCTGCAGACATAAATCATTATTTTCGGGGGGGGGGGGGGGTGAAATCACTTCAGAAATTCAATATTTATAATTAAAAAGTAGTGAAAGACGTACAGTTTCCAGAATTTTGAGTTCAAGCCTCAATCTCTGAGTCACTTCATTTATTTTGATTAACTCCAAACGTTGAAAATCGTCTAAAGGAATGTTGGCCGCAACCCAGTAGGAAAACTCGATAGGATTATTGGGCAAGTTGATTCCTCTAAGAGCTCGATTCCAACTTTCAAGCAAAGATCTAATTTTCTTCATAATTACTTGCTGTAAAATAAAAATGAGTTAAAAATTAGGTTTCCCATGCACAACATTTTGTTTAATTATGTACGAAACTTTGAAAAAAGTTCATAGTTTAAAATTTCATAGAATTTCTAACAAATTTTTCATTTAATATTTTGTAACATTCTTACAAAGTAGTTTTTTTTAAAGTAAATTATAAATTGCTGAATGAAAATTTAAAACGTATTATAAAAAATAATAATTCTTTAATCCATTATAACATGCTTAACAAGGCTTCACAGTTTTTCATAACTAGCTAAAATTCATAAATTGGCAACAAAAAAATAATACATATTTTCAATAAAAAATATTTTATTTTATAGCATAAGAACCAAAAAAAAAATTAATAAAATAGATATTTTAATTTTTCTTTTCCTTAAACAAGTATTATAAAAATTATCACTAATATGCTTTTAAAATTTAACAGTGTTTAAAAGTGATTTAAATAATGTTGATTGATTGTGAAAAAAAAGAAGTTTCACAACATTTTGATTTTATTTTCTTTAGAATAAATTTTTACAAAATAAAAAGAAACTAAAACTATTTTTTCAAACAATAAAATTTTAGCATAAGAATCTTAAAAATTAAATATTCAATATGTCATTGCTACATTTTTTAAGAATTACTAAAAATAATTCATATTTTCATTTATTATTTTTAAAAAATAAATTTAATTTAATAAGAGTTCAGTTAAATACAATTTATAGAATTAAAGATAAAAAGAAAATTCTTTTTTTTTCTGTGAGCCTAAATGATAAAGAAACATTAAAGAATCAACAAATTATTATTTAACATTTTTTAGAAATGGGTTTACTAAACAGGTAGACTTGAATAATAAAATTAAAACAAAGGAGGTTTGAATAGATACTTACCGCATCATACATTTTGTAAACAAATTCTGGAAAAGGTGTGTAATTTGCAAAATCATACTTATTATTCTGAAAACAAAACATCACATTAAAAGTGGTCAATAAGAACACTATTACCTAAATGAAATATAGTAAAGCATGAGAATAAATGAAAAAGAATAGAGATGTATTGGGCACCTGGCATACACACACAAACAGATTTTCATCACAGCGTTATTATCCGATAATTAAAGAGTTTCATAAAAGGAAACTGGACTCAACTTTTTAATCTCAACATCTGGTGCCGAGTACCTAGGCAATTTTATTAAAAAAAAAAAAAAAAAAAACAACTTTTAAGCACTTTTCAAGCACTCAAAAAATATTTTTAAGCACTTTTAAAAAATATCATAATCAGGCAGGGTTGGAAAGTTTTTGGCAATTGACGGTTTTATCTTGCTTGATCCATCATGTCAAAAAAAAAAAAAAAACTTTTGTCATAGTTTTTGGCAATTGTCAAAAATCATGAAATTTTGAATCATGCAAAACAAATGGCGTTTTCATACGCTATGGGCTGACAATACGTCGAAATAGATTGGGGTTGAATTAATTGTGAAAACGTTGAATAGAACAATGTGAACTGTGTCTTTTTGCAATAATTCAAAGCAAAAATCAACATGGTAAAGGAAAAATCTAATTTCGAAAAAGGGAAAATTAAGCACTTTTTAAAAACACCTAATGAAAAAAGCACTTTTAAGGGCTTTTAAAAAACGAAAATAAGCACCTTTAAGCATTTTTTATAAACGCTACGCACTCTGTTACAGGGTAATACTCATTTATGATTGACACAACCACGTTCAGAATTATAGTAACCTTTAAACTATTAATATTTACAATTTTGGAAATTCATGTATTCTCCCAGTTTCTTAATAATCAAGCTGAAACAACTGTTCAGGCACAACACCTTTTATAATGTTACTTTCTAATTCAGAATTTTCTTTTTTGAAATCATATAGCAGATTTTAAGTTAAGAGAAAAGTTGCCAAGAAAGTAATGTAATTTAAGTAAATCAAGATTTGAAAAGTTGTTAATGCTATTCTTTTACATAACTCCAAATAATTTTTTATCCAAATCAAACCCATCAGAACACACAAGTAAAAGATTAAAAAATTACTTACTTTAAAAGGTGTTCGGTGTACAAGAGGGCAACTGTATGGTGTTTCCTTTCTAGACAGATAATTAACGGATGAAGTGGTTTTAAATTTATCTAAACTATTCAGTCTTGAGCCTTCTCCAATATTGCTCAAGCTAAGTTCAGGTAAAATACGCACTTTTCCAATAATAACCCTGAAAAAATAATCAACAGTGAGTTTTCATTGAGTTATATGCATAACAATAATTTGAAACAAATTATGTTTGGAATTTTGAATAGATGCAATTTAAATACAGCATTTAAAAAAAGGAACATAAAACTACTTTAATGTTAACAAAAATATTTTGTTTGATACCTTATTTCAGTCTAACTAAGAATTCATTTTTCAGAAAAAGAAACTTTTTTTTGGCTTCAATTTTTATTCCATTAAATGCTAGTTAAAATTCGAACAATGAAAAAAATCAGATGAAATGTAAAGTAAAATAAAACATTCTACCCTGTATAATAAATATAAAAACGAAAAAATAAATAAATGCATCTTCATTTTTATATTCCATTTTATTTATAATAGTCGCATACCAATGCACAAAACTTTTTAAATGCCCTATCATATTTTTTCGACTAATAAAACTAGCATTTTGTAGACGAACACTTATATCACAGACTAACAAGCCCTTTTGAGGGTTCGAGGATAGTGCTACTGATCTAAAATTAGAACAGTGCAAAAACATAATGTGCTTTCCTGTGGCGTAAGCAAATTGCTTCACCAACAAAGAAATGATAAAAAAATAATAATAATCATTATTTTGCATTAGATAAAATATTTAATAATGTTTAGTTGGTTCCTGTGATCAGCAAATATTAAAATAGATTTTTGGTTTGATTTTAGAAGGCTGCAGATGAAGCCTTAAATCAAGAGTTTCTGGCAAAATGCAACAAGTTGATTGTGAGTCAATGAGCCTGGCAAAGTTGCAACTTTTCTTCAACAAGCTCAGTGTGCGTGCACGTAATTCAACCAACAAGTAAAATTAAAATTATTGGTGCTGCCGTATGATTCAGACATCAGTACGTTGAAATGGATTGTGGATGAATGACACTGTTGTGAAAACAACACTTTTTACGTAATTCCTACCCACATCATGACAAAGAGAAAAATCTCTTTTGGGAAAAAGAAAATTTAACTTATTTTTCATACAAACACTGAATGAAAAATAATCATCTTTAAGGGTTTTTAAAAAGTGAAAGCCTAAAACAATCACCTTTAGACACTACCTTATAAAATGCTACGCTCTTTGAATTACTAATCAAACAATGTATTTTTATAAATTATAAGTTATATTTACATGTATATCAGATAAAAATGAACAAAAACATCAAAATCTAGAATTAAAATTCCTTTTTTAATAAATTTCGAAACAAAATTTTTTTAATAAAAAAAAATCATAAACATGTAGCAAAGGGAAAAAAAATCCCATTCTGAAAAAAAAAAAGCTTGCATAAATTTTTTTTAAAAAATATTTCCCTTAAAAGCAATACATTGAATTGAACATACATTTTAATGGAACAAATCTGAAACAGAATATATGTTCCAAAATACCAACAACCAGGTTATCCCAAATATAGAGCCAATTTTACCATTTTTGAAACCTAGTTAAATAGTTTAATAAAAACAAATCTAACTTTAAAACACTTACATACAAAAAACTTTTCTTTTGCAGAAAAGAGTGGTATGAATTAAATAACCTATAACTGTTTCTACAAAGCTTGTATAAGACTTCTTTAATTTCATTTAGAATATATATTATGGGTATTAACATTATAAAAAAAATCCTCTAATATCCAAGATATATTTTTTTAATGTGAAAAAAATAGCTTTGATAATTTCCTAAAACTACAAAAGGTAATTGATTAAAAATTTATATAAATATTTTTTCTTACCATAAAAAAATAAAATTGAGTATGTATGCAATTTGCACTTAAGCAATCAGGCAATTAAGAACTAACTTGTATGGCATAAAAATACCAAAATAATAATAATAATACAGTCGAACTTCTATGTAATGAACTTCTCTATTTTGTGATTTTTTTCAAGGAACCAAGAACATTTTGAAAATTTCTTCATAAGATAACTTCCAAATTGCGAAGTGAATTTTCTTATATACGATTTCTTATATATAATATTTTACGAACTTTTCTTTGAACCACTTTTTCCCTATTTCCCAAAATATTTCAGAACATTTCAAACTTGTTAATGCATTTTATGTAGGAAATTACCTTGAATTGTTTTTTGCAGCCACTTTGCTTTAAGAGAAAGCAGCAAAATCCCTTTACTTTTTTGTTATTAGTAGCAAATTTAGCTTTTATTAGTTAAAAATGTATGTAGAATGATAATGTAATGCTGGATAATGTTTTGTTCTATTCTTAATTTTCATGCAGATAATAATTTACAATTGCTATTTTAATTATGTCTAGTGTTTATGAATTTAAAACCTGTTTTGTGTTGCTTAAGTATTTCAAATGGTGATTTTCTATTTAACGAACTTTCCGTATAGCGAACTTTTTATTGAGATTTAGCGACTTCGTTAAACAGAGGTTCGACTGTACTCATAAAATATAAAATGAACAACACATTCTGATAATTTAAAATTGTTCACCTATTAAAATGTAAATACTTTGATTTTTAACTATTAACTATAATCATATCAGAAATGTGAAGGCTGAGATAGTGTTTTCTTCAAAAATTCTTAATTATTATGGATTACTATTGCAAACATTTCATTTTCCATCAATACAAAATAAATTACTTTAAAAAAGCTTTACCATATTAAGATGACAACCTACCCATCTGACTGTCTCCTAGAGTCTAGAACTTCAAATCTTTGTCTCCCTTCAGCTTTTATACGAAGCCCAGTTCTTCCATAACTTCCTTCTTCATCTCGGTATGAACGAATTTCAGCAGTTGTTCCGACACCAGCCAACACACTACTGTATGTTCTACCTGAAAATCTAAGCACAAGGTAATTCAAACATTATGAAAACATAAAACAGTAAAGTTAAAAACTCCGTCCTTGTTAATTTAAATCTTGTTTCTATTTCTTACACAGGGTGCATAGCCAAATTATTCAACAAAAAATAAGCACCTTTAAGCACTTTTCAAGCACTCAAATAATATTTTTAAGCACTTAAAAAAATATCATAATTAAGCAGGTTTGGAAAGTTTTTGACAATTGACGGTTTTATCTGGTTTTAACCGTAATGTCAAAAAAAATTTTCTTTTGGCATTGGTTTTGACAATTGTCAAAATTTTTGAATTATGTAAATCGAATGACCTATCATATGCTACGAACTGACGATGGACCAAAATAGATTGGGGTTAAATTAATTGTGAAAACCTTGAATAGAACAATGTGAACAGGGTTTTTCTGCATAATTCGCAGCGAAAATCAACATGGTAAAGGAAAAATCTCAATTTGGAAAAGGTAAAATTAAGCACTTTTTAAAAACACAATGAAAAAAGCACCTTTAAGGGCTTTTAAAAAACGAAGATCGAAAATAAGCACCTTTAAGTACTTTTAAAAACGCTACACACCCTATTACATCAATAGCATTCCCCTCTATGCAATTTAAAAATCAATTTTACAATTGGACTGTCACCATTCAAACAATATCAGTTTTAAAACTGATACATTGAAATAATAATTTAAAAACAGGACTCAAAATCAGTACTTTAATTGAGAAGGAATGTCGAAATGGACAGTATTTATGCTTACATTCGATGTTATTATTCAAAAGTGTCTTTTTTATTCAATATTTATTTGCTTTTATATATAATTTTCATATTTGTTTGTTTTTATGTTTCAGGCTTATGACTGTACCCATGCGAGATATTTCAGTTCTTTATTGCCAATACAAAAAAGAAATAATATATAGATAAATATAATATAGAATGTATAAAAAAAGTACACAAAAGTAATTTTACCTAGAATTTATTAATCCAAATGTCCGATCAGAATTGATAACATGGATCATCATTTCTATAGTAGAAGGATTGAAGAGTTGAAGTGGCAATGTTTGACCAGGTATGAGTACAACTCCTGGTAAAGCCAGGAGAGGAATAGTTTGACAACTGTCATCATCTAAAACAGTACGACCACTTAACTCTTCCAAATCTGTTCCAAGGTACTAAAACAAAACAATAAATATTGAAACTAAAACAACACAACAAACTAAAGTGTAAAACATGGAATGCCTGATTTTAGAACAAGTACTTATTTATGAATTAATTTTTCCCAGATTATGGTGAATTAATGTACGTACTCAACAACTGTCGTCATCTAAAACAGTATGACCACTTAACTCTTCCAAATCTGTTCCAAGGTAATAAAAAACAAAACAATAAATATTAAAACTAAAATAATATAACACAAACTAAAGTGAGATATGGAATGCCTAATTCTAGAATGAGTACTTATTTATGAATTTAATTTTTCCCAGATAATGGTCAAATAATGTACAAACTCATATTCAATTAATCAAAACCCTTGTGAAAATGGTTTTTCAACGGTTAGCATATTTTCAATTGATAAGTAATTGAGTGACTACAATTAATTTATTAAAAATAACCCAAATATTTCAAAATTAAACGTTATATTACAGGGTGCGTAGACAATTATTCAACAAAAAATAAGCACATTTTAATCACTTTTCAAGCACTCAAAATATATTTTCAAGCATTTTAAAAAATATATCATAACTAGGCAAGGTTGGAAAGTTTTTGTCAATTAACAGTTTTATCTTGTTTTAACCGTCTCGTCAGAAGAAAAAAAAAAACCTTATGGCATTGTTTTTGATAATTGTCAAAAATCATGAAATTTTGAATCATGTAAAACGAATGGCCTTTTCATATGCTACGGGCTTATAATATGCCGAAATATATAGCGGTTGAATTAATTGAAAAAACGTTGAATGGAACAATGTGAACTGCGTCATTTTGCATAATACGTAGCGAAAATCACCAGGGTAAAAAAAAATCTCATTTTGAAAAAGGGAAAATTAAGCACTTTTCAAAAACACTCCATGAAAAAAAAGCACCTTTAAGGGCTTTTAAATAATGAAAATCGAAAATAAGCACCTTTAAGGACTTTTTAAAAATGCTACGCACCCTGAATATTTATTATAGTGAAACCCGCCTATAACAGGCATAAGAATGTGAATTGTCTTTCTCAATGTCTTCTCTTTTATCTAGTCTCTTCCTTTTCGTCCAAATTTTTCCAGTGTCTTGGAAGAAATAGGTTTCTTGCAGATGAAATGCCAACCCTTCTTGTGGGAGATGTAAAAATAGTTGACGGGATTAGCACACGGCCAGCCGAAAAATACATTTTATGCATTTGATAAGTAAGAAATATATAAACCAGCAACTAAAAGAGAATTAAATTTTAAGAAATCAAAAGAATATCTTACAGAATGTAAAGCAGGTAGAGATGTGTCATAAGAGACATTAGGTCCAGGCTGTCTTGGTGTTTCTGTTGAAGAATGACCTCCCCCTTCACTACAATCTAAATAAACGAAGAAGAAAAATTAAGATCTAGTGGAAAAATCTTCATTTACAAAACTTTAGATTGTTGATAAGCTTACCTATTACATTACAAAGAATAATATAATTTTGAATGATATACTACCATGAGTTTTAATTTTAAGGAAACTTATTCATAATACTTTTTTTACAGTGTACAAAAGGTATTATGAATAAGTTTTACAGTACAGGAGTGTGTACAGTGTACTTTTTTTACGGTGTACTTGACTGCTTCACTGATCTATTCCCAAAATTATGAGTAGTACAGATAATATTGTTTGTATAGTTCTATCTAGCAACGATATCAAATTCGCTGATCAATGGCTGTCACTAACCGAATTCCTACATTTGAGATTTTTGTTTACACCAGTTTGAGTGTATATGCAATCTGTAAACAAACTGTGCAGAAAATTTTCAGGGCCTAATATTTCCTCTGAACAAAGTTTAAAATTTTCCAAAAATTTTATTTTTTTGTTAGCACAAATAACTCTTTTAAAAATATTTTTGGAATGTAAAGCTTTTATAATAAAAAAAAACACAATTATTGAATAAACGAGTACATGCGTTAAAAATAATAGAAATCAAAATATAAACTGAAATAGTAATTAATTTATTAAATTAAATTTAAGATCCCTAAGATCATAAACTTAAGAAATTAAAACTACTAAATACACAAGTTGACATATAATAGTTTTTTAATAAGGAAAAACTCTGCAAATTTTTAAAAATTTTAAAAAATAAAAAAAAAATTTAGCAATTTTTTTAGACCAAAAATTTTCTGATAGCTGCCTGAATTACTTCCAAAACCTTGCTCATGCCATCAAACATATTCTGGTCCCCTGCATATAAGCATTAACAGCAAATATAAAGAATAAAAAATAAATTTTATAATTATAAGTTGAGATCAGACATTTATTGGCAACCACTTTAGTTTTACTTTATCCAAAAAATCTGTCTTAATTGTGGCATAAAATAATTAAAATCAATGTTTAAATTGATAATAATTCATACCTCATAGTTATAATATAAACTGAATAGTTAACATACTGATCTTTAAGTACTAAGAGTACCACGTTTTGAGAAAAACCAATAGTTTCAATACTTCTAGTTATGTTTTTTATCCATGATATATAACGTAAAGCATAATTATAGTAGTACATAGTACATATATAATAAAAATTTTGTGTATGAATTAAGATCTAATAAAATCCCCCCCAATTACAAAAAAGCAACTTGCCTCAGGATTTTGACAGTTTTTGTCAGATTTCAACAGTTTTTGACACTTATCGACGGGTTTCTGATGTATCATGTCGAAAACCAGTTCTTGACATCAGAAACCCAGCATGGATTTAAATAGAACTGTCACTTGTTGCTTTTTTTTTGCCTGTTTCAACTGTGATTGTCCTACATCCATCGTCATGTTAAGTTTTTATGTACTGTATTGTATTTCTCAATAAATATATGTTTTAAGTCATTGTAAGAATCTGAAATTCTAAGTAATATAAAGTTATTGCCAGTGTCCAGTAGATGGAAGGATTTCTCATGGTCAATGTGTGTTGTCAGCAAGAAATGTTATTATTTTCCTGCTTTTGGAAAGAGTGTGTGCCATGCCAACGGACCACTTACAGTATGTATGTCACATGCTACATCCAAATTATAAAACATTTTATTGAAAGATCCCATTATTTTTAATAGTATTAACAGATTTGGTTTCGCAGATTTAGTTCCCAGCTTAATTGATTTAAAATTTAAATCTAATAATTTTGCGCAAGTACCATTGCAACTCAATCAACAATTTTGTGTTGTAAATTCTTATTTGAATTTTGGTTAATTAAACTTGTTGAATGATTCTCACTCAAGAGTTTATTAAATAATATCATGAAGCGTTCTAAATAGTAATGTTTTTAAAAAATTTTGATTATTATTTTAATTGCATACGTTGACTATATGCAGATTTACATGAAAATCATTATAAAAAGTAAATATAACTTATTTACTGTTTAATAATTGTAAAATTGTTAATAAATAATAATTAATACAAAGAGATAAAGAAATAATTTGTAGGTAAACTATAATAAACTATATGTTAATAAAAGTAAAATAATCTTGAATTTCACAAGAAAAAACTGAATCATGCTATGTGAATTTTTCCTTCTAATGTAATGTAAATTTCCTTCTAATGTTCTGGTCAACAATTTTATATTATTCATATATATATAAAGATGTTTATGGATAACCAATAGTTAGTTTTCATTAAACTACTCTACACTTGAAGCATTAGTATAGAAACAAAATTTCTTGATTTCTACCCCTCTTAAACACAGAGTGTAAGTAAAAAAAAATTTTTTTTTAAAGAAAAAAAGGTTTCAAATTTTTGTTTTAGTGGTACTACTCTTTCTAACACTCAGCTTGTTCATGATAAAATCCTACTAAAATGCAAAATTCTAATAAAATTTATAGAAACAAAAATCATATTAACAATATTTTACCCAGTAAGGTTGAAAAAGTCAATGATAACAGTAACAACTAAAACTATTTTTATGCTTGCAAAATTGGATAAAGCAATTAAGTGCCACAAAATAATAATATACAATATAAATAACAAAATGTTTAACACGAATTGTTTTTCTTCGTTGTTGTAAATCTATTTTTAAACAATTTTAACTTGAAAAATTACACAACAAAATAAGTAACAGACAAGTTTCACTGCATATTTTTTAACTATGTTTTCTAAGAGAAATTTTTTTTTTTTCATAAAACCTTATGAAAATAAGTCAAATCACTTTCAGAAAACAGAGTAAGTTTTGATATAAAATGCGGTTTCAGTTCTGTTTGCTTGTGCATGTTGAAAAGTGGTTGAAATTTTAATTGACAACTAATTTTACTTGCACTATTAGGGAAATAGTTGTAAATTACATTGGCATCAAGCATCCAATACCAATAAAAATATTTAGTCAAATTGATTAAAAATTTTTTATGAAGATTATAAATTTTTTTGCAATAAATTCTGTTGTAACGGTTGAAAGAGGACTAAAACTTCAATTACCATCCAACACACAGCTCAAGTTAAAACCCAAGCTCTCTAGCGAGGCTGAAAAGAGAACAAACTCTTTTCGACAATAAAATAACAATAAATTCAAGGACTACTATTATATAATTATTAGTGATCTCACATTTCAATGAGGATATTTCAGTATTTATGATCTGTTGCGCCAACTACAATCGCCAAGGCGCCAAATAGATTTTAAACTTGCAAATTTTTGTAGAAAAAAACATGTAGATGTTTGCCTGGGGGTTGGCTACGAGTTATACATTTTGAGTTAGTCCCTTTCTGTGATGTTTTTTTTTAAGTTTCTGCCGGAAGCTGCCAAGACTTGGCGATTATTCTGCCACAGATCAGGATACAGAAATCTCCCCTTTCAACGATCAACGTATAAGAATAGTATGTTGATTCAGTTTTTTATTTTCAGTTTCATATTTTGGTCCCTGTAATCATCACAAAATAGCATATTTCATCATAATTGTGAACATTACATATTCTTTGCTATGCAAAAATTCATTAAATTTTTTTTTTTAAAAAAAGCTTACTAAATACATGTAAATGGACCAGTGAACATGTGTATGGGCTAGTTATTTCCTCTAATTACTGGTTCCTTAAAAAAATATTATAATTGCTATTCCTGATCAGTGTGCCACATCCTATACATAGGAAAGAGATACCTAGAGAGGAACTTATTTAGGTGCAAGACCAACTAAAAATTGCAAGAAGCAAGATCCAGACAATAGCGTTGACGGTCGTATTTGAAGGAAAGCGATCTATTTATTTCGGATCGTTTGATTTTATTTTTATATTCGACAGGGTTGCCGCTCTAATATGGAAGAAAAAAAATTCCCTGTGTTTTCCTTATAGAGGACATATTTCAATATCGTGATTTGTGGCAGAATAATCGCTAAGTCTTGGAAACTACCGCGCAGTGCTCCGCGAGAAACTAGAAAAAAAAAAAAAACAACACAGAGAGGGACCAACTCTAGAGGTATAACTCGTAGCTATCCCCAGGCAAACATCTGCATGTTTTTTTTTTTAAATTTGCAAGTTTCAAATCTATTTGGCAGTTGTAGTTGGTGAGACATATCACAATACGGAAATATCCCCGTAGATATTATACACAATATATTAAGAGGAAATACACTATCACTGCGCTTTTGTGTGAGCTATATTGTACTTTTTAAATTGCATGTTTTAAATCTGTTTGGTATCTTGGCGATTGTAGTTAGCGCGACAGATCACGATTTGGAAATATCCCCCAATATTTCAAATAAAAAAGGAACAAAATTATATGACAGCTCTCGAATCTTTAAATCTATGTTACAAAAGTGCTTAATCCAATTTTGAAATAAAAATGCAATAAGCCTCTACAAGTTTACGGCTAAAAACTGAAAAGCTACTTTCAATGAATTGTTATCAAAACATTCCTTGTAAAAAGAAAAACATAAAATGAGACAAATATAACGTACCTTTTTTCTTTTTGAGCAGTTTTAGGAGGAATTTAGCCATAAGTCTTTACAAAAAGCACATTTACACAGTTCACAGTCACGTCAATATATAGTTACACAAAAGTTCGTATAACAGCCAGAAGAGCAAAAGATGAAACTTGAATGTCAAAACGAAATCTTCAAAGAACTTGTAGGTATCACAACAAAGTTATTTCAGTTTATGTTTTCTGGTCTAAATTAGGTGCACAAACTTAATAATCTTTTAACGAAAAATTTAAATGCTAAGTACAATAATACGCAGTCGAGTTAAACAGTTATAAAGGAATTACCATAAAAAAGTTAATTAGCATAATTCAGGTCTTGAACAAAAAAGCAAAATAACTTGACATATTACCTGAAGAATTGTCAGATGATTCTTCGTCTTCATCCAAATCACGTTCAATACGTAAATCAATCAAATCGTCCATGTCCATGTTTACTAATAGAAAACAAAACAAAACAAGTAACAAAATATTTAGAACCGATTGTAGTTTTGGACCTGGTAAAACTTTAAAGCTTGAAAAAAAATTTTCAGGTTACAATTATATGTCCACAGGTTAATTTTAAGAACGGCAACGTTTGACACGCTGTGGACTGAATCAATACCTCCTAGATTGAAGAAAGCCAAAGGACGGAAAACGATGACTCATACAGTTAGGCCCAGATTTGCTGATCACTTCTGACGAAGCTTCTCTTTTTCCCTTCTGTTTCTCGACACTTTTTCGTTACTCTTCTACTAATTTTTTACTTTCTACAAATTATTATTATTATTTTTTTTGTCTAGATTAAATGTTCTTAAATTGTGTAAAAATGCTTAATATATTTATTTGTTTTCAGAAATGATTAACAATAAATCAATTCTAACAAAAATAACTGTTGTGTGAATGAAAAAAAATATATTTTTAAGCATTAAATATCAGTTTTATTTTATAAATTGGAAAATTTTATCTAACTTTTTGTTATAAAATGTATGGATTAAAAACAAAGAAATATATTTTTAAAGGGATTTTACACATTTATTATTATTATAGTTTTGACATAAAACTAAGAAAGGGGTCTAATTTTTATAATATGATACTTACATTTTTAGTAGATGATTATTTTGGATTTTAATGATTATGTTTTGCATGTTATTAGAACTAGAGCATACGAAATAAAATAGAAATTGTTTATAAACAATGACATAAAATGAGCTTAAAAAAATTTAGAAAATCAAATGCAGTCTTCAAACAAGGTTTAGATAGTAAAAAAAAACATATCAAAAGCATGATTATAATTTGTATTTTTTTCCTGTGGAAGTGTGATTGTTAGAAGTGATAAACTAAAATTAAAGTAAGCAACCTTAGATAACAAATATTTTATTAAATAGCAAATTCAAAAAACGATAAATAAAATGTAAACACAAATTTTACTGAAATATGTTAAAACTTTCAGTAACATTTAAAAAAGTATAATTTTTACCATCACACTGATAAACTAAAATAAAGTAAGCAACCGTAGATAACAAATATTTTATTAAATAGCAAATTCAAAAAACGATAAATAAAATGTAAACACAAATTTTACTGAAATATGTTAAAACTTTCAGTAACATTTAAAAAAGTATAATTTTTACCATCACACTGATAAACTAAAATAAAGTAAGCAACCGTAGATAACAAATATTTTATTAAATAGCAAATTCAAAAAACGATAAATAAAATGTAAACACAAATTTTACTGATATATGTTTAACTTTCAGTAGCATTTAAAAATAATTCTAATGTCATTTAATATCTCTTTTCTAATGTCATTTTCCTTGAAATGCATCTCACATACCTATAACAAAATGAATACAATATTTAAATGTGCATTTAAAATAAATAGTACATACTATATTCATGTATGAAAAATTAATAGATTTTTGTAGAAAAATTAATAGATTTAAATTTCATAATCAAATAAATTACAATATATTATGGTCAAACAAAAATGTTTAAAGTTTGAGCAAAAATTTAATAAAATACTAAAATTATTAATATTTTTATAAAATAAAACTCTATAAAAATAACTATATATTACAATAGTTTGCGATATGATTGATAAGAACAACTTAATTATTATAAATAATTTATCCACAATTTAAAATAATTTACTCTTAGTAAAAATATAATAAAGAAGCATAATTAAATTTTTAAAAATAAGAACAAATATTACTCACTTTAGAATTCTTTGCAACTTCAAAATCTCTTGGCATGGCGGCAAGCCATTTCTTACGTATTGGGAAATCCAAAATTTAATGCTTTTGTACCATCAACTTTGTAAAATCCTCTGCAGTTTGGTACACAGCACTCATTGGCAATTATCCATAACACTAAGAATTAAATTAATGCTGACATTTACAACATTTGTTGAATAAATATAAATTTTACGAAGAACGTTGACACCAGAACACACACGGTTGTTTACAAATTCAAATCAAAAATATTCGCCAATTGGCTGAATGCCGACACAGGTTATAATACTTGAGAATATCGCCAATGGCTCGTTTGATCAGATTCGGAGTTTTTCGTAAAAATAGCTACCCTGACTGGTTTCCCTCTGGGCCTAACTCTACTACGTCATCATCGCCTATAGTAACCCGTCGTGAGGCTTGATTCCTTTCTAGGAGGTATTGACTGAATACACAACAAACAATTTAGAAACGAGCTCTTTCTCTAACGGTTAGATTATTACTAAAAAAAAAAAAAAGATATTTTGATTGAAGATTAAAAAGTTAAAAATACTTTTTGATCTATTAATATTAATAAACCTTTTACTATTAAAATATAGAAATAAAAAAAAAATCCTTCTAAACGAACTATTACATATAGTGACATCTATCGGAAAATTTTTTAACTATTTACAAATTAACCTTCCTGAAACTTGTTTATCTATATTAATTATTATCATTTTTATCATCTTCAAATCAGCGCAAAATGAATCAACTTAAGTTGTTTTGTTTGTAAACACGATAACTACATGCTCACTTAGCTACAAAGCAAATCTTACAACTCAAACGTGGTGATTTTCATTCACAATTAAAATCAGTGAACAAAATAATTTAATCTTTGATTTCGAATCTTTCCTAGAACTCCTAGAATTTTGGATAAGTACCAGAAGATAATAAATCGCATGTGACAGTGACTAAAAAAAAGGCAGTGTCTATTACACCGACTATCGGTAAGATAGCCTCAGAGCTATCGCGCCGACGTTGACAACAGCGCCACTTTACAGAAACTAATTCATCGGTACAATAGCTATAAGTTATGCTTTTCTACCTGTGTATGTGAAATTGGTAATGGGTTGTCATTTGTTTGATGGGTTATCATTGTTTCACCAACAACAAAAAATAAAATAACATTATTTCTTTTTTCCTTAAAGCGTATAAAAATTTTCATAGAATTTTTAAAAACTAAATTATTTATTAACATTATATTGGATTTATTTAAATATATTAATTGTTTCTTTCGACTAATTTATATTTTAATTAATAATTTAAATAAAGTTTTTACTAAAGTACAAATAAAGGTGTCTTTTCCTACTTTTTTTCTGGTGAAGTATATCTATTTTTTATTTATCATTTATTTCAAAGGGTACCAAAATTTTCGAAATTATTATTTTTCTTTTAATTTATAAATTTTTTGAGACAGTTTTAGGGGCGATAGCTATTACGGTTATTTAAATAAATTATATTAAACTTAATTGTCTGGTTGAAAAATATTTTTTAATAATAATATTTCATAATTATAATTTAAATTCAACTGTTTTTATAATAATACACTACATAAAGTGACAGAGGAATTAATGGTATACCATTAAAATATATGAAAATATGTTTTGCGATACAGCTTTTTATAATACATCTAGCATTTGAACATAATATATTAATAGTTATTTATTTTTGTAAAGAATTGTTGGGACTGCGAGAGAAAACATTTTGCCTTTTAAATTATTAATGTTATTAACTTCATATTGATCAAATATATTTTATGTAATTTATTTTCGGTGGTTGACTTATAAATTAAATGAAGATTAAATAACTTTTTTCAATAAATTATGTATCCAATAACGAGGATTTAATGGCAAAAAAATTTAATTTTTGTCTTATTTAACTATCAAAAGTAATTAATTTTGCTTAGTCATTTAATTCCAAAATTCTTAGTGAATGACGGATTCCAATGACAAAATCCAACCCATCGTCCAAGGAAACCTCTCACTTGGTTTTATAATGCAAAAATGCAGAGTGGGAGCTCCATCCAAAGACAGATACTTTGAAACCGTGTTTTAGGAATCTATATCTACACTCAACATTTTGTCTTCAGATTAATGTTTTTAAATTTAAAATGATGGGGAAATCATTGGCAATATTTAAAGTGTGCATTCACATTTATAATGCTTGGGCCCAACGTTCTTACTTACTTGCGTTAAAAATAGCTATTTTAGGCTCGATATATCTGTAATGAGTAGAGCAGCGAACACTTCACGTTAATGAAATATTACCTTTACAATTGTCAAAAAATACACTTTAGGCAGCTCCAGAATAACTTGAAGTGTTAAAATGAAGCACCTAAGGTTGTTGAACAAATAGTTCCATAGCTAGGTGTAAAGAATTATATTTCAGGTTGATAAGTAATAACCTAAGGTTGAAAAAGAAACACCTTAAAGTAGTAAATATCTACCTCTCCTCAAATGTAAGATAAAACACCTCAGGTTGTTACATATACCTCTGGAGGTATATTTGAGGTAAATTTTGAGATATTCATTTGAACCCTTTTCAACCTAATGACATATTTAAATATTAATTTCATTTTTACCTTTGAAAAATACCTCAATTTATCCTTAAGGGCACTCTAAATAACTTTTGATCTAATGATCAGAGACCTTCACGCTTAGGGCTCAATCTTAATGGTTCAAGAGATGGGTGACCACAAATATGCTAATTAATTAGAGTCGACGATATTTTAAGTTACGAAGAAGTCAGACAAAAAAAAAGTACTTTCTCTGAATAAACATATACCATTTTTGGAAGGCTACAGACAGATTTACGAACCCCCTAAATATAGGTGGAAGCGGCAACAATTTATAGCCAGGAGAAGTTAATGTAATAAATCTTACTATTTTGTGTATTTCGCTACATCTCGAGAACTTTTAAAGCAAATTAGATAATTCTATGCAAAAAATTAATTTTTAGTGAACTTTCATTATTTTATTCAATAATGGTTGAAAAACTTTTTAAAAGTAGGTATACAATTCTTTGCACCCATTTTAAAAATTATAATTTTACAAGACAAAATTTGAGCGAAATCGATCGAATAGTTCCTGAGAGATCGAAGTTTAAATATCTAGCCCTTTTGAAATTCAATTTCCAAGAGACTATTCGACTGATTTCGCTCAAATTTTGTATTTTGCCATGTAAAATTATATTATTTAAAAACTGATGCAAAAAAACTTGATAACTTTTCAAAAGTTTTTTTTACCAAAATTGAATAAAATAATAAAAAATAATGAAAGTTTACAAAAAATTATTTTTGGATAAATGAATTTTATAAGTGTGTGAAAATTTTCTTCGATTCGCTTAAAAAATTTTGATGTAACACAATGCGTAAAGTAAAATTAACATTAAGAGGTCCAAACTTTGGAGCACTTTCTTGACCGCCATATTTTATGGACTGCTGCTCTACCCGTATATTTTGGGGTCTAGAAATCCAAATCCGTCAAAAATGGTATGCTTATTGGAAGAAAGTGCGATTTCTATTTAATTTTGGCGCTTAAAATATCGTCTGTACTAAAATTAGCACATTTGAGGTCACCATGGTGACCTCAAATGTACTAATTTTAGTACAGACTTGCAAGTCCTAGACATCTTATCATCAAATCAAAAGTTATTCAGGGTGGTCCAGTACGTTGTTTTTTTCCTTTTGTTGCGCATTGTACATTCCAGGCTGAAAAACGAATGGAATGTATGTTACGATACATTTCAGGACAAACATCCCTTTCTGCCATTAAAGGATAGTCAATTCGTTTTTACTATGGCAAAATATTTTCAGTTTAAAATAGCTTTGCTTCTAATCTTGATGGTTGAAGGCATATCAGCTTCAGGGACAGGGGCAATGTTTTAAAAGCGTACTTGTTTGTACAGTTAGATCGGATCATGATCAATTTCCAAGAATTTCTCTTTTGTGTTAAACTAAAACTACATATGTAACTAATGGATGAAGGGTCATATTACTTCCTAATTCAGTCAGGATGCAAAAAAAAAAAAAAAAAAAAAAAAGCGTTAAGTTTTTTTTCTTCCATAATTTTAGTCTATTTCAGATTTTTCCTTTTTTTTCAATATTTCTTAGTTTACTTAGAATATATTTAAAATTTTATACATATCTATGATGACCAGGAGAAGTAATTAAAATTTACAAATACAGTAAATCCTGTTTCTGTGCGGTCCTTATTTATGCGATTTTGGTTTTGTGCGATTTATTTTTATGCGGTATATGAATCTTAGCGGCGTTAGCGCTAGTTTAATTTTTCCTATCAATGTACATATACATGTTGTGGACGAACTCTGATTACGTGGTCTCTCCTTGACAACGATGTATCTGGACTTCGCGATGCTCTGTTCATTTATTTTAAACAATCTCTTGATAAGGCAGAGTCAGTTACGTACATACGAGGGCAGGGTTCCCACTCTATGATGATATTGAAATTCAAGGACTTTCCAGGACTTTTCAAGGATCTCAACAAAATTTTCAAGGACCTTAATCTAAGACCAATTTTAAAAATTATTCTCTTCTATTTTACTAGAAGCAACAATGCTTGTTGTGGCAATAATTAATTTCAAATATAATACCTAAATGCTTTGCCTATATAGAGAGAAGAGAGTATATGTATTATGGACAAAAATTTATATTTTTTTAAAAACAACCCTACTGGTTTTACATATTAATTCACAAAATCATTTTCAGCACAATCTATAACTAATGGTAATGAGGTGTTAATGGTGAAATCCTTTAATCCTGTGTATTTCCATGTGAAGGCTGCATGAAAGACAGAGCTAAATCTTAGGTATTCCATATTCCATGACTATTCCATAACCACCCCTCCTCTCCCCTATTAAACATCGTTTCTGAAATTATTCATCCATAATTTACACAACCTTCTCTAAATGTTATGCAGCAACAATTCTTTCTGAAAATAAAAATTAGAAGGAACATATCCCATTTTCACCTTGTTTAAAAGCATTATTCGTTATGTGTAATCCACAACTGCCAATGAATATGACCTGGTGGGAATATTTCTCTTTTAATTCACACTGAAGCTTCTAATAGAATTATCAATTGACATAGGGTCCATCCATGGATAATTGAAGTATTTTAGAGAGCTTTTAACCATCATCCATGCATTTGCAAAATGAGGACAAAATATTTTCTACAGTTCCATGACCCATAAATTGGGAGGTAAGATACTTAGTGCAAACTTTATTATCAATTCCTTACCATAATGTCCATCTGCTTAGATTGTAGAGACTGATTTAACGTCTCATCAAAGAGAACAGTGTAGCAATCAACATTCTTCAGCTCATTTATAAGAATCCCTTTGAAGTACAGTGCCAATCAAAAGGAGCTCAAATAGGCTCACTTTGTGGCACTACAAAAAAATTGTCTCGCTATACAGCTATAAACAAACATTTCGGAGAACAATTTACTAATCCCCTCACAGGAGTTACATGAATAATTACTAGTGATGCACTTCAGACTCCAGATAATTTCAGCATCAAGCACATTCCTTTTGACCAGATAAGAAGACAATGTTACCTCGGCCACTAAAGTTTCTGTTTCACATGGGGCACACGATGTTGAAGGAGTATTTACACCAGATGAATTAGATGTTGATGTCTTTGGAAAAAGAGAACTCAGGGCATGAGACTGCTTTTTTGTTTTACCTTTCTTTGATGTGTGATTTCAGAGCAGATTCTTCCATTTTCGCGATATCGATCTCCTTCATGCATAATCGGCACTTGGCTCTGAACTTCTTTTCGGGCATCGATAAAATCCATTCTTTATAAGCTTGATTATCCATCCATTGGGGATTAAAATAGCACTTCCCAGGCATATCTAGTCTAAACTACATAACACAAATACGAAGCCGTGCCTTTGCGAATACGCTTTACAATAAAGTTTTGAAATGACGCAAACGTAAGGACAAGTGCGGATGGTAAAACGCAGTGGCGTATCTAGGGTATGGCAGGTATGGCGAGAGCCATGGGCGCATTATTTGAAAAAGGCGCAAAATCAACCAACACCAACGTCTTTCTTTTTTTGAATTTTTCAAAATATTTTGATATTTTGCTTGTTTTAAAAAAATTAATTTAACATGCATACAAATACAAATTTTAAAAACAATAATACAAATTTCAAAAAAATAAATAAAACATTGAAAAGAATCATTTAGAAAACTCTCCAGAATGCAGAATAAAAACTTCCAATGATCCGATCCTCAGATAAATCTTTATTTTTCCAGTACCACAAGCAAAAAGACAAGATAAACATCTCTTCATATCACATTACCAGGATGTAAAAGGGCAATTATCTGGGGGTGAATAGAACACCTGCAGGCATAGAGAATAGCCCTTTGGTGGTGACAAAGGGCAAAGAGATGTGAAAACCATGGGGTGTCCCTGTCCAGTGCCCAATTATCATACCCTAAAATGCTTGTAGATCTTAAATTTTATCAGGGGTGAAAATCACTTTGAAAAGCGGCTTTCGAATTTGTGGAATATACAAATAGAACCCTTGCTGTAAATTAGCGTAAATCCTTTCAAAAAGGGAGGTTTTGTCACACATGGTGGGAATCACTGTCACAAAACATTTAAATACTAAAAACAGGAGGTGCCTCTGCCTTGCTTAAACCAATGGTAATACTCAACAATGAATAAACCCCATCTATTCTTTTTTTATGAAGAAAAAAAGACAGCCATAAGTGTAATTTAAACGAAGTATTAGGATTTTCCTAAAATCAAGGATTAAATTGTAAGTAATCATTTCTTATTTATTGAAATCATGCTCACTTAATTATTTCACGTTATATTTTGTAGCGATCGATATACTTTCTAGCAATGCCAACTGCTCCACTTTCTTTAAAATATTTTATTCAGTGGTAGTTAAAAACGAAACCATGCAGAATTTAAGATAATTCTGGTAAAATTTATAATTCTCACCTGGAACAAAATTATGTTTCACATGATTTTTTTCAATTATTTATTATTTATATGTAGAAAGGGAAAATGGTTTTACATTAAATAAACAAAGAATCATACAATAAATGTAACTTTTGCACTCAATAAAAAATATTTTTCTATATGGAGCAGAGAAAGTTTGCATCTCTGTATATGTAGATTGAGAGGGGCGTTTACTACATTAGAATATTTTGTTTTTGTATAGAATTATTTTTATAAAACAAAGTAATTTAATATGCACAATGATATTTTGGTGATAAAAAGTGAACTTCGTGTAATTAAATGCTCGTTATTGTATTATTATTAAAAACAATGTCTTAATTATAAGAAAAAACGAATGTTAAAATTTGAAATGTTGGAAACATAATTTTTCAAGTTTCCTGAAAAATTATTGCAATAAGTAAATATTTTTGTGTAAATTACGTAGCATTGGCTCAGTTAAGCGTGCCAACTATGGAGAAATAGATTTCTTTTCATTCATTAAAAGATAGATTTTAGGTTTAAACACTCATAAAATTTTTATTTTTAATTGATTAATTTATTTATTGAATGAATAGATTAAGGAACGTATCGTTAATTGTTCAAACTGATCTTTTTTTTAAAATTTTTTTTTTGCTCTTAAGTCACAGAAATATTATTCACACACAATTTTAATTTTAAATTAATAACTTAAGCTCAAGTTTAAATAATTCTTTTGCTTACAAATTGAGAAAAAAAAAGAGTTGTGAAATTTATCAAGACCTTACTTAGTATTTTTTTTAATTTCAAAGCATCTTATTTGTCCATTATAATTAAAATAAAATGGAAAAAAATATCATTGAGGCTATAATATGTATTTTATAACTATCTATTAAAGCAGCACAATAACAACAATAATTCTTTTTTCATTATCCCTTTATTTTAAGAAAATAAGAAAAAAATAATGATAAACATCTTATAGAAAAATTCGAGCTTGTTTATTTATGAAACATATGCATTTTTAGAGAAATTCAAAAAGCCCTCTCTCCTCAAAATATTCAACAGATTTATATCTCCTTTTTTTAAAAAGAGCATTTTAAACCTAATTAAATTCGATTAATTTTGGAAAGATTTATTCGGATAATGGCTTTGTCAAAAAATATCGATTGTTAAATCCTTTATTTTATAGATGAATTAATTATTTGTTGCTTGTAAACTGAAGTTGCATTTTAATGTAAAGGTTCTCGATTGGGAAAATTTTTAACCGCTTAAAATTTTAAACTTACTTATTACCCCAGACAATATTTAAATTTAAAAAAAATATCTGTGCATCATTAAATGTTTAAACGAATAACCGCTAAGGCAAAAATTTACTTTATTAATAATTATGCATTTGTCGATCTATGTGTTAAGATTAAATTTGATCATATGAACTTCAAATCATTTTTTCTGTAAACGTGCATTTCGTCTCTACCTTCTTTCTTTTTAATATTTTCAACTAATTGCCGCTTGAGTGCAAATTTTACGAAACGACTTTTTATTAACTAAGGTTTAACGTAGTAATTTGGTCACATAACAGACTACTTTGGTTTCAATAAACCGTAACTATAGAAAATTTTCAGAACTATTTAAAATATTTAATAATAATATTACATTACCTTCCTTTAAAAAGCATTTTATGCCCGCTCAAAATAATATTTTTTTAAACTAATTCATTTAGCAATTTTTTTATCATATCTTTTATGGATTTTTTAACAATACCCTTGGTACCTTAGCCATGGCCATGTTTGGAAAAATAAGATTATTGTAAAACAGTTTTAATTTATTGCATTAATTCAAAATATTTCTTCTTAGAAATAAAGCTTTTATCCTCCATTTTCTTTCTTTATTTATTTTGTGAAATATGCGAAAATTGTGTGACAAATTCAAATATGAACAAAAGAAATCAATGCGTGTTTTTAATATTAGTGCAGATTTTCTAAATGTGTTTTCAGTTATTATATTGTACTTTTGTTACTTTTTTGTTTCTTTACATAAAATACTTTACTCAAATTTAAAGGAAATATATTAGGGGGAGGACCTGTTTTGTAGTCTAAGGTTCTGGGGAGTACGAAGATCAAGAACCTAAATTCGATGAAAAATGTTTTCATTAAGGGGAAGTACGTTTTTACATTTGATTTTATTGCTCAAGTTATTGTATGCACTAATTTCTATGGATTTAAAGAAAAATAAAGTAACTTACAATTTTATCGTAATATTTAATTTAAAATAAAAGATTGAACGTTTCACTATCGAACCATTAAAATTGTAATAATACATGATTATCTGATACTAATAATTAGGATTATCAAAGGTCAAAGGTAATTCTTTTTCTAATTTACTTGATGGGTTCCAACCACCTTCGAACTTATGTGTATAAAATGAACAAACAAGAATTAAAGATAAGAATTTTTAACTTAAATATACAAACTTTTAATTAAATATTTAAAACTTTTGAATAGTTCCAAGTCTACAATACGATTTAAAAAAAAAGTTTTATAATCCTAAAAAGAAGAAAAATTCGAAACGAAACTAAAATGTCTATACTTTAATTGCCTTTATTTTCTTTTTAAAAATTTCAACCACGATGCCGCAAAAATATGTTCATAATAGTTTCCATTTTCTCAACCTACTTTGACATTAATTATTAACAATATCATTAAAGAAGATTTTTCTTGAATTATCACTAATAATCACTCGAGTTTAGAATATATTAAAGATAATAAAATTAACTCGATTGCGACTTTTGATTTCCAGGATCTTTTCAATAGCATTCCCCTTTTTAAACTAAAAGATGTCTTTTGAAATTATTATGATTTTAAAAATATCCTTAATTGCGATTTTCATTGTATTTTTAATAACTACCTTAACAGTGGAAAATAATATTTTTTCAAATTGATGGAATACCCCAAGGATCTAATCTTTCATCTCTCTTAGCTAATTTATTTTTGCACTATTATGAAGAAGAAAATCATGCACTTATTAAATATGTTTTTAGATTTATTGGTGATTTAATTATCTTTAATTTTCAATACAATTAATATCTTTAATTTTATACAATTTTATTAAATAATATTTACCGCAAAGAATTAATCTTGCTTTGTAATCATGATGATAACATTAATTGAATTTTTTTAGATTTGGGTATTATAAAAGAAGAAAATATCTGTTTTGATGATTTAAACGATAAAAGAAATGATTTTAATGTAAATAAACTAATTACTTAGAATTTTAATGTTTCTAAAATATCTATTTAAATACCATGTTTAATCAAATGAATAGAATTAAAAAAACATAAAGTAATGTTTCTTTCTCCCAAAAAAATAGACAAACTCTTCAAAAACTTGAAGAAAAAAAACAATTGATACCCAACTAAATTGATAAAATTCTATGTGAAATCATTGAGTTAATTGTATGTTATTATAAATAAGTTAATTAAAAACTTCTTGGTTAATTTATATAATTTTTACCACGTGCAAATCTATTTCGGGCAAATCCGTGGCTAAAAATATGTGCCAAACGGCAATTCATGCTTCTCTCTTTTTTTCTTTTTAAATAAATGTTATTTTTCTAAAATCATTAAAATTGTATAATTAAATGTCGACCTATTAATTATTAACTTATCCAGAATAATATCAACTCGCGCACATCCATTTTCGAGCCAATCCTTGGTAACTTACAAATCAAACGCGCTTATATATATATATATATATATATATATATATATATATATATATATATATATATATATATATATATATATATAATATTTTAAGAAGGGGCGCCGATAGGGAGGATTGCCATAGGCGCCATTTTCTCTAGATACGCCTCTGGTAAAACGGCAAATTTATTGAAAACTGCAAGGCACATATTGTTACGAAATTCGAGAGTATTCCAGTTTCGATAAGAAAAAGAAGATCTAAGCATATGTGACAGAAGATGAAGTGGAGTCTCTCCCCGAACGCATTGATTATCTGCTGTGCTCCGCGTGCTTGGCAGACACCAAGACGCTAGGCCCCGTTAGAAATGGTGGCGTTAAAAACCACGTGAGAAAGCTCGGGAACAAAACAGAAAGAACGAGAAAGATCCGCGGGTGTTTTATAAAAAGGGCCGCCGGCAGTATTGAACAAATTCAAGGACCTATCAAGTTTTTCAAGGACCTAAGACGTTTTTCAAGCACTTTCAAGGACCTAAATTTAGCAAAAAATAATTCAAGGACTCTCAAGGACCGTGGGAACCCTGGAGGGTCACTCTGAAATTTTTGAGATACAATTTGGTGTTTAAAGTTACACTTCATGAGGTTTACAAGCAATTGACCAGTCGACCGTCGTCATAAAACTGATCACCGATTTTATGGTACTAAGAAACAAATCAATTGAAATCCTATCTTCAAGCTATTGTTAACCATTTCAGAAGATGCGCGTTTTGCTTACGACGAGTAGCAGCAAACTATTTAACGCATAATTTGAAAACTTCTCCATGTACTTGGACAATGAAGAATTAATTATTTTTAAAATTTCTTTAGGTCTAATTTAATTGAAAGCATTCTCTCATAAATCATTGATGTATTTTTTTTTAAGTCCAACTTTTTTTATGCGGTCCCTAAGCACCGCATAAATTTTTTTTTTAAGGTACTATATCATACAAAGTTGTTTGTTATACGTAATAACTTATAATTTTTTTTGTATGATTTCTTTTATGCGGTCCCTATCCAACGCACAAAAAAAGGTTTTACTGTATGTTTTTCTTGAGTTTATGATTATAATAACCATTTACTAATAAAAAATAAATATTTATCAGGAATATAAGCTTATAAAGTATCTGGCTCTCCCTTACAAACAAATAAAATAAACTGTGTTTTTAAGTTTCGCCTTTGAAAATTTGATTTCCAGAAACTTCTGTGATCAATGATTTTTTGAAACGTCTGAACCTTCGATCTTAGGATCACTGTTAGCGAAAAATTCGGGATTTTTCCAGAGCGTAATCAGCCCTGCCTATTGACAAAACAAGTTACGATTACTTTTGGACCACTGAAAGCTAAATTTGTCACTTTACCACTTAAGAGAATTATTGTAAATAAACTTAGAATTTTTTCTGCCTTACGGGTAGAAGTCTCAAATTTCAACTGAATTGCTATAGATCTGTGTCTGATGCGCAAAAAACTAAACATCTTCAAAGTTACAAAATAATCCTTTAAGTATTTCTTGAGAAATTTAAAGCACTTGTTCTTTGAACCTGGGACATAGTATAAAATGTCCTTTCACTAACCTGGAGTAGACACAAAAATAAGTTAAAAAATAAAATTGTGTGAAGATAAACTGCTGGAATCTTAAGTAACTCAGATTTATTTGTATTGTCATTTAAGATTTAAAATTAATTAAATACGATTTAATTTTTTCAGTGCCTGTATCAAAGTAATACCATGTTTGGTACTATATATGTTTGATATTATACATATGTTGTGGAGGTTAAAATTTTTTAAGTTCCACTTATTTAAATTAAGAATCAAAAATAAAAGATAATTTTCAAAGTAAAATCTTCATAAAACAGAGGAAGTTGATAAATAGGAATTTTATAATCAATATTTAAAGATTAAGTGTAGGAAAGAAAGGAGTAGATTTTTTAAAAATTTATTCTCGAAACATTTCTATAAATACAAAACCTTGTATATTATCAAAATTTCATCAAACACAAATGCAGGAAGAAACTAAACTTTTATTAGACAAAAATGTAGCAGATTTAAAAAACTAAATATAAATTTATACAATTAGGATTAGAAGCAAGCAATCACAAAGTTGAAAGAAACATATACTACATAAATTACAGTTAAAAGGAACATACTGAATGCAAATTTATTGAAAGTAAAGTACTATTCTATCAAAATAGGTAACACCTATACCTAGAAACTTAATTATTTAACAACTTGGTGGGAAAATTTATGTCATTGAAGTCCATCAGAAATTAATAATGAAAGGTAAATGATGAGTTTTTATGTGGACATTTACTTGAAATTTGACAATGGTTAAACAAATATTTTTTTTTTTAAAAAAAGGCAATAAAAATTACTAATTAAGAAATAAAGTTTGTTTCAGAATTAAAAAAAATACAAAGTTGGCTTACACATGACAAATATTTATTCAAAATTGGCTTACACATGACAAATATCTATTCAAAATATATCTCACAGGAAGAAAATCAAAATAAGCTAAAAAAAAGTCTAAAAAGTTTAGATTTTGAACAATACTTTTGCTCTGGAGGCTGCAGAGGGCCGACACAGGAATAGTGATACCACTGCGAATAAGAGTCGCACAAAATAGTATCACCATACCGCAATCTTGTTTGCATGAATAACATTCCCATGTCATCATTCTCGATTTTGTAAAATCACATTTTTAACCAATAGCCACCCATCAGAAGTAAAGAACAGCTTCACTTCATTATACAAGAAGAAACCATACAAGAGATTCCATACAAGAAGAAACCTTCTCTATACCACATTCTATAGCAGCTTCTTCTTCAAAATGCCTTTATTTATGGTCTTCGATAATGTCTCTTCATCTACAAAGCAGTTCATAAGCATATTTTTTTCCCTCCAAAACTGCTTTTCTTGTAAAAGGAGTGGGCCTATTACCTTTCTTCCTCTTCAAACCAACAACTTTTGTCGTTAAACCTAAAAATATAAAATATTTTAAGAAAAAAAAAAGCTAGATAAAAGAAATCATTGCAGAAGATAAAAATTGCTAAAATAAAAATAAAGTAGTTTTTAAGGACGATGGGAACCCGGCATAAATAATAGAATTAATTTTTGGGCCATTTAATGAGTGATTTTTTTTTTAAATATGCAAAACAAAACAAAAAAAAAGGAAATTTTTTTTTTAATTTTAGAAAGAATTGCTAAATTGTGTATTGTAATCTCATTTGCTAAATTGTGCAGTTAGAAAAGCTAAGGAAGGGAAAATAATAAATCTGACCAAATTGAAATTGTTTTAATGCAAGATTAATATACTTGTTCCTTTCACATTATTGTTGCATTTATATTTTATAATGTTAGAGTTAAAAATTGTGTCTTTAACAATAAAAAAGATTCAAATACAGTGGTACCTTGAGATACGAATGCCCTTACATACGAGTTATTTGAGATACGAGGAATGGCCTTGCAAGCCCTTCTCGTCCTCGACAATGCTCCCGTTCACCCACCGAGCCTCGAAGTCTATAGCCGAAAATTGTGCTGTCGGCTAAGTCCGTAGCTTTGAAGGATTTGAACTCAAAGTGCCAGCAGAGGAGGAGATTGTGCCTCTGAGAAAATCCATGGACCTGGTGATGGGTGAGCATTCGGGCGTACTGCAAGAAATTGGATTCGAGGAAGAACCAGAGGTGGAGGAGGTTATCTCTACAAATGAGATAAAAAAATTCTTGGGAATGTGGAAGAGAATTTCACAGTTCGTGGAAAAGAAACACCCTGAAAAAGTTGAAACTGGTAGTACATTGGAGCTATTTAATGAGACTTGCCTAACTCATTTCTCCAGCATTCTGAAAAGGAAGAAACAAACCTCCTTGGACAGTTTTTAAATCTGGCTAAAAAAGCAAAGACCAGTGAAGAGAAAAGCAGTGACTAAAATTAAGCATATAGTAGCATTTAAGTTGTGTGTAAGTTGCATTTAAGTAACCAAAATACAAATATGCATGTACACTTTATAAAAGCAGTTTTTTCTGCTTTACATTCTCTTTTATTATGTTTTTATATAGTATTTGTCATTTATAAATACATTTTCCTTATTCAAAAACACACAACAAAAACAATTGAGGGTAGCATTTTTGGGGACGGAACGGATTAATGGCATTTCAATGGGCAAAATTGCTTTGAGATACGAGCAAGGTTAGGGAATGAATTAAACTCGTATCTCGAGGTATCACTGTATATGTATTAGTGAGTTGGTGATGATGCGTTATTTAAACACCTTTTAATTTTGTTATATGCATTTTATATTAACTTTTTGGATTTATTTCTATTTTTAAGCTTTTACAATACTATTTAAATAAAAATATTTACACAGTAAAACTTATAAAAAAAAGATCATTATCATAAAAAATACTATGTCATAATTTAAAGTGAATAAAGATATTTAAAGAAATATGAATTATATTAAATGTCAGCACAAAATCACTATTTATGATAATAACACTCCGAATATATTCTTCCTCAATCGGAAACAAATTGTTGACTAATATAATACTATTATAAGGGTCATGCATTAAATTATTAAAAAAATTATATTGTTATAACAGTTTGCATAACTAAAGTCAATGTACTTGCTTTACTTACAAGTATTTCATTGAATTTATTTTTAGAACACAAACATTAAATTTGCCTCAAAACTTATTTTACTTGGTCAAAAACAAATTCAGAATTTGAATTTTCTATGTGTCTTTGTTTCTAACCATATTTTATGGATACATAAAATTTAAAGCAAGGACTGCATATGAAAATTTACTATGCTCTTATATATAACTAAAATACATTTGACATTATGGCAAGGTAAAAAAACAGGGGATATTTCGTATTGGGATCTGGCGAAGCAACTACAATTGCCAAGGTGCCAAACAGATTTTAAACTTGCAAATTTTTTAAAAAATATATGTAGATAATTGCCTAGGGATAACTACAAGTTATACCTTACGAGTCAGTCCCTTTCTATGATATTTCTTTTAGTTTCTCGCGGGTCACTGCCCGGAAGTTTCCTGCACTTGCGATTACTCTGCCGCAGATCACGATACAGAAATCTCCATTAACAACAGTTTGAGCAACAACAATAAGTTCAAATAGATATTATAATATTCACACGTAAGTCAGTGTAAATCACTCTGAGTAACAAAATAATTTCTTAACTATACAAACAATATTATGATAGAAAATGGAGATAATTAGAGTAAATGTAGGAAAATTTTTTACCTATATGAAATGGAACAGAAATATAGATACTTGGAGATTCACATATTTTTGAACTTTCTCTTGGTGCTCAACAGGTATCAGGCTTTCTTTAGGTGAAGAACGGAACAAAGATTCGGAGAGGACATGGTCATGATCCTCATTCATTGATTTTATCTGCAAAAATTGTTTATCTGGAGACAGCAGCTGGATAATTTTGAGTAAAGGTTCTGGAAAATAAATTTTTTTTTAAACAAACTACGTATAAAAAATGTATAAACTAAACTCTATAAGGGCTTGCAGACACAATATAAAATAATAGATAGCAGGTCAGAGAACATATAAAACAAGAGTGTTAAATTGTTCTTTACAAGGTGTATAGTGACTATTGACATGGTGACATCAGGAACGATGTTGCTAATCAATTAACACATTTTAAATAATTCATTTTAAATAACACATTTTAAAAATTAATTAAACAATACAAAATTTACTTACTTGGATTGGCGACTGTTATCTGTACATTTTTTTAATGAATTCTTCCACCATGTGTATTTCAATTCCAGCGGTGCCTTATCAAATTTTTTAAATTTCTTTGAAGCATTTTGTAAAGTTTTCGCTTCTCTCTTCCAGAAGATCGTCCTTTTTCAAATTCATGAATGGCTATTTGTTATTCTTCATATGAAGAAAATCAAGATGCTACAAAAATTGTAGCTGCCTTGACTACGATAAACAGAGCTAAATTATTTTTGAAAAAAAAATCGGAGAGTCACGTGGACAGATACGCTCTATGATTGGTTAAAAATTTGATCGGTAAGATAGCAAAATGAATTTTACTGCGCCGATAATCGGTGCAATAGACACTCCGTAAAAAAAAACAGAAAGTTTTACAACTCATGGTGCATTATCATTCATTTCTTCTGTTACAGAAAAATGGCTAATAACGAAAGAGAACCTTTATTAACTTCAATTAATTCAAATCCTAATTATAATAATTATTCCAGCAATGATATATATGAAAGCAGAGAACCAGTTCTCTATGCAAGTTCTTCAGCTATTAACACTCCTAAACATTTGATTTCTGGTGTTGTTGTGTTGATTTTGGTTCTTATGGAAAGAATCGCATTTTATTCTTTGACTGGTAACTTATATCTTTTTTTAACACAAAGTGATTTCAACTGGATGTATTATAATGCAATTAATGCTTTGTTAATATTTACGGGCACATCTTATCTGTCTTCGTTATTAGGAGGTTGGCTCTCCGACGCTTATTTGGGCCGTTATAAAACCATATTTTTTGCTTTTATTCTTTTTTCTGTTGCTTATTGGTTTCTTCCATTTATGCCCCAACTGTGTAACTTGTGTACTGATTGTTTTCTTCCTATTACGCCTGATGATGAACCTGAAGTTAAATTATATTCCGAAAATTGTAGTTGGACTGTTATGGCAATATTGATTATAGCAGCGATTGGGACAGGAACAGTCAAGGCAAATATTACTCCGTTTGGTGCGGAACAAGTAAGTAAACTGAGGCAAAGATAATGTTTGCATCTAAATATTTACTCTCTTTATTCAATTAATACAAGGAGAGATTTCCCTGTCATGAACTGTGGCAGAATAATCACATAGTCTTTGCAACTTCAGGGCAGTGGTCCCCCAGAAACTGGAGAAAAACATCATAGTAAGGGACCAACTCGAGGGATATATCTAGTAGGTACCCCCGGGCAAACCTCTACATTTTTTTAAAAAAGAATTTTACTTGTCTAAAATCAATTTGGCACCTTGCGGATTGTAATTGGCGTGGCTGATGACGATACAGAAATATCCATGAATTCAGAGTAAGTTTCAGCTTGATTAGAGATATTTTCATGTCATGATCTGTAACTCCAACTACAGTTGCGAAGGTGCTAAATGAATTTTAAACGTGAAATTTCTTTTAAAAATTTGTCGAATTTCGCTCAAGAGGTTCTACAAGTTATACCCTTCTAATTGGTCCCCTTATGTGATGTTTTTTTTTTTTTTTTTTAGTTTCTCACGGCTTCTGCCTGGAAGTTGCAAAGACTTAGCAATCATTCTGCCACAAATCACAATATGGAAATCTTCCTGCTTGATTTGAAGATATTTCCTTAATCGTAACTGTACCAAAATAATTGCCAAGATTTAGCTTCTTCCTCGCAGTGGCATATTAAGAATTTTTTTTTATATAAAAATCATAGAAGTTTTGCCCCTTTTGATATTTTTTTTTTTGGGGGGGGGGGTTCTTTTCTGCCACTTGCTCATGTGATAGTAACTTGGTGATTTCTTTGTAGGTACCAAATATTTTTTTTTAAATTTTATAATTCACTGAAGCTGTTCGATATGGGCATGCAAGAATGGGTTGTAATTATTAAATTCCATTTTGTGATTTTTTTATTTTTTATTTTCGTATACTGATGTCTGGTTTTCCCCAAGCTTGGTGATTACTTTGATATGAGAATCTTTCTTGCCAACAGTTATGTGTTTTTTTTTTTTTTAATTCTTTATTTCATCCGATAGATAAATAACAATAAAATAATGTGGTTAATATTCGTAATAGGCAAACATAATTTGACAAACATATAATATTGCTTGCATTTATTGTGAAGTTTAATGTGATAACTAATAAAGATAAACAAAAGTAAAGTTTGTATATTACTCGATTTTTTTTTTATACATCATAAAATGTTATTGTGATAAAATAAAATAAATTTTTTGAAAATAATTTTAATTACATTCAACCTATTAAATGAATCGTAATTATGAATCAAGAAGTGTTTGAACCACAATTTTTTCTCTTTTTTTTTAATATGCCAATTTTATTTCTGCATCCTTTAAGCAATAAAAAGTTCTAAAATTGCATTCTAAATATATTTCGGGAATAATTCGTTTCCTTTCAGTGATTTTTGGAACAATTTTTTTTTACACTAATATTTTTACATTTTCACACATTTTTATTGACACCCTTTTATAATTTCAAAATTTCTGACAAATTTGGAATCATTGTTTTTTCTACTCTGAACAAAATTCATTCCATTCACATCCATTGATGTAAAAAAAAAAATTTTTCAGTGTTTACTAAATTATTTGGTACTTTTCCAGTTTGGTACTTTTCCACTTACTAAATGCAAGTAAATTCAGCTGATTTTTTCTTTTTTACCTTTAAGTGATTTTACTTTTTTTTTCTTTTAAGTGGTTTTTCTTTTTTTTTCGAAGAAATAAATAAATTAGATATTCGATTACTTGCTCTGGCAAAATGGAAAACCACCAATGATTTTTACTGAGTACTGGATTAGAGATCCATGTTCAAGGCCTTAACTGACTTATAAATACTAGAAAATATACATTGAATCAGGGTTGGAGTCAGGGCCGTAACTACCCCGGGGCAGCCGGGGCACCGCCCCGGGGCCCCGATGGTCAAGGGGGCCTCATATGAAGAGACCACATCATGTTTTTTTTCTTCAAAATAAAGCACTCTAATTATATATATGTAGGAAAGAAATTGTGTTAAGATAGTGTTGATGAAAATTTTTATTTTTGTAATTGCATACCTACTATAACATAAAGGGAAGGGTAAAAAACGGTAAAACACCTTTTCACAAATTATTTCTCTTTCTTAAAAGAACAAACACGCTTTGCAGAGAAGGGGAAAGGCCACAGCTGCATGTAGTTGATTGCGTCAGACCCAGTGGCAGAGGGCCCCTCTAAAATTTAGATGATGGGGCAAACGATGCGTTTCACCCCTCCTGAAATTTAGACAGTCACAAAAATAAAGTCAAGTAAAATCAGTAATTTAAAAAAAAAGATTTTTTTCAATTTTGAAGCTATTTTTGAAATAGAAAACTTTATATTCCTTTAACATTTATGTGCCTTGCCTCTTCTGATATTTAGTTATTCGCCAAGACGAAGTCTAGTAAAATAGGTAATTTTGGAGGAGGAAAAAAGCTATTCTTTTTCAGCTTTGAAGATATACATCAAGTTATTCTGTTATGGGTGATTAATATGTTTTTTGACTTTTGAAAAAGTAAAGTAAAAGCAGAAAAAGTATTTTATTTCCAACTTTTACTCTATTTTCTACCGAAATAGTAATGAGGCGGCTAACATAGTTTTTCGCCCCTTCTGAAATTTCAAAGTGCTCAAAAATAATAAAAATTGGTAACTAAGAAAAAAATGTCATCTTTGAATCTATTTTCCAAATAGAAAGCTTTATTTTCTTCTGAAATAAAAGTAAGGGGGCGAAAAATTTTCTTCTCATTTTCTGAAATTTAGACATTAATAGAATAAAATCAAGTAAAGTAGAAAATTTTAAAAGAAAAAAATTGTTTTGTTTCATAACTTCGACGATATTTTCCAAATAAAAAAACTTCATTTTCCTCTTAAATTATAGTAAGGGGATAGAAAAGTTTAATTTCTTCTGATATAAAGCAAGGGGGACAAAAAAAATTTTTGTATCTTCAGAAATTTAGACATTTGAAATAATAAAGTCCAGTAAAATTGTTTTTTTTAAAAAAAAAAACTTTGAAGCTATTTTTCAAAAAGAAAATTTTATTTTCTTCTTAAAGTGAGGGGGTGAAGAATATACTTCACCCCTTCTGAATTTCTGACATTCGCTAGAATAAAGTCGAGTGAAATTTATATTTAACTCTTATTTTGGACTTTAAAGCTATTTTCCAAATCGGAAACTTTAGCCTCCCCTTCTGAAAATTTGGCATTCGCTATAATAAAGTAAAACAGAATTGAGAATTTCAGAAAAAGAAATTACTTTTTTTCCCAATTTGATAGCTATTTTTCAAATTGAAATAGAAATCCCCCCCCCCCAAGAAAAATGCTTCGGTTTTGTTCAAATTTTTTTCTACATATTACAACTTTTAATTTATTAAAAAAATTTAAAACAAAAACACGAAAAGAGAAGAGGAGCACATCATAAAAAAACCTAACAAGTGTTTAGAAAACTAAAATAAGCACCACTGTTTTGCATCCTGAAAAATGCATTCTACACTGAGACTAAAGATATACAGTGAAACCTCCGTTAAGCGGACATTCATGGGACCAAAAAATTTGTCCGTTTATGAGAGTTGTCCGTTTACGGGAAGGGTACCCTAATAACGAAATTTAACACCGTAAATTGTTTTTAGATTATTCTCAAAGATGTAGAAATAATTAAATAATATCTACAAGGATACCGTAAATATCTACAAGAATATTTATTTAAACAATAAGAAATATATAAAAGAGATATAAAGAAGATAAAAAAAGAAGATTCTTTATATATTCTTTTTTATATGATAAATATAAAAAAAGAATATATAAAGAAGTTTGATATAAATACATAATTCTGGATGTAGCTACAGATAAATAAATATAATTTTCCTATTAGCATAGATACTCAAGTTAGACATATGATACCAAATAGGAGTGTACTGTCCTCAGTCCGTTTCAATTATTAGGTTCACATCCTCTTACACCTACTTATCATTTCATAGGGAACATGGTTAATACCTTCTTGGAAAAAAAAACCTCCCACGATTCACAGAAAAAAAAGTAATGCGTACCTGTAAGTCATGACGACCTATGGAGATGATTATTCACAATTGATCACCTATCAAGTGCCTGAATAAATGTTTTATTTACATAAACACCTCAAAGATTATACTTTTGTTCTCTTTTTTTTACCCCAGTTGTGTTAAATACAGTCTTCAAATTGATAAGAAAATTAAAGAAATTTTCAATGGGGAAGAAGCATTGAGAGAAGTCATTTCAACTTGAGGGGTCTCATAACCTGTGTGGTCCAAATGAAAAGATCAAAAGATGCCGATGTCAGAAATATTTCAGGAGTGCAGTACCATTTTCTCTCCTTTCTTTACAAAGATAAGGCAAGGTGACAGGAGACAGATTGATTTTTCGGTGGTGAAATAGCTTAACAATATTTTTAGTTATGGATAAGGCAAAAAGTTTTATTTACATGCTTTAAAAATGGTGTAAAGTTGCATTTTTTTTAGCTTGCAATTTATTTAGAAAAAGTAGTGTCCGGTTTGTAGAGATAAAAAACAACGTTTCAGGATCAAAATGACTGTCCGCGTCCGGTTACGGGAGTGTCCGCTTTGCGGAGAATGTACGTAATGGTTTATTCATAGAAGATTCCCGGGGAATTAAAAATATGTCCGTATTGAGAGGCGTCCGTTTTGCAGGAGTGTCCATAACAGGAGGTTTCACTGTATTTGAAAGCATCTTTTGACTGTGGGTGGTATGAAGGTTTCTAGTTTAAGACAACTTAAGGGACATATAGATGGTTCTGTAAATATATGACATTTTATAAAAGCACAAAAGAGCCCAGGGTCATAAAAATGATTAAGGCAATTTATAGAAGGAAAAGGTCATTTTCCCATGGTGTAAAAGGAGATGGCTATTTTTTGAGGAGTTAGGTCATTTTGTCAAGAGATTTTTTCTGAGACAAACGTAAAACGTTGCAGTTATTAAATTCCAGTTTTTAACTCATTTAATTGCGTCATTTATATTAACCATTTTTAATTGAGAAATAAATTTTCTGTTACCTTTTGTTTTGTTTAATTTTTGAAATTAAAATTTAACTTTAATTAAGAGTTTTTAAAATTATTTGCAACTTCATTTTTTCAAACATAAATCGTGATATCAATAATTCCCATTCTTAATAAAAATTTTCTTTGGAAAACAAGAAAACCAAATGTAAATTTATTTATAAAGAGGTAAGTAAATGTTTGCATTAACTCATTTAATACATTTAAATTTTAATTGATAATTTTACTGTTTATTGTGTGCATGGATTTTGTCCTGATTTTATATTTTTTAAATTATTAAGACCTTTAAATTTTTTAAATTGGAACTTCGAATTTTTAGGGTTTTTAACAACTTTGCTTTCATTAAAAAATGAAATGCAATCTTTATTTTATATAAAAAAAAATCATATTTAATTTAATAAAAAAGCTATGAACATCAGCTTAGAAATCCGTAGCAATTAAAATTCATTGCCATGACAAACCATTAAAAATAATTTTTTTTTTAATTAGCAAATATGCTTTGATTTTTTCTCATTTTTCTTTCATAAAAAAAAAAAAAACTATTACTCTTTGTCATAATTTTGCCACATATCGTTGGTTCAAAACTAAAACGACACTTCTGCACTATCTTCTCATGTTATTTGAATGAGAAGTGAGTGCAGAAGTGTCGTTTTAGTTTTGAACCAGAGATATGATTACATGGCGTCATGAATACATAGGCCAAATATTCAAGAACGAATTCTTTTCAAAATATAGCTATATTTTCTAGGGACTTGTCCATATTGGAGTAAAGCAACTTTGCTTTTTGTTAATTAATGTATATAGAGAAAAAAATTTCTGTTTATTTCTTCAATTAGGACTTTTCAAAATGTGGATATATGTGCCGATAGAAAAAAAAGTCTATAATTTCCTTCAGTTTCCATAACGCGATCAAAAACTTTTAGATTTGAAATTAAAAAATAATTTTAATTATTATAATGATTTTGTCTTGAAAAGACCTTCCTAACGGTATAGTAACCGGATTAAACAGGTTTATAAAATTGGTATTTTATGATTAGCATTATATTTAAAGGAAAAGGAGGCTACTGTGGGCATGGGGGACAAGAGGAGACAACATGAATAGCCTTTTTCCCCCCTAGTCATTACCTCGGTGAGATGACGTAAATTGCTAACACTTTTACGTGCAGTGAACCAAAAACGTACCATCCTGAATAACTTTTAATTTAATGATCGGATCTTCCCGTTCTAGGACTCCATCTTAATAATTCGAGGGTGTGACTTCAAATATGCAAATTAATTAGTGCACGATATTTTATTTTAAGTTACGTAATCAGACACAAAAACATACTTTCCCTGAATAAACATAACTTTGCTCAACCGATTCGATTTTCTAACCCCCGTAATGTAGGTAGCTGTAATCTGGGAAATATGGTCCCAATAGTTGGGTCGGGTGAGCTATCCAAAGTTTGGACCCCCAAATGTTAAGGGAATTGAAAAATTTTTGCGCACTATTATAAAATTCTCTTATCTAAAGATAATTCCATGCAAAAAATGACTTTTAGTAAATATTTAGTATTTTTTATTTAATAATAGTCTGATGTTGTTGATTATTCACATTGCACTAGTGCTACACAATAGGCAATTGGCGACGGTCTGGGAAACATCCCTTGAGGTTTGATCCTCTGCAGAGGGGATGGCACCCCCACTTCGGTAGCCTGGCGACCTGCACGCGAAGTCGAGCATTTTATGGTAGAACAGTTTAACGAGGACCAATACCGCATACCCTCGGTCCCTACGCAGACTGATCCAAGTGGTCACACACCCGCACACTGACAGCAGCCAGTGAGGCTTGACTTCGGTGATCTGCTGGGAACCGTGTCTCAACGATCAGTCCACTACGGGACAATAATAGTCTGAAAACTTTTGAATCGCAAGGCATATATATATATATTTTTTTTTTTATCATTTTAAAGTATCTAATTCCACATGGAAGATACAAAATTTGAGCGAAATTGGTTGATTAGTTCTTGAGAAATTGAGTTTTATAAGTACGACTTTTTTTAAATTTAATTTCTCAGGGTTAATCGATTTCGCTGAAATTTTGTATTTTGCCATGTGGAAAACTTACAATGCTTTGTTATGCAATTTATATGCGAACAAATAACTTGTTTTCATAAACATATTCGCTAACATAATACATAAATAGCTAAAATGACGATTAGAGATGGAGTAGTGAAAGTTTTTGAAAGGGCCTCCGCCAGAAATTTTTGCCCCAGGGCCCAGAGGGGTGAAGTTACGGCACTGGTTGGAGTTTTTGCCGACAAAAACCGGTAAGAACCGGCAGAAACCAAATTATCTAAACTGCTGATTAAATATTATTACAAAATACTTGAAACAAATTTAAATCAATCATAAGGAATAATAATTTTGATACATTGCATGAGAAAATTATTTTTAAAATATTAATAATTAATATAAGGATAATAATTTTTAAGAGATGGAAAGTTTTTGACCTCTTTTCATTTTAGAATCCTTAAATAAATGTTTTTTTTACAAATTGTATTTTTTTTTTTTTTTACTTCTTCATAATAACGTTTGGTTGTATTATTTTACATTATATCGCTTTTACACTATATTTAAAGAGAGACATAAGAAAGCTAAGATGGACGTTTTATTAGCCAGATTTTGATAATCCCCTCATTTCTCAATATTACTTCAAAATGCTAACAGAACCACACGGTTGAGACAGCACAAATTGTATTGTGATGATGAATAAAGAATTGAATTTGCACAAATTTAAAAAATTGCATTGATACTTGTATATTTTAATTAACTATATATGTTGATAGATATTTTATTCTTTAAATTATAGTTATATTAATTTAAAATAAGTTCATTTCACTGGAAAAAAGAGAATAATCACTAATTTTCTGATCAGTAATGTTTTAAACTACTTAAATGATATAGTAATACATTATGATTTAATTATGGAATAATAATTTTGTTAATTTTTTTTAATTATATGTATTTATAGTATATATTTCAATTTTAGGATTAATTTTGTGTTAAAAAATTTTGATGAGAGGACAATATAGGTTTTTGCTACTTTGCTTGGCAAAAACCTGTTTTTGCCAGGACGCTTTTTACCATGGTTTTTTCCACCTGCGGCAAAATCTTGCCAACCCTCTGCATTGAATAATTAAAAAATAAATGTCACATAGAAATATTACATGCCTCGAAAAGCAAAAGAACATAAAGATTTAAAAAAAAAAAAAAAACTACTAAAATATGGTTATTTTTTTATCATATCAGTTCCTACTTTGAAGCAATTTTAACTTAAAGAAGAATATACTCATCACATTTTGTTTCTGTTAGGTAAAATATAGCGGACAAGATGGCCTTAGACTCTATCTCAATTGGCTTTACTGGTGTGTAAACATTGGAGCTCTTATAGCTATTCTAGGCATTACTTATGTTCAACAGGTAGATGGATTCAAAAGTGGATATCTCATACCTGTCTGCTTACTCACAGTTGCCACTATAATGTTTCTAGTTACTTATCCCATCTATACTCACCAATCTTCTTGTGGAAGTTCTATTTCGAGAACTTTTTCTGTTTTGAAAGGTGCTTGGAAACTTAATCGAATACGCAAAAGAAATGTTACAATGGAATCACAAACCAGGTGTGCTATTTTTCTGTTTATAACTAATACTTTTTAACTAAATAACTTTTTTCTTTTTAATATTTTCAATTTTTAGATTGATTTAAATTGGAATAAAAATAAGGCAGGGTGCTTCCCACTGAAAAGGGCACTTTGAATTTTGAAAGGGGCTCATTTACTGCCACTAAAATGTATCAAAATGTGTAATATTATGTAATAACTGGATTTGATCCTTAATTTTTAAATTTCCCCTATTTTATGTGTACAGTAAAACCTTTTTTTGTGCGGTGGATAGGGACCACATAAAAGAAATCACACCAAAAAAAATTCAAAAATTTTATAAATTCTGACATGTAATAAACAAGTTTGTACCATATACCACAAAAAACTTTTTTTATGCGGTTGATAGGGATCGCATAAAAAAAGTCGGACTCAGAAAATACATCAATGATTTATGAAATAGATAAGAGAATGCTTTCAATAAAATTAAATAATTAAATTAGACCTAAAGAAATTTTAAAAATATTTAATTCTTCATTGTACATATACATGTAGAAGTTTTCAAATTATACATTAAATAGTTTGCTGCTACTCGTAGTAATCCAAAATGCGCATCTTCTTGGAATGAATTGGTTGAAAATCGCTTGAAGATAGGATTTCAATTGATTTGTTTTTTGGTACCATAAAGTCAGTGATCAGATAAAATAAAATAAAAATCATAAAAACTACATATAAATAGAAACAAAAGTAATTAATTTTTTTACCTTTAATCTCACTATAAAATGAATCCTTAATCTAATGAATCGTGTATAAAACTCTGAATACGAAGCGTATAGTATTTGAGATACGCTTAGACGAGAATTTACAAAATAAAAATAACGCTTTAATTTTAAAATACTAAGTATTTTAACACAGCAGACGATTTTTTACTGATTTACTTCAACTTGTTTAGCGCAGAATAGATTTTAAACAGAAGAGAAAATGGAGTTGACGATACTAAATGAACTAATGAAAGTAAATAACCAGAGCACCGCGAAGTTCAGATACATTGTTGTCAAGGAGACCACATAATCAGAGTTCGTCCACAACATGCATATGCACATTGATAGGAAACATTAAACTGGTGCTAACGCCGTTAAGATTCATATACCGCATAAAAATAATTCGCACAAAAATAAAATCACATAAAACCAATCGCACAAAAACAGAACCGCATAAAAAAGGACCGCACAAAAACAGGTCTCACTGTATATTACTATAAAATAGTATGTTGTTGTTGTCTTGTCCAGTAGTGCAAGGAGAATTAAATTTGTCCAAAAGTATCTAAAACAGCTTTGCCCACATCAATAATCTCTATGGAATAAAGGAGTTGCTGCGGGGGATCCAGATGGATCCTGACGAGCTTCGCCAGTATGGCTGGGCAATCAAAGACATGGTCGGGAGAGAGTTCGGTGTCGATGCAGTGAGGACAACTTCTGTGGCTTCGATGACCATCAGGAGATATTTTCATTCCCAATTCTCACTCATTATCAAAATAACAAAAAAATTTTGAAATATAAATTAAATTTTCTTTATAAAAAAAAAGTATTACTCGATTGACAACTTTAAAGCTTTTTTATTTTATAAACTGAAAATTATAAGAAAGTAAACCTATAAAGGCGCATTTTTAAGTAAAAGGTATTTGTTTAAAAAAATAATTATAAAATTTAAATAAAATCAGTGAAAAATTCCTTAATATATCCCCACCAAATGAGAAATATGAATATCTCTGGGGCAGAATGTCATGCAAATTTTACCTATATAGCTAGAAAAATCTTACTAAAATGAAGGAATGAAATTTCTGTTAGGTGAGTTAAATAACAGGATGCGTAGCATTTTTAAAAAGTGCTTAAAGCTGCTTATTTTTTATTTACGTTTTTTTAAAGTACGTGTGTGTGATGTGCTTTTTTTTTTTATTCGGTTTTTGTAGAAAGGGTGTAATTTTCTATCTTTCAAAAAGAGATTTTTTCTTTGCCGTATCGATTGTTGTTCTAAATTACCAAAGTTGCATTATTTTCACAATTTTCTGTGTAATATTTATATCATGTGTAATGTTTTTTAAAAGTACATGTGTGTGATGTGCTTTTTTTTTATTCGGTTTTTGTAAAAAGGGTGTAATTTTCTATCTTTTAAAAAGAGATTTTTTCTTTGCCGTATCGATTGTTGTTCTAAATTACCAAAGTTGCATTATTTTCACAATTTTCTGTGTAATATTTATCAGAAACTAGTTATATCATCATGATAATATCAAGTTTTTGAAAATGTTATTGAATTTTATTGATTTTATGTTTATAAATTAAGTACTTTAAATGATAGAAAAAATAATTTTTATTACTGCACAGATCCAAATTATAATTTTTTTTTTTTGGAAGGTGATTAAAAATATTTTTTGAGTGCTTGAAAAGTACTTAAAAGGTGCTTATTTTTTTTTTATTGTAAAACTGGCTACTCACCTTGAATAATTATTAAAAACTAAACAAATCAGAAGTGGACATCTCATTGAAAAAAGAGGTTTAAAAAAGCAACCTTTTCCTAAAAATAAAATTTAAAAACAGTGTTTTTAAGGGATGGCGGCTTATTTTTACAAAAAGGGCAAGGAGGGTAAATATGTAGGGATCAAAGGGTTGGTGGAGCAGGCCGCCCTTCTAAAAACACTGTTTGAAATAAACTATTAGTCTATTTTAATTTGAGAAATTTCAGGGTTCCCACTGGTCAGGGAGAGCAGGGAAAACCTGGTATATCATACGTGGAAAATAACCAGTCTTCAAATTGTGAGTAACATTAATCACTTAGTGAGATTGGAGTTAAATAATTCTGACATCTATTAAAAATAATTTGCTGTAAAAATTTCACATTTTAGTCCTAGTCTTATTCAATGATATTTTCCTAGTCTTATTCATTGATAATTTAAAGCAGTGGTTCGAACCAACATGCTAACTGGTACCCATTAATCTGTGCCTCCACTGGGGATCGAGTGTCAATTATTCACAATGACAGTTCAGTGCCTTAACCACTGAGCCATCATGGCTCTTAAAAGCATATCATCATCATCATAGTTGGCCAGACAGCCCAATGTAAGCCAATGCCTTCCTCTAGAGATTTCTCCATGATGACTTCCGATTTATCTTTGATCTCCAATTCTTTTCATTAATTGCGAAAAAATCAGACTCCACTGAGTCAGCCCATCTTAACCGCGGCCTTCCCCGCTTTCTTTTCCCAGTGGATCTAAAAAGCAGTATCTTTTTTATTGTGTTATCGTCACTCATTCAAATAACATGGGCGATCCGATTCATTCTATTTATTTTTATGTATTTAATAATATCAGGTTGTTTATAAATCTTGTTCAGTTCAAAGTTAAATCTCCTTCTCCAATTATTGTTTTCATTAACACCACCAAATATACCCCGCAAAATCTTTCTCTCAAATATTGTGATACAATCTTCCTCCGGTTTTGTCATTGTTCAAGCTTCAGAAGTGTATGTCAAGACTGGCCGGACAAAAGTTTTGTAGGTTAAGAACTTTGTTTTTCTAGAAAGAAACCTAGATTTAATAAATCTTCTCAGCCCATAGACAATCCTATTTGCCAGATAGAGTTGGTTTTTTATTTCAGGAGTAATTCTGTTGTCAGTGATAATAATTGATCCTAAGTAAGTAAAACTCCTCACTCCTTACTCTTAAAAGCTTATAACTCAGTCAAAAAAAAATTAAGCAGCTCTACAGTTTTTTGTAAAAATAAGTTTTGATGTCATTTAGACTTTTGAGGACTTGCCTCCTTGCATTAGTTTAAGGAGTTCAAAATTAGATGTTAGAGACGTGACACAATGTGTTATGTTAAATGTCAATGACCATAACAGCTAGTTTTTAACACAGTGAACTCCCACTACTACGATATCCACTACTACGATATCCGATACAACAATAACTCTCTCTATTATGATAATGTTTCATGGTCCCGACGAACTTGCATACGAATTAATGTTATCCTCTTCTCAATATTTCGATATCATCTGAAGGAATAAACGATTTTTTTTTTTTTTCAAATTTCAACCTTATTTTCTCCATTCATAATTGGTTTTCAAATAATGTAAAAAATCTTATTTTATCATCTTTTGCCGTATTTTCTGACAAGAGAAGACTCACAGCTGACCACCCCAAGAGTTTCCTTTCTTAGAATTGCCTCACTTATCTCTTAAAGAAATCTCAGATGTAACATTCCTATCTGATTTCATTTCCTTCATGTTAAAAGCTGGTCATAAGTCACAAATGACCACTCGCATCACATTAACACCTAAAATAGAATTTTTTCCATAGAGAGTGGGGGGAGCACCATTCACTAGCGAAAATCATTTTCGTGCTTTTGATTCAATGCATGCTTTGGTTGTTGACTTAACAGTAAAAAAAAATTTATAAACAAACTAAAGTACATCGGATTATTTTCAATAAAAACGGTTTTCAGGTATGTTTATGATCTTATTTTCTGAATTTATTTCAATTGTTTTTAATATTTAACCATAGTTAACACTCTGCAAATTAATTTTTTATATTATAGATAAATGCATTTATAGTTAATACATAAATAACTTTAAAATAAAAATTTATTGTGTCACCAAAGTATGTAGGCCCTCAATATATCCCTCTATAACGATATATTTATTTGGTCCCCAAAATATTGTTGTACCGAGGTTTTACTTTATCTGAAAGTTTCTAAAAATTGGAGTGAGTGTAATTCGCAAAAATATTTGAATTGGCGAAATTTTTTTTAACTGAGTTATAAGTGTTTAAAATCCGTAAATATGACATTCATAAATGATTGAGTCACCCATTATTAAAAAATGTACACATATTTTTAAATGTTGCATAATAACAAATTGAATTTCTTTATTTTTATTTCTCTTCATAGTGTTGAATCCATAAACAGACCAACTTGGTTAGACATGGCCAAAGTAAGGTATGGTGGCAAGTTTCATGATTCGGTTGTTGAAGATGTCAAATCTCTTTCTGTGATCATCACTGTCTTTCTTTCACTTATTCCATATTGGATGCTGTATTTTCAGGTATTGTATAATCTTTCTTAGCCATTAAACTTCATTTTAAGATTTATGAATGCATTGGTCACTGTTTTTACTCCTGTAACATTTTGTCGATTGGTGAACACAAACTCGTCAACTGACTGACTTTAATTATCAAAATTTAGAGTTTGTTTTCTTTCGAAGTGGTTTTGTTTATACCTCTTTTAGCGGGGTGGTGTGATTCATCAGGAGGAGCTGTTGCATTACTTGTCATAAGTGAGAAATGAGCACATATTTTTACTTTTAAGTAGTTTTTTATAGTTACTCTTATATATTTGTTATTGGCGTCGGTTTTATGTAAAATAGATAGTAGGATTAATACTGCTGGGTGTTTGGAACTCTCTCTCTTTCTCTCCTTGCCTTTGCTGCTGTAGGAATACATGCACAACCTGTTTGCCTGGCAGACTTGACACGTGTTGTTATTCTTTCTTTTTTTATATATATAACCGTCGTTGAGCATCAAACCCATTTTTTGGGTTTACGACTACTAATGTTCAACTCCGTAGTCTTGTAATTTTGAGCCCAATCCAGAAAACAAGGAAACTACTGGATCAAGTATTGGGAGAAATTTACCTTCATGGAGGACTTTCTGGTGGAACTAACCCACGTTTGCGTGACATGGAGAGGAAGACCGCGAGAACCTCCCACGGTTAGCCTGATGGCAAGGGAACTCTAATCTATGATCCGTCTACCTCTGAGGATATTTCACGTCAGCACTGCGGTCGGTACAAGCCAGATGCGGAATTCGTATCGACCAGCCATCGTCGGGATTGAACCTGGTTCGCCTCATTGGTTATTCTTTCGGAAAGGATCTCTGTGAGTAATCTGTTCCACATCTGGCAGGTGTGATTAATGAAAGAAGAAGCCTTGGAATATTTAGCCATTACTGCACTAAGATTCTGAGGCTGAGAATTCCAATAGGTATGAATGCTGAATTCCAATAGTTATGAATAGGTGAATGCTGAAAGGCAGCGTGACTTGTACTGAGCCATGAAAACAACTGAAGCTTCTGCTGTATTCTGGTTTTGTGTTGACGTGACATCATAAAAACTAAATTTGCCACAAGAATAATGGACTGCAAAGTGGTGTAAAAGAATTAATAATGCCATTGAATCAGCTGTAGATGTGATATAGTTGCGAGATATGCTAACAAACTCGTGTGGAAATGGTTTCTTATTTTTATGTAAGTACTTCCACTATTTTGGATATAAACCTGCAATGAAAACCTTCTGTATTGTATTTTTCTTATAGTATTTCACAAGCTGTACAGCCAGGAATAGAGACAGCAAGCATGTTATTGTTGTGTTTAACTGTATGTAAAATGGAACTTGGCCCTCATCTGCTACATTGCCTGTTTTCTGCTGTAACATTTTATGCTACTTAAGTAATTCTTTAGTTGTGCTTGTGGTACAAATTCGGGTAGGGGTGCACAACCTGTGTCCCACGGGCCACATGCGACCCGCCGACTGTTGATGTGTGGCCCACAGGATCTTCTGAATGAATAAAAAATTTCTTTTCATTTCATTTTTTTAAAGATTATAAATTTTATTTAATTAAAATATTTAATTCAAATTTATAATACTCAATAAAATGTGTATAGTTTTTGCACTTTCATTTTGTAAACTTCTTCTTTGGTTCAATTACCCCCCCCCCCCATATTTTTTTTTCTTTTCAGTTTCAAATAAATTCAAATAATTAAAAGTACTTAATTTTCTGCAATTATGTTATTAAGTTTACTGCCTAAAATATTCAATGCTTTGAAGAATAATGTTTATATAAAAATTATCATATTTGCTGCTAATATGACTAAATATGCATGTGGCCCTTTGTTAATCTACCTGCAGTGCAAGTGGCCCTTCACTCAAGAAGTTTGTGCACTCCTCCCTACATTAGGGCTACTAAAATGAAAGGCTGGCAGTTCAGAAATGCAGTAACAAAACCAGTATTCAGGGTGATAAAGGTAGTTAAAAAGAGTTCACAGCAGATTCTGTATGACTAATTACTTGTTTGAGAACATTTAAAGATGGATGTGTACTTTCATCAATGAGCCATTTTTGCTCTGTAAAAATGAGTGTTATACATTAAGCACAGTTCTTAATAATAAGTAAATGGCAGTTTGGAGAGATAATAATTATTTTCTGTGATAATAATTTTCTACCCTGTGACTCCTTACTTACTCTACTACAAGTTTTACTTTATCTTACTTAAATTCATAATATTATGCCGAAATGTAACTTTATTTTTTAGGAAATAATTAATTCTCTAATCCTACCTTTTTAGATGCAAACAACTTTTCTCGCTCAAGGTCTGCAAATGAGGTTGAGCATTTTGCCAGTCAATTCTACTGCTGATGTTAAAGATGCAACTGAATTTTCGGTAATTTTGAAAAATTGTTGTACTGAGAATTATTTTCTATTGCAAAAGTTTTATATTATCACGTTACTAAATTCGTTTCTGTGACTAGATTTATCAATTCATATGTATTTCTTAATATTTGGCATCAGTGTTTCACTAAATATTTCAATTGAATGCAGTGATGGGAAGAGGGGGAATGAAGGGAATAATATTCCGAGACCTCCAGCCAAAGCGGGCATCCTTTCAATGACTAAGGACACTAAAACTTAAAATGTATTATGTTACAACTGTTTTGGTTATGAAATTAAACTTTTTAACAGCAAAATATTTATGAAGAAAAAAGCAAGTTTTTTTCAAATAACTTTACTAATTAAAAATTAAGTTAAAATTAATGAAGTTTTAAATTAAGTTTTTGAAACTTAATTTAGTTTTTGAAAAGTAAAAAATTTTTACATTTTCAATATTGGGCTTAAGCAAACTGTTTTAATGAAGAAAAAATCGCGATCTTCAAACAAGTTGGTTAACATTTTTTGACAGATAAATATTTGGCTCAAGCAAAATATTTTATGAAGATAAAAGCATAATTTTCAAACAAATTTAATAAAATAAAGCTTTTAAAAAGTTTTAAAAAAATATTAAAATTTTAATTTTTCAACAAATAAATATTTGGCTACTTTACGAAGATTGAAGTATGATTTTCAAACAAATTAAAGAAAGAAGCTTTTAAATTGTAAAAAATATGAAAAGTTTAATATTTGTAACATTTTGCGTTAATTTGTTGGAAACAATAAATTTTTTACCAGAGAATAGTTCCCTCATTCCATTACACTGATATTCAGTTCTGTCTGCAGAAAGTCCTGTCATGATCGGCAAAGAACCACAATGGTAAATGAAGATCTGTATTTGTTTATTACTGTGAAGTGTAAGAAGGATGCCCCTGCTCCTCAACTCTCTGGAGACCTCTATGTTGCCACAAGCAGTCAACTTTCAAGGATTGCTGTTTCTAGAAGGCTTTATGAGAACTGTTTGCAAAAGGACTTGCTATTTGTCTTCTGCTAACTGAAGAGTCTATTTAGGATGGTGCAGAGATCATAGATATTGGAACAATGGTCTAATATTCCCTTCACTGAGGAATCCAGCTTCAGCTTGGCCACTGATTCTCGACATACTTTCATATAGAGAGACCTGCTACCTGCCCTCTAATGTCCAAGAAATCAACCATTATGGTGGTCAAAGTTTGCTGGCCTGTGCCCTCTATCCTATTGAGAATGTTTGGGACAATATGGGGAGGTTAAATTACAACTTGTAACTTTTCTCCGAAAACCATCCAGTCTTTGATAAGGGCGTTACTTAACAAGTGGGACAAACTGCCTCAGGGACTCATAAACAGCCTTATTTGCAATTTGAAATCACAGCGTGGAGCCTGAATATCGGTATAAGAGAGCAATACCCTTTATTAGCCATTTTTTTTTTATTAAATTCAGTTACCTTTCTTTGATACCATCTGGCTCTGATGAGTGTTACATACAATCATGCCTGTGTATTATAATTATAACTGTTGAATGTTTATTTTTGTATTATATCAACCCATGTTCTGACCAAGTTTTATTAAAATGTGTCCTGCAGTTCTGAAATCCACCTATAAAAATTCTCTTACATTTGATCACTAGTGTAAATTGCTTTATCCCCTGAGCCACGATGGCTCTGTATATGCCACTGATTTGATTTTTTACCTTATAACCATCATTGAACAGCCGACCCAATTTTTATGGGTTTAAGACTACTAATGTTCAACTCTGTAGCCTTGTAATTTTGAACCCAATCCAGAAGACAAGGGAACTCCTGGATCGAGTATTAGGAGAAATTTGCCTTCATGAAGGTCTTTTTGATGGAACTAACCCGCATTTGCATTACATGAAGAGGTAGACCGCTAGAACCTCCCACAGTTAGCATGATGGCAAGGGGACTCTAACCCATGATCCGTCTACCACTGAGGATATTTCACGTCAGCACTGTGGTTGGCACGAGCCGGATGCGGAATTCGTATAGATTGGGATTCGAAGCCGGTTCTTCATCGCATTGGAAGCCAAATGCTCTATCCCCTGAGCCAACGCGGCTCATATGCCACTGATTGCAAAAATTAGATAAAATCAATCGGGAAAAGTCAAGTATTTTTTTCTATTTCCTTCCTTGAGTCTCAGAATCGCATGAGATATTGAAATTTTTTCTTTGAGAAGTTAATAAATAATAAGTAGCTCATATTTTCCTCCCAGTATATTCTCGTTTTATAAATTATTGTTGTTGCATTTTCTTTTAGTTTGCACCTGTGTAATAATATAATACAATTCACAGATTCCTGCTGCCTGGCTCATGCTTTTCAATGTGTTGTTTCTTATAATTTTTATTCCATTAATGAACCATGTGATCTACCCATGGTTGGACAGACGTGGTACTCAAATAAGCATACTGACAAGGATGGCAATTGGAATGATGTGTGCTACATTATCAATGGTTATTGCGGGTTGCTTAGAAATCTGCAGATTGCACTTCATCCATGAGTGAGTTTAAATTATAGCCTATTAATATTGGTTCTTTTTAGTGTTAAAAAGAAATGTATGAATTCAGTATCATTTCAATTTAAATTTTTTAGGGGACGAATAGTTAATCAAACTATTGAAAACACAGTTTTTGTTGCTGCTGATTTGCCTATAATGTGGCAAATACCCCAATATTCCCTAATCGGCATTAGTGAAGTTTTTACTAGCGTTAGTGGTAAGTATTTTAATTATGCTTACGTTTTTAATATTTGTTATAATAGAGATGTTTTTTTAATTCAGTGTTATTTTTAATTAAAAAAATAAATAGATGCAAAACAAAAGTTATGAATTTAATTGCCTTGTTATGCTTAAATGTTTGCATGTTACATTTAAAGTTTTGTTTTTACAACATACTGTTTAAGGTTTATATTACCCTGATGGAAAATGAAATTCTAAAATATCTTATTAAGTTTTTTTTCCCAATGTTTTCGTGTTAATAACGAAACTAAAATTAAATAACAAATATTTGATAAAGTATTGGTTTTGATTACTCCTTTTTTGAAAAAGTTATTTTGAATATGCACTTGTTTTTTCTTTAAAATTAACCTTGTAATGAATGTAAAGAGAAGATCTGTAACTTTTTCGTGAAACTCTTATGTGTATTTATCTGGCAATACATTTTCATATATACATTATTTTGTAATTCTTTCTTTTTTGTATACATTCTTTATGTTAAGGATTTTATCTTCTTCAAATAAGCTTAGCACTAAGTTACTCTGGTGATCTCTTTTTAAAAAATATTTGAGTGTTTTGCATTGAATATATATTGCTGTATATTCAAATAGCCAGTTCGGGTTGTTTTATTCCATTGAACTCTTTGTTTAAAAATCAATATTTCATAGTTGCCAACTCTTCTGCATTTTACAGAGAGTTGCTTTTTGCACTGAAATGAAACAGTGTATTAAAAATTTTGTATCTTCTTAAAACTACTAACGTATACATGAACGTATTTTAAAAATTCCTCTTGCCTTCTGTTTTGAATTTTTACTGCACTTCCGCCAGTTTATTAAGAGAGAAGAGGACAGTAGAAGCCTGAGTAAGGAAGGATTTTTAATGAATTTTGAAACGATTGTAATAAACTAATACATTTTTTTTACGTTTTTGAAATATTTTAATATTAATTTATCATGTTACTAATACAAAAATTTTAAAAAATTAGCACTTAGCAATATTTATAACTTATTTTTTTAAAGTATTCATTTTTTGCTATACTCATAAGTTGAAAAAAAAATCGGCCAAATTTGATTTTTTAAAATTACATGAATGTAGTTTCTGTTACAATTAAAAATGTTTACTTAAAAATTTTTTTCTTTTTTATTCCGCAAAATAGTGATTTTAAAAATGACATGAAATAAGTTACATTTTCGTGGATTTTCCAAAACCAGTCGACCCAGTTAAAATATTTCTATCTTCAACAAAACCTATATTTATTGTGAACATTGTTTAAAAATTTGATGTAAATCGGTTGAAAATAATACTGGTTAGAGGTGCAGCTAGTGTAAGAAACATAGTTTCGAGTAAATTGCATTTAAAGTTTTGTGTTTAAAATTGTTCCATATAAAGATATAAAATCTTGCAACTAACTATGCTTCAATACCAGGTCCTTAAGATGCTTCTTTTTCATAATTTTCAACAGTCTTAAAGTGCTAGTCTAGCCCTTTTTCTTCTTTATCTACCCCCGAAACTCTGTGATAATTTCATATTGAACTTCTGAGCCTTCATTTATTTCTAATTGTTTTCAAAACTCAATAACGGTTTGCAACATTCGTTAAAAATTATTTCAATAAATTAGTTAAAACGATAGTATTTTACTAAAAGGAGTGAGTAAATTCATTAATCAACTGAGTGCACAAGTTCACTTGGATCATACACTGCACCCCGCTTTACACATTATGCTGTAACTTTTTCATTTTTATGAAAATCAATTCAATGTTTTGGTAGAATAATCTAAAAGTCTAAAATATTGAAAAATGCTATTTTTATTTTATTGTATTTTTAAAAAAAGGAAGTCTTCTGTTCCAGATTTGAGCTGATGTGTTAAAACACTAAATTCAACTTGTGGACGCTATATTCCAATAACTGTACTGATGATTCTTTCATAAGGGATAAAAAAATTAAACATTTAAAATCTGCTTTTTAAATCATTTTTCTGCAATCTATAATTTTTTTTCTAAAGGGGGGTTTGTCATTTTATGTTTTAACACATACTTCTTATTTTATGAAAACGAAAGTGGTCTATTTTTCATGTATTTTTAAAATCTCCTGCCATTTTTAAGAAAACTTGGTTTTAAGCTCTCACATTAACACAAATCTTAATGTTTAAGAATATGCATTGATTATTATTATGTGTTATGTGGTTAATATTGTTTACCATATTAAAACATACGCTGATTATTGTCTACTATGTTATACTTGAATTTGCTCATTTTATTCTTAATTTTGCAGGCATGGAATTTGCCTGCTCGCAAGCTCCAACAACTATGCAAGGTGCTGTGATGGGCCTTTATTACTTTTGCACTGGTATAGGAAGTTTCCTTGGGGTTGCTGCCTTAACATCATTTGAAAATATTGAAGGCTTGTTTATAGGTCATCATTCAAGTAACATCAATAATGGAAAGTTATATTATTACTTCTTCTTTCTGGCATTAGTGCAGTTTGTAACACTCATCATTTTTTGCATCATTTCCAAGAAACTGAAAGTGAGGCGAATGCCTTCTCCAAATCCCAGTGTTGCTCGCCTCTTGGGAAATAGCAGCACTAGCTCTTCCACTAGAAGCAGAACACGGTGAATGCGAATGTGACATTCAAACTTGTGATATTTTTAATCTTCATTTCCCAACTCACTTAACCTCTTCGTTACCTCAGTTCTTACCTTTTAAAACATGCTGTAAGAAAATGTATGGTTTCCTTTTCACTGAAACATCCATATACGTTTAAGCTTTCTGGGGATTCCAATCGTTTCAGAACATGTAGTTTGTTCTAAAATAGGTGATTTTTGAAAAATGACGCTAAATCAATTTCGCTCGAATGCATAAATATTTTCAGATTTTCTATAATTTAGTTATTCTGAAAATAATTATTTTTCTTTTGACTGAGAAGTTTTGTGATCTATATGAGGCTTTTAAATTTATTCAAAAATAGTACAGTCAACAATATGCAGGTGCATATGTGTATCTTGGCACATATGGCAAAATTTATGATTGTGTAGTAGTTGAGAGAAATCTCATAGTATTGTGAGTATTTAGTTTTAAATCCATTTAGATAATATTTTTTTTAATTGTTTTATTTTATAGTACATACATTCAATAACTTTGAACTTGCAGTTTTTTTCTATTATGCTGAAATTTTACCTCCAAGAATTAAATACATTTTTAATAATTAATATTAGATTCTTTTAATAACTATTTTGCCTGATTCACATAACAAAAATAGTTTTGAAATTGAGATTTAATGCAGTATTGCATTGTATTCTGCTCAAACTTTATACATATATATTTTTTTTCCTAAATAATTGTTAAATCTATTTATTATTGTATTCGACTTCAGATTAGCCCGAGATCCTCATGTGTGTACCAAAAATTATTAGACCCCTTGGTAGTATAATTTATATTTTATTTATCTTATTATGACTTGCGGTAGTAAAAGTTGGGAGCTGTAAAATATTTTTTTACTTTATACCTTTATATTTCAGTAGTGAAGGGGTTAATCTACTGAATCTTATAAGATATTATCTTCTAGTTTTATGTTTATTATTTGCATAATTAGTTATCGAAAATGTTAGTAGAGTGTTTTTTTTTTCATCTTGTATTGTTAACATTAGTCAACAATTATAATAGATGTATAAATATGATCCAGCAGTAATGCAAAGTAGAGAAAAAACATTATTCAATTTTATTTTATTTTTTAAATTTGAAAATCTTTCTCAAAAAAGTAGTATCTTTGGATCATATTGATAAATTTTTTACAATATATTGGAAATATTTGATTAAAGAATATGCTAACTTTTAAAAAGAAGTAATCCTATGTAGAGGTATAGTTTTGAGTTGTTTAGTTTCTTTTAAAATTAGAGACTGATTTTTAAACATCTATTCTAATTGTGAGAGCTATAACTATATTCTGTGATACTCTGTTCATATTAAAATTAAAGTCAAAAGACTAGGATAAGTTTTCCTGTTCAATAGGCACAACTGTAATTCATCTTATTAAAATTTATTTCACTTAAAAAGGAAAAAATTGTTTTTATTTCTAGTTAATCATACTTTTGAATGCAGGTGAGGCAATATTTTGCTAATGTTGAGTAGCAACATGTTACTAAATCATCAAAAATTATTATCACTGTTGCCCCCACTTAACAGTGTAATTCATTTCCACAATATCCTTTCATTATCGCTATTGACAACATGCTAAAAATGTTCTTATCAAGAAATTTTCTTTTTATCAAAATATATTCTTTTACAGGGTGCGTAGCGTTTTTTAAAGGTGCTTATTTTCGTTTTTTAAAAGCCCTTAAAGGTGCTTTTTTCCACAGGTGTTTTTAAAAAGTGCTTAATTTTCCCTTTTCCGAAATGTGATATTTTTCTTTGCCATGTTGATTTTCGCCACAAATTATGCAAAAAGACATTGTCCTATTCAACGTTTTCCCAATTAATTCAACCCCAATCTATTTCGTCTGTAGTGTATGAAAACACCATTTGTTTTGCATGTTTGATGAAATACTTGCGTATACTGAGCTGGATTCAGTGGTAAGGATTTTTGACTCTCATGTGTAACCCTGCTGCATTTTGCAAGAGATTCTCAATTTCAGTCTTCATTTTATGCCCTGTCTAAAGTGCTTGAAAAGTGCTTATTTTTTGTTGAAAAATTTGGCTGCGTACCCTGTTTTATGTTCAGGACATATATTATAGACATTTAAAGGACATCCAGGAGCGATGATTGGGAAGTTGCTATGACCCCCCAAGCATTTTTACTATTCAACAAATTCAGTTGGCCATTTGGTATATTTACGAAAATTCATTTTATCTTACTTTAATTTAGAAAACGCAAATGAAATTATGAATGACACGTTTTACTTTGTTTAAATTTCTTTTTTATTTGCAGTACTGAAATAATATTAGGTGCACCTCAACTCAAAATATATAAATAACTGTTTTCAATCAAATTAGTGCTGGTTTCTACTTAGTATGTTTTGTTTTCTTTTTTAAATCATATAATGAAAGTTATAGTTAATGAAATTTTTAAGCTATTTTTATATAGCTGGCTATTTTTTATTTTATTTCAGCCACGCAAAAATGTTTCTCAACAAAATTGAAGGTTTTATATTTGCTTTTGAACTTAATAACTTTGATTTACATTAATTTATAATAATTCAAATGTATTAAAAAAAACTGAATTGAAGGTTTTATATTTGCTTTTGAACTTAATAACTTTGATTTACATTAATTTATAATAATTCAAATGTATTAAAAAAAACTGATCTTTTCATTTGACCATATTTTTAAATGTTAATTAAATTCTATTTATTTAAATTATTTCATTGTCATATGTCAGTAAATATTGTCAATGAAATCCTGTAAATATGCCATAACTAAAATTCGCTTTGGTATTACTAAACTTAATGGCTGTTTTGAATAAAATTAGTACTGGTTTCTACGTAGTATGTATTTAAAATAAAAATCATATGAAAGTTATAGTTAATGAAATTTTTAAATAATTGCCAACTTTTTTATTTCAGCTTAGCACAAATTTCCAGCAAAGCAAAATTCAAAGTCTAATATCTTTGATTTTAATCCATTTAATAGTTTTAATGTATCCCTATTATCGTTGGACTATGTTTTCAAATGTTAGTTAAATTACGTTTAATTATTTTACTCCCATTTATCAGTGAATATTGTCAATGAAATCCTGTAAATATGTCCCAAAATTTAATTTAGAATAAAATTTAATTTAGAATAGCCCAACTCATCTTAAAATATGAAGATTGTTTTTATTAAAATTAGTGTTATTTTGTTGAAAGTATGTATTTTTTGTCTTCACTTTTTAAGTCTATGTAAGTTACAGTTATAAGATTTATAAAGTATTTTATTTAGTTGCCAACTTTTCTATTTCAGCTGCAAAAAAAACTTTTTCCAGCAAAATTCCAATTTTAAAATTTACATTTGGTTTCATTACTTAATTTATAATTATTTTTTTTAAATTAAAATGTATAAAAAAAAGCCATTTATCTTTTCCATTCAACTGAGTTTTCAAATGTTTGTTAATTCTGTTAATTTAAGACATTGCCTTGCCATTTTTAATATTTTAGAAAAATGCTATGGTTAAAGTTGATAAGTTGGCAACTATGCCAATGCTTTTTAATTTATAACATATTGTATTAGTCTTTTAAATATTTAACTCTTCAATTCATTGTGTTCCTTTTCTTTATACATTTTCATTATTTGTTCATGTTTATTCGAACATATCCATTGTGCTTATTTCTATTAAGTTACTTTTAAGAACAAGTTGTAAATATATGCTTACAAAAAGTATCTCCAGCTATGCAATTTATACTTCAAATATTATTGCTATTATTTCCATAGCCTTACTTGATTTATGTAGAATTCATAAATTGTGCCTTATTGCTTGCTTTTCATTCTGAAGTCAAAATTGTTACTGTTTATACTCTATGCAAGTGGGTAGTAATAGATTAGTGCTGATAGTAAGACAAAGTAAAAGAAAAACTGGCCTGTAGATTGTTATTCGAGGATTAGACAGGAGCGCCTTCCTCAGTGCAGCAGCAAAGGAATGAAAATTTGATCATTATGTTAATTTTTACTTTGTTTTACTCTCACATGCACTAATTGTTTATTGCTAGTATTAAATATGTGTACTTATGATTGTTTTAAAATAAATAAATTTGTATCTTGAAAATAGCATTTAAATGTTTATTTGTAAAATATTATTAAATTGTGTCCTATTGAATTTTGGAGAAAAAAAAACTTTTTATTGCAAATTAAATTATGCATATGTTAATATTCTTTTGACATTTATGAAAAGAAATCTTCTCATTAGTGTTAAATAATTTCATTGAATGTGCGAGATTATTTTGTTCAAAACATGTTTTTTTTTTCTCTTTTAAAAATTTCCTGCTTTAATTTAAAAATGGTTTATTTCTTTGCGAACAATATAAATAGCTCTTAGTGTGAATAATTAGCTAAAAATTGGTTTATAAGCGCTTTGGTTTAGGTCTAAAATTAATACCTGACGTTTTCCGTTTTAGAGAGTGACAAGTGAGGTATTGTTTTATTCATGCTGCAAGCCAAAACACAAGTCGATAAATTTAGAAGATATTATAGCAATAGTTTGAAGGGCAGAAAAACTAGAAAGATAAAATGCTTAGGAAAAAGTCCGACAAGGCTATTAAAAAAAAAAATATCAAAAGATAATAAATAAGTAAAAAATGCTTAGTTTCTTTACAATAGCCTAACTTTATGTTTTTTTTTTTTTTAAATAAACATATCACGAACTAACTTTCAACCAAAAATTGGAAAAAGCATCAAAACTACCATAATAAATTTTTTTTCTTAACTAAATAAACGTCACATTGGTATCTCAAGATTTTGACCTCATAAAAGAAATTTGACCGTATTTTTTCGACTTTTTACACCATTATGAGAATAAATATTTTGACATTTCTTTAGCCAAAACAAGTGTAATTCTTAACTTGAGTAAAAAATTTAGGCAAAATAAAAAAATAATGGAATTAATTTTAGAAAATCTGTTGTAACCTAATTTTATTGATAACAACTTCAAATATTTCTTAATTTTAAGAAAATTATGATCTGATTTTGCCTTTTAATTTTTAAGATATATTGGTATTGTTTTTATTATACTAAAGAATAATTAAGTTATCAATTGATATAAACATCTCTTGACAGAAAAAAAAAATTTCTACACCCTAGTTTAAGTAGAATAGACAAAAAAAAGTACTTCTGTGTGTTAATAAAAAATAACATAGGACTTGGCAAAAATGTACAAGCGTTAAAATAACACATAAAAATATGTAGCATGCAATTGTATCAGTGTGACAATAAGAAAAAAATTATATAACATGTTTATATGGCAAGAAATAAAAGTCAAGACTGTGAAAGTATATTTCAACAAGATTTTTTTTTTAATTTGCCAACAAAAGTAACAGGTTTCTGAATACTACAGCCAGCTTTTGGTACAAACATTCAACACTGATATGATACAATTTGTCTTTTTTTATTTATTAATTTTTTAATGCGTGTATGAAATATTCTGTTTTTACCACATGAATATGCAGTTATTCTCGGCTCCAGAAACCTTCAGTGCTATTTACAACTTATAATACAAAAACAAAATATATTTTCACCTTTTTTTTTTTTGAAAACAAAAGTAATAATTTAATTTTTATTTACCCCAAAACCAGATAAACTACATTAAATGTAAATGTGGACCTGTTAATACGGGGGAAAAACAAATATTTAAAAAAAAATTAGAATGACAGATTGGATCTGAGCGTCTAGTAACCAGATGATGGAATCAGATGATTATTTATAATGAGCCTCTTTTTTGTCGATACATTTTTACAACATGAGTAATTCATCCCCTAAATTCATTAAAAAAGATTTTAACTTTATACATATCAAAGTATTTACAGAATTTCTCTCAACTGTGGCACACCAGGAACCGTGAGTGTCACCTTAAAAAGGTCAAATTTTTATATCACATTCACTCTTAGAAGCAGAAATTCTTATCTTTGTCTTTATGAAGGTGATTTATAACTTAGAACATAATTCATAAAAAAAAGTATGTTTAAAATAGTTTAAATTTTAAGAAAAAAATTGAACATAAACCAAGACATAAAATATTTTTAGGGAAATTGTGATACATGTAAATAACAATTCATACATTTTTGCAATAACATCATCCTGTGTAAATAATAATTCATACAGCACTGGTACAGTGGCTTGCAGGAGACAACAGTCCCAGGTGTCCAGCTAATGGAGGCATCCAATCAACAGCAAGGACATTTTATAATTTAATAAAATATTTTTAATCTTCAATACCAATGCTGCCATATAAGAGGCATAACACTTTCACTTATTTCGTCCAACATCGCGTAACATGGTGGCAAGCCATTTTAATATTTTTTATCAATTGTTATATTTAAAATTTATTTAGTTTTTAATTGTTAAGGGTTAGTAAGATGATTCAAGTCAAATATTTTATTAAGAATAAAGTATAATTTTCAAAATGATATACAGTGTAAATTTCATAGAGAAGTTTTAGGGTAATTAAGACTTAAATATTCTTTAAACTACAAAAAAAAAATTTTTTGTTTTAAATAATTAACCTTTTACCAAAGACTGATATTCACTTTTAATAATTTATATAAAAATGAATTTTAATATGGATTAAAAATTACTATAAATATAAATCTATCCATTATTTTTTTTTTTTTGCCTCCTTGCGATAAATTTCTCTTTTCAGAGGCATCTAATCGAGGAATTTGCCAAAGGGCATTCTAAATAGACCGCAGGCCACTGCACAGGTAAGGTATAAACGACTATAGAAAAAAATTATGTTTAAGCAGCACTGGAAAAAAAATTAATTACAAAAATTCACTATCACCTTTTAGACACATTAAACTAGATTTTAAAAGCTCAATGATACATCAATTTTAAAACAACATGCATACAATTAATTACATGTTCTGTCACCGGACAAAAATAAGAAAAATATGCACACAACCTTCTGAAAGTGTCGATAAAAAATGGAATGTTTTAAAAATCAAGATTTTTTTTTTAAATAATTTTCAATTAACAAAAGTAAGCTACATCATATTGCACTAATTCAAATGATTAAGGAGAGGAAACAAACATATTTACAACTCAGTTATGTACAAAATGATATGAGACACTTTAACGAACTACATTCTATTTACTCTCGCTACTATTAGATTTACAGGCGAAGTTTATAAAAAATTAAGCACCGGGATAATGTAGTAAAATCGATTGACTTCAATAGAGGGAACTTTTATTAAAATACTACTTTTTTATTAAAAAAAATATTATAGGGCAATTCCACTGTTTAAGAATTCCATATTTACAGACTTAAGCATAACTCAATTTCAAAAAATAGAGTAGTCCTAAATATATATTAAAATAAGCCTTGGTGTCAAAAAAAAAATATAAATGACACCAAGACATATTTCCACAAAAATTTTTAGAACAGCTCAAATTTCATTAAGTGATGTATATGCTAAACCTGATAATATAATATGACATTCATAACTAGTAGAATTGTCCTGTAGTTAAATACTGGTGTGCCACACCTTGTAGAATCAAGGAGGAAAAAAAATTATTCTACAGAGCAAAAATTATATATCATTCAAATTTTGTTTTTTTTCTTTTTGGACATGTCAGCATGAATATGCTACATATATTTCCTATTTTTTGTTTCATTTAATGGACATTCACGCTGACTGAAAAACAATGTATTATTAAAAACATTCTTAAGCCTTTTCTGAAGCAAACTATAAATAGTACAATTGTCTGTTAGGATGAAACCAAGTACCCTGCAGCGGATCAAGGCACTGAACTTCGGCGACTATTGAGTTAAAAAGGAGTTTGAGTTGAATGCCAGAGTTCCAATTGAGCTTAACAGCAGGGGCGGATTGATTTAACAGAGAGGAAATAAACTGTACAACAGAACAGAAAAAGTTATATATATAAAATACCTCAAGACTAGAAATATAGGTAATATCTTCACAAAGTTAAATAAAAAATTTGCATATTTTCATTTTGCATAGTAGATAAGTGTCTTTAAATATTTTAAATCACATACATTTTTCTTCTAGTAAATGTCTTTTTTTTTTACTTTTGCTGGCTGCAATTTTAAAAATCCGCCCCTGGGAAATCGGGGGAGTGGCAGTGTTCAGAAAGAAATGCTGATATATCCATAAATTTAGAACAAGATATCTGCCACTAAAGTGATCACAGAAAAGAAAATTACTAGTGGTTGAAATGAGCAATAACCACCGCTTGCACTCATAGTCTTTAGCATGCAAGACTTGAAATAGTTTTCAAAAGTAGACAGCTGCTGCAGCCAGAGTCACAAACCACATGAATAGCATTAGATATAGATTCTGGAATGCAAAGGGCTAAGTATACAAGAGCTCCAGCAGCAAATAACAAATTGTTTTTCTTTTTAGAAAAAAAAAATTGCACACTTCAATCCTCATCTGACAATGGTTCATATTGAGAAGACAATAATGGGGGAGGTTGGTTGTTTCGTATCGATGAAGATGGAGAGTTTCTAGATGCACTATTTGCCGTTAAAGGGGGAACGTGAGAATTAGAAACAGAAGATGTACTATTAGTTATAGAAGTAGAACTATGAGTGGTAGAGGCAGCAAGAGTCCTCATCGATAACGCAGAATAAGGATAGGCATAAGTTGTGCCCATTCCTGAGAAAGAAGAGTAAGCTACATGAGGACTTGCAGGTGGAGGTAATGAAGATGCAGAGGAATATATTACATTAGTACTGCTGCTTACACCACCATTCGTAGTCCCAAATGGAGAGTATAAACCTGAGCTCGGCGAAGCACTCACACCCAGCGGTGTCGATGTAGCGCTTCTCTGACCCTGAGAGGATGCACTGGGGCTGCTTCGACTAGGCTCTTGAGATGCACTACCTGAACTAGTCACAGGACTTTGCCTAGTCCCTGAATCACTACGATCTAACGATTTAGGTTGCGCATCACCCCTGCTTGATGGTGAATAAGGTTCTGTTGTAGATGAAGCAGCACCAATACTCATAGATTCATTTAATCGTGCTAGTGATTCACTGTCAGCAGTTCTATTGTGATTATTCATCATACTCCACTGATTTTCTGGTCGGCTTTCACTAACACGGTATTTATAACAGTCACTTTCTGTTTGAGATTGATGGTAGGATTCTGTCCGTGGAGAAACAATGCTTTTGGAAGCACTTTGGCACTCTAGGACTTGAGCGCCTTGATTGCTTGAACTGAGGCGGGGGGCCTCTGACAGGGAACCAGAACGATGAATGTTGGTTGAATTTTGGGGTAATAGGACAGGAGCACGATCTGTTGTACTCTCGGGTATGAATGTACCCTCAGATCGAGTTTTTTTACGTACACTATCAGGATGATCAACACTAGGAGACACAGACCTTGAGTTTGCTCTTGAAGAAACTTGGCCTTCACGCCAATCTCCAGACACAAGATGGCCTTCTGAACCTCTTTTGTGTTGCCGTGATAACTCACTAGGAGTTGAATTACGGCTAGGTACACGTTCAACAGCACTTGACGGTCTTGGAGGTACAGGGCTATACCGGGACACAGCAGGACTGTATCGTTGTCCTTGTAGGAGGGGTGGCCCATTACCTGTACTGCACGGTCTTTCGTTAGAAAGCTCTCTACCCTCTCTGTCAGCACCTGGTTGAAAACGATAAATGTGGAGTTGCTCTCTCTCCTCAGCATGACTCATGGCAGAATGAGGGCGGCGAGATTCTGAACTTTCAGGTTCAACATCAGTGGCAGTCCTCATTACTTCAACTATTCGATTTTTAACATAGTCTAACGGAGATAACCCCATTTGCTGCTGATGGGGTGGTCGCCCTGGTCCCATAGCACCAGTAGAAGATGAAGGTGTTGCATAGTGTGGAATTGATGAAGGTGGGATGCCTTCCGGATATTCTTGTGGATACAGCAGGCGAGTAGTAAGAAGTCCAGTGATACTAGGGTTATTGGCCCATGCTGGAGGTTGATTGTGAATCAAACTACCAACTGAAGAATTAGATGGTGTTCTACTAGGTGGATCTGTACTTTCAGGTGTTTGACTAGGTGGAGATATAGGTTCCACACCATAGGGCCCAGTTGGGGATATTCGTGTTGATTGCACTGAAGGAGATGAAGTTTGAGCAACTCTAATAATTTGTCTTTCTTCCTGTGGAGCAGAAGAATCTGAACTTTGATTTGATGAAGGTCTTTTGATAGCATTTTCATTCAAACCAGGAGATCTATGATCCCTTTCTCTATCCTGTTGCAAAGCCCTTCTTAGTTTCCAGCTGTGTGTGTGAAAAGAACAGCCATTACCGGGACAATTTTGAGGACTGTGATCAGGACTTCCATGAGGAACATTTGAGTTTAAGAGAATTCCTTCAGATGGTAAAGATGATGCAATACCTTCTAATGGTTTACCACCTGCTGAGCCATGTGAGTTAGAGGATCCTCCTCCAGTGTATGGAGAAGCTCGAGAAGAATTACACGATGATTGGGAACCACCACGATGAGATTGGGTTAGATCAGATGGATTATTATAATCCTTGGATATAATTGCGGCTATGTGATCATTTAATGTGAATGCTTTTTCTCCAGAATAAATGGGACCCATGGCATTGCTTGTTGATACAGGAGGTGAACGACCACGCGAATTATGTTTATCAATATACTGGGATGAAAGTTTTTCATTTTCAGGTTCATCATCAATAGTGACCACTTCTGCTCTCTTATTATTCCCAGATTTTACATTAGGTTTGTCATCATAAGAATTGTATTGATTGAACAAATCTATAGAAGAGTATTTAGTCACTATCGGTGGTTCATTAGAATTTATTTGTCTAGTAATTATCGCATCAATCAAGCTTGATGCTGTCAATACTCCATGTGATGAACTAGGAGGGTCTTTTTGGAAAGACTGAGAGAATATTTTGGAAGCTTCATTATCTAAATCTGACTGTTGAGAATTGGAATAATTTTGATTTTCAATAACAGCAGATCTGTTGCGCTCATCATCTTTTTTAGAACTAATGCGATCACGAGAAGCAGGCATATTAGGTTGACGCATCTGCCTTTCAAATTGTTCCCTAGAAAAGGGTTCTCTCATATTTCCTAGCCTAAACTGTTCAGTAACAAGCATAGCTTTATCAAGATTTCTGGGATCTCTCATATCGTAAGAATTGTGGATAGAACCTGAATAGCGATGGCTATTACTCATGGATTGTGATTGCTGCTCTACAGAACTTTGTTCACTAGTCCTTCCTCTTTCATGAGCTACCAAATTATGGCCAGATTCTGTATACGATCGTGGTCGTTGATGCATATCAATAAGAGTTTTTTCCAGCCCTTCAACCACAGGAGGTCTATCCCTGGGGGATTTCACATCCTGTCGATTATGAGCACTAGTTGTAGGAGAACCTTTACCGTCTTTTGGAACAGCTAAGCTGGGTTGAGCAACTGCAGCATTCACTAATGTGTTAAAGGCATCATGCCCAGATGGAACAGCTGAATACACTAACGGCTGAGGATGACGAGGAGATGGTGTGGATTTCCTTGCACTAGCTGGACTAACAGTTTCACTTCGCATTTCAAAAGTACGAGGTGAAGCAGACTGGGGTGCTTGTATTACCGATGGTTTAGCAGTACCGTAAGTTATGCTTCTGTGAATTACATTTTGTCGTCCAGATGAAAGAGCTAAACTTGGGCTTCGTTTTCCAGGAAGTTGGGAATATCCTGTGCTGTGAGGAGATTCAACTCCTGATGGGCTTCTAGTTCGATCTGTTTGAGCACTAGGTGATCGATGATGTAAATATCGTGAATCCCCATGTGGATAAGATGGTACATGATTGTAATGCGATCCAGCATTTGTTTGATAGTTAGCAGGAGGATACATGGGATGTAAGTGACTATCTGGAGGCACTGATGGGGGATTTGATTCTGTTCCTCGTGGAGATACTTTCATTTCTTTTTCTGGAGGTCCACCAGCCCCACGTCTTAATTGCATTTGTTTAGAAGTATTATAATCTATTATGATCTGTTTTGAGCTGAGTTGTGATTCATTAGCAAAGGAAGGTCGCTGAGCAGGAACATTAGGTGGATATGGTGAATAGCCTGGTGGAAATGAGTACTGCTGACCTGTTGGTCCAACTTGTCTGTAATATTCCATAACAGTTGGATCATACATTGCAGGGACTGCTTGTCTCACTAAATTATTATCAGGCATATTAGGGCCAAAAGATTCTGATCTACTAGTAGGAACACGTTTTACAGAGTCATGTGGCACAGGTGTACCAAGAGTAATAGAGCCACCATCCTTAGTCTGAGTTGGTGGCAACTGTCTCAAATAACCTTCATACCTTGAAGATGAAAGATTGGTAGGAGGAACCGGCATAGACTGTTGGTTAACTGGAGTTCCTTGGGTTATAGAACCAGTTGGTGGTAGGGCAACCAATCTTTCTTTATAAGGTGTTTTAGGGGACAATTGTGATGGTTTTGATGCAACAAGAGGGGGTGGTGGAGGAACTGTTGCTTTAATAGGTACAGGTTTTGCATGCGTTGGAATTGGAGAAACAGTTGAAAGAGAAGAAGTTTGTGCCACTAAATGAGGAGGCTGAGATAAAGGTCGTTCAGATGAAGCATACTGCTTACTCCTCGAATCGCCAGTTCGGGAAAAATAAGCTTCATGATGAGGTTCTGCAACATAATGAGGTGAAAGAGCAGGAGGTGGTGGTTGTGAAGTTCGAAACTGATTACAATGTGCAGGGGGTGGGGCACCCATATAGTTTATGTGAGACGATCCACCAGAACCAGATGGTGGTCGAACAGGTGTTACAATACGTTCCCTTTTTGTGAAGTCCTTTACAGGACTGACATCTCTCGATTTTACTTTCTTGCTTAGATCTTGCACTTCACATTCTGGGGGTACTTCCATGTGATGAGAACTGGGGCGAGATGGGTGGCGAGAACCACAATGGGCAGTTGGGGGAATCAAAGAACCAGAATTCTCTCCATCTTTCTTTGGATCAAGAATAGTTATTTCAGACACCTCTTTTGACACACCAACAGTTGATGGTATTGGACTACTATTCCTGCCTGATTTGTTAGGCCATTGATTAAGACTCATTTCAATTGCTTGGTATATTAGGTCTTTTACAGAAGTCGGTTCATCTTTATTGGGCTTGCAAGCTTTTAACAATTGGTCAATATTTTCAGGTGGAGTAGCTCCTATTTTTGGATCTTGAAGTAAAGTTTTTACAATCGGAACTGAAGCTTCACATCTGTTATCCACTTCTTTAGGAATCGGTAATGGACACTGGAATGGTTTTCTCAAAGACTCATTGCCCATCTGCGTTTTGGAACTAGGATGGCTGCCACGTGGTGAAGAGTCTCGTCCATCGCCATCTCCTTGGTTCTGACCCTCATCGGCACTAACGGTTGCACTACTGTCATAGTCTGGAGGACATTTCGGACTAGAATCAATGTGTGATACACCACGATTTCTAGGTTCTTCAGAACTAAGCAGGCTGGTCTGATTGCATTCCATAAGTCTCTCATTGCTACGATTGTTACTCTTATCTAAAGAAAGAGTAGAAAATAAAAACATTAAACTAAAGGAAAAATTTTATAATTATATCTTGTATTTAATATTGAAATCTAAAAAGTTAAAAGAAACTCTATAAATATAAATGGCTCATTACTTTTGTTAATTTTGAGCTGTAATTTATCTGAGACTGTTAAGAAAATTTTTACTTACAAAATTTGACTCTAGAATTTTAAGTCACAAATTTAATTTTTTCTTAATGAGACGACACAATTACACTACTTAAATCTATGTCAAACTGAATTTTTATAAAATAATTCATAAAATACAAAAATCTCATTTTTCAAAAAAGAAATAATTACAAAAAAAAAATACTAAATTTTTCTTAACATTCATTATAAGTATGTGGCAACCAACATTCTTTATTTTCTTCAACAAATAAAAAGATAATTATTTTCTTTAATCTCAAATATAAAACTTTAGTTCAAGTTAGATTTTTTTTTTCATTTGTAAGATTTTTTTCCTTTTAAAGAACGCAATTCATGCACAAGCTATTGTTTTTTAATTCCTTTCTGTAAATAGGTTGGTTGCTTTATTTAACCACACACAAAAAATTATATTAAAAACAAGAAATTAATTTGTTTTTGTAAACAGACATTTTTTTACATTTATCTTCTTAATATCAAAAGTTCCATATCTTCTTTAAAATTATCAATTTACATACCCTCAATGATAACTTTCTCAACAGGACTAGGAGCACTGGCTGTATCACTGTCAACAAAATGATCGTTTTCATCACAGCTTGAAGTAGTTTCTCCACTTTCTTCTTCATCAGTGACAATAGGAGGACGTTTACCATCTTGCAGTGTCCCATCTTTACCTCCATTTAGCTATAAGCAAAAATCAGGAAAATATTAAAAAATAATTCACAAACTATCAGTTTCGCAACTAATTTAGTAATAAGTAGTATTACTTATTACTACTGATTTATGACCAAACAAAATAAAATATTTGGAAAACTAGTGATAAAGAAATTATATTTTTAAAAATAAAAATCTTACAATATATAAAAGATGTATCAATGTAAGCAAAAAAGATACCATATAACCTAAATTTTTTTTTATGCTAAATGAATTTCTTTAAATTACAATTGGCACTTCACACAACCTAAATCAGATTTGTGATTACTTAAACTCTTTTGCCTAGTAATTTTGGAAACCAACCCAAAACCCAAAAGACAAGGAAATTCTAGGTTAAACCATAATCAGAGTACATAGCCAGATTTTTCAACAAAAAAAAGCACCTTTCAAGCACTTAATATATTTATTCACTTTCCAAAAAAAATCATAATCAGGATCTGTGCAGCAATAAAAAAAGAAAAATTTCTATCGTTTAAAGTTCTTCATTTATAAACATAAAATCAATAAAATTCAAAACTTTACATAATCGTAATAAAATAACTAATTTCTGATAAATATTGCAGAGAAAATTGTGAAAAATCATGCGTTTTTTGTAATTTAGAACGACAATCGATACAGCAAAGAAAAAATCACTTTCCAAAATATAGAAAATTAAGCAGTTTTTACAAACCCGGAATAGAAAAAGCACCTTTAAGAGCTTTTAAAAAAACATAAATAAAAAAAGCACTTTTTAAAAACACTAAGCATCCTGATTGTAAACTGCTTCCTGGATGACTTTGAGTGAAACTATTCTGCATTTTAATCTTTTCCCGGGGGCTGTGACAACAATTGTCACATCTGTAGCTAGGGTCTAGCAAGGGGCTTGTGACACTTTTAAGGTAAGAATGGGGGAAGATAACCTCCAAGCAGTCACAAAAATTTAAATCAGTAAAATGTATGTTGTAAATAATTGGATATTTAAACAAAATACCTTTTTATACTCTTGAACAATATCTTCCAGTCCATACTTTCGTCTGTAATTGAAATAGAAATTTCTACATTGCTGTTTAGTTTTTGTGTTTACAAGATTAGAAACTGCTTCCCAATCCATTCCATGTTGCTTAAGACCTTCTTTAATCAGGTCCATTTCCTCATCACTCCAACGGGAATTTTCATTTGATTCTAGAATATAAAATAATTTTTTTTTTTAAATTTATAATAAATACAAGAAAAATTAAGAATTGATAAATATAATACTTTTTTCATTTAAATGTAAGATCATGTTTGCAATAGTTGAAAACATTTGATTTCGAAAAAAAACTAAGAAGACGGCACAAATTATTTACCATTTTCTGCAGATGGATTATTTTCCAACTTTCTCACAATTCTATTGAAACATGCAGAACAACACTTGTTGACATCAGGAGGAATTTCTAATTTTTAAAAAAAATAAAAATACAGTTCAATATTTAAACAGATTATTGCCACTCTGAATAATTAACAAAAAAAAATTGAACAAAACTTACGAATCTCAGCAATTATTACATCTTTTGCTTCTTTTGATAGCTCAGCTAGTTTAACAGGCAAGGGACGCAATCTTTTGACTTTCCTTTTAGGAGTCTTACATGTAGGTATAGGACACCTATAATATAAGTTACTGCATGTAGTAATACAAAATACATTTTAAGTACAGATCTCTGATTATATTAAATTAAAACCTTCATAATTAAGTAACATTGTACATGGATAACAATACTAATCTTAACATTCAATTTTAATGTTGATATTTTCCCACAAATGCTACAATTATAAATTCTGCACATGTACAGAGCAACTTTTGATTAGCATTTAATAATTATGCAAATACAAACTTACTTAAAAATATAACAGTACTACTTTGTTTTGGGAAACCATAAAACATCCATTACCGCAATATCTATCATGTCAGTACAGTAGGTATATAATTAATACCTATTGACACAATTAAATAAGCATCATGGCTGCCAATACTTAGGTAAATGTTTCAAGGCCCCCCCAAAAAATAGTAATTCTAACAATAGATAGGAATTTCTAATCATTTTTACATTTTTATAAATTTTACATAAAACTTAAGAATGTAATTTAATTTTTAATTTAACTTTCAAATAATAATTCTTTTTTAAAAAAATGGAATTAAAAGCTAAATTAAAACTTTTAAAAGAAATATGTTCGTTTTTCCCGTCATTTTTTGTGTGAAAGCAATCTCAACTTAACTCTTCAAAAATTAGAGACATTCCAAGCAGATCCACGATTATAATATTTAACACCTTAATAACAAATACAGAATGATGAGTAATTCTGTGTCAAACTTCAATATCATTCTTTACTTAATATAACAAAAACATTGAAGCATTATACAAGAAAACTCGATAATAAGAATAGCTGATATAAAAAGCAAATAAAATTATAAAAGATTACTGGAATACCTCAAGAACCACTGTTTGCAGGTGTCTGTGTAGAAGAAATTTGGGTCCGTTAACGGACCCTTCACAAAATATATTTTCATAAAAACGGACCCTTCACAAAATAATTTATCATTTAATCGGACCCTTCTGATATTCTGTGATTAACAGTATAGGCTAAATAGCAAATATTTGTATGTTGCATCTCTAATTTAGTAGCACCAATTGTTGAGCAGAATCTTGTATCGATTTACAATTTAAAAACTTCTTGGAAAGGTTTTTAGCAATTTTTCCAATTACAAGACCCTATTTGCACAAATTCACAAAAGCAGGACCCTGGTTGGAAGAATGTGACTTAATGCTTCTTTTATATTCACAAATTATGAATAGTTTTTTCAGAATTTTACAAAAACAGGACCTTTCACAAAATGTCTGGACAGACTCCTGGTTTGTCTCAAGTAAGTAAACCCCTCTATGGGGAACATCCCTCATCAGAAATAATTGATAAAATTTAAACATTTTAAACAAAATAATTTAAAACAATCATTATACCTTTTCCTTACGGACTTGAAACGACAAGAGGCACAGACTCGCATGTCCCCAACTAAATCACTCTCCTTCAGACCAAATAAACTACAGTTGGATCTCGTCAAAGGCCTTGATTGGAGGAAATTATCCAGTTCTTGTTTACAAACAGCACACGGTTGAGAAGGATTATTTTCATCTGAAATACAACAAGACATCAATCAGTTAGCATCTTTTCATTGCAACAGTTACAAATAATGTTGAACACTTTGGGTCGCGAAAAAAGATTTACGTTTTGCTTATTTATTTACTTCATCAAAGTTACTCATGAAGTTATTTGAAGCTGTTTAAGGATGAACAAATTATAAATAGGAGTATTATTATCCTTGTAACTTAATGCAGAAAATGTAATTTTCTACTAACATATTGAAAAACACAAAACAATGTTTTCATATTGTAAATAATGAAGTGCCTGTTCTTTATCTCATACTGAAAATATTATTCAAAATTTTATTGGTTCATTCATAAAACACAATGAAAGAAAAGTTATAAAAAAAATACTAAAAATGTAATTTTTTAAAAGGCCACTGTAACTTGGCACCTTAGTTATTTTTACTTGTTACAGCCTAATGTTATTCATTTTAAATATGATATTTAGACTCAAGATATGAGAAATTTTAAATGTCTCCTGATTTTTCAAATGTACAAGTTAGAATTTGCAGAATGGTATGATAACATTTTCATACGAAACCAATAATATATCCAACTCAAAGCAAGAATATGGTATGATTAATTAATTACTCACTAGGATGATCACTAGTATCACTATCACAATGGTCTTCTTTATTTTCGAGCTTTTGAATTTCCTTCTTTTTCCTGTAATTGAAATTTTATAATATAAGAAATATGCTGGCATAATAGAAACATCCATTTACAAAAACTATTTACTATCAAGTTTGAAAATTTTATAGATATAAAATGCACTGTTAGTTACAAAGTTATAGGTTTTATTTTTAAATAAGTGACAATTAAGAAAACGAAATACTAGTTAACTCAAGTTATTTAAATTAAGTGAATAATACAAAAGAAAGCTATTTTCTTTATGCCTAACAGTTTTTATGTTTTACAACATCTGTTTTGCTTGACTATCTTGGAAAATATGAAAAGAAAAGAAAAAAAAACTAGAATCTTTTTCTTTTTTTCTTTTTTTGCAATGTAATACGATATTAAATTTTTATGTTTTATACATTTTGCTTTCAGTTTAAAAAAAATTAGATGAGAAATCATGGCTTTGCAAAAATGCTTGTCGTGGGCTTGATCTGTATGTCACAATGACAGGTCTGAAGTAGTTTTAAATAATAAGCAATGTCATGTAACAATGACATTTTCAGGAAACAATCACAAGTTAAAAAAATAACCCTTAATTACTTATCCCAAATCTTGGTTTTTGAGGTGAACTCCTTACAAACATAAGCTTGATTATTTTCTGAAACTTTTCAATTCAATTTCATTATTTGCATGGTTTCAAAAATTATAAAAATTTAATCTCATAAGGTTTTAAATTAATTTTTAAGAGCTAGCACTTCATAATGCTTGCATATGACTTCATTAATAAATAACAGCACTTATTACAATAAATTGAACCAATGCAAGGAACATCGTACATTATACATATTGGCATAGGAAATCAAGGTATGAAGTGAAAGAAATTTTTTGTAAAAATTTTTTAATCACCTAATATTATTTGGAAGAGGCATTTTCCCAAGATCATATTTGCTAGTACTAGAGTTGTTAGTTTTGGATTCAAAGGTTGAAGTAGTTGTACACGTTTCCCCACCAACTGTAGTAACAACTGTGCAGTTCGTGATAGAGACAGAACATGAAATGATAGCGGGACTTGAAACCGTGGCTGTCTTGCACTCAGATATCCGAGTATAGGAAGGGTCTATGGTTGATTGTGTGGTACTGCAGCTTGATACTAGAGATGCCTTAGCATCTTCTTGTTGCCTAGTTGTCACACCAGTGCTCTAGACAAAGGAAAAATATTTATAATCAGTGATAATAAAAACATCAATGATTGGGGTTTTAACAGATATATTTTTAAAGGCTTGAATTATAGGCAATATTATTCTTAAATTATATCTAAAAGTTAACATGTCTAAGGTAGATTATCTAAGGTAGACTATCTTAAGTAGGATTTTACTAAAAGAGAAAAGAAAAAAACAGCATTTTAATAGCTTATCAGAAACTGGCAAAATCAGGCAAGCTCTAAGGTCATTACAGTAAAAACTTTTTAAGGATTTTTGCTTACTTTGCAGTGTTCTGCCTAAGCGTTTTTAAAAAAGGCAGCCTGTCCTTTGATCCACGCAAATGCGCCTTCCTTGCCCTTTTTGTAAAAATGAGACTCCATCCCATCCCTTAAAAACACTTTTTATTTCATCTTTTTAGGAAAAAGATTATTTTCTTAGCCACTCCTTTTAATGATAAGTCCACTTCTGATTTAGTTTTTATAATTAATTTATTAATTTTTTTCATATTTTTATTATTACTTTTTTCATTCCTTCATTTTAGTATGATTTTTCTAATGTTGTCTAGTTATGCAGTTAAAATTAGTATGCATTCCAAAGAAAAAATCTCAAATTAAGAAAAACATAGAAATAGACATTAAAAAAAATTTTTTTTAATATTCTGTTACACTTAAGAAACAAATACTATTCTATTCTATTCCATTCTATTAAAATTTTCGAAAAATTCATTTCTATTGAAAAGTACGTCGATACAATGTTGTCTTTATTAAAAAGAAAAAATTTAAAAAATAACTATTTCTTCCTAAAAGTTTAGCAAAGCATCCACAAAGACAAAAGGAAATAATACGTAAACCTAAAAAATTTGAAAAAAGTAAAAGATATTTTACCTGAGAAACTTGTTGATTTTGAGGAGGTTTCACTAAAGCTCTAGTTCTTTTTCGAACACTGTGCCTCTTCAGCAGTTGTTTATAATTCTCACTTTTCTTAGAGAGATAGTAATACTGGACGCAATCAGCAACAGTCTAGAAACAATTCATAACATTTGAAAAAAAAATACATATTTCAAACAAATGTCATGAAATTTAATAATAAATAAGTTGTGATGCTGAGTCAGGTTTTAAAAAAATTTAACTACGCCATTTTTTACTTACACAATATAATTAGAATTAAATTAGAATTATAATTATAATTAGAATTCAAAATATTGTGAGTCAGCAATCTTAATAAAATATATTTATAATTATCTTTCACTAGAATTCATTAACTCTCTAAGCGTTAGTCTCATTACTCACTGGTCTAATTATACATTTTATGTGTACACTAATGCGATAAGTTAAAATAGTCTACCCTGTTGTTTAGCACATGACCATAGTGGACTTATAATTTTAACGACAGAGACATTGTCACATTTGCTGCTCCGTAAATAATAATCCATAATGCTCAATATTATTTTAACAATGATAACATCTTAACATTATTTGCTTTGAAAGCAAACAAAAAAAAATAATTTCTTTTAAGACGTTATTAATTATGAAGTGTCAACAAAATTTTTTGAACAACTATTTTGTTCAATGTTACCTCACAACGAACTCGAAACATCAATTCTCTTTGAATTAAGGATGTGAGATGGGGACTTTCTTAATTTTTCTAGTCTACTGCCAATATGCATTACTTATCATCCAGTATTGGCAATAAATTAAAAGGAAAAAAAACTGTTAAAAAATATATATCAGGGGATACATAAATAACCAAAAATAAGATATTTAACCTTTCAAGCAGTAAATTAAATTTTAGATCAAGTATTGTACCTATTTCTTTTCCAAAGATAATCTTAAATATCAAATTCAAAATTAAATAAAGCAAAAATACTGCTTATTACACATCCTTTCAAGTTAAATACTTTTAAAATTTATATTATTCAAGTTTTAAGCAAATATTTGCATTATCATTTTAAAAAATTATAGCATAGTGCAATAATATCTGTTTTTGTGACAATAGGGGTCAACGTACAAAAATAAATTTCTAAATAATAGTGAAATAATGAATTTTATAATTTACCTTTCTATCTAAACAGGAGGCAATGAAGGCAAAGTTTTTAGGATGTTGAAGATATTTTTCTCTGAAGATTTCTTTCTCTTGGTCTGTCCAAATATTTAGCAACTGTTTCTCTTTGTATTCTTGACTAAGATCTTCTACCAATCCATTGTTATTTACATACCATAACCTCCTTTGCCGGCTATCTAATATAATTGGGGGTATCACAGCATAGCTTCTCATTTTCTTTTCTTCCATCTATTGAGAAAAAAATTATGAAGTTTAAATTAGACATTGTTGAAAAGATTGTATTCTAAACATGATAAAAACACGAAAAAATGAATCCTTAAACATATTTTCTACTAAAGCAAAGTTGCAAAAAAAAAATTTAAATATTAGTATTAAAGGAAAAAGCAAATAAACTTTTATAAATTGAATATATAGCTTATTTTAAGCGGAAGAGAATTAAGTAAGTTTATTATTATTTTCGGTTCCTATTCATTAATTTTTAAGCCATAAGAGAATAAAAAACTGCATTACTGGTTTGATCTAACTTGTGTAGATAAAAATTACATAACAGCATTCAAAATCATAAATGGTCTGATTACCAAATTTAAGGTCACTAATGGCTACTATTAACTTTTATAACTTAACTACTAAAACTGTCAGCAGATTCCTTATAAACTAATTTTTTTTTAAAATATAATTTGTAAAACAGTCTTAACAATCTAAAAAGAGACAAAATAAATTAACTAGCAAGTGAAAAAGAACAGCAGAATTAAGGCATTTATTTTCATTTTCAAAAGAGGCTCCAATAAAACTGATTGTTTAGTTGCACATTTTAAAAAATAAGGAACTGGCACTATTTTAATTAAAACATCTATACTTATTTTACTTAAATAATGTGAAGAAATAATTTCCTGTTCCATTATAAGGTAAAAATTCGATAATCCATGGGAAATATATCAATCTGAAGAAAATATTTGACAAAAAAATAATAAATACATAAAAGTGCCATGTTACAGATTTTAAATCAAATTTACCTCTTGTTCTTGTAGACCATCTATTATTTCTTCCCATTCCGATTCACTTCTAATTCTAGTACTAACTCTAGATATTCTCTCTTTGTCTTCTCTCTGTTTTTTTAGTTCTGGAAATTGCTTTTCGAAAAATTCTCTCAGTTTGGAATCTTTTGCTCTGAGAAGAGAAAACAAAATTTGTTTCAATAAAAATGTACCAGGTAAAAGTTTATGTTAGAAAATGGTTGAAATATCTATCAACAAAATATGAGGAGGTCACGATTCCTGATAAATAGTTTGTTAACAAACACTACAAAACTATGACTGACCCATAGTAAACCCCAAAAATATTATGATTTTTAAGAAAATATAGGTGAATGTGCAAAACGATAAAAAGAAAGCTACATTTAAAGAAATCCATACAAATAATAGTCTTGTTTCAAGGTGGTCTTTAACAGAGGTTTTACTGTAATAGTAAAAATAATTTTTAAACTGCAAGAAAAAGTCAATAAGGTATGAGTGTCATCATAGTTGGTTGCTAAATTATGGTATGAATAAAAATAAAATGTCTTCAAAATGTTTCTAATGAATGAAATATGTCAAAATTAATTTATAACTTTTTCAATAAACACCGCTGCCTTCCACAATTAAAAAAGCTACTCACACACATTCTAAAACTACTCACACATTCAATGTAGGACATATATTTCCTATGTTATAAGCTGCTATAAAAAGCATTTTATGATGACCTTTTGTGATGACATTGTACATTACAATAACTTGACTAGCAATATTGATTTCAAGTTTATATTGATGAAATAAACAACAATTTAGATTAGACAAGAAATAATTACTTCATGCGACATAAATATATAACAATCTTACTTTTTTGCAGCGTTGCTTTCTTTCTTTTCCATTTTTTTAGTCCAATCCTGCATCAATTTACTATAGGACTCAGTCAGGTGTTTTTCCTAAAATAAATATAATATTTTAGATGGGTCTAGATTCTAGATTAAGAGAAAATTATTTTTAAAAAAAATAGAAAAACAGGATTACACATACAGATGTAAATTAAAAAGCAATTTTCATTAAATAATACTACAATGAATGTAGCTTAAAATTTTTACCAGTGAACCCTATGAGCAATAAAAAACTGCCGCAAATTAGAAAGAATTAAACACAATCTTCAGTATACATTTAAAATTAGACAAGTCTCAGTTCTGACTGAAGCTATTAATGATCATGTACAACTAATTGAATTAATTTTAATCATCTTGAATGATTGCAACTTAGAAAAACACTTAGCTAATTGGCTATAGCAAAAACAGAATCTACGCAATAACAAATATATTATTATTGAATTAAAGAATTACTTATTATTTACAATAGCTTTCTAAGCTAGCTAAAAATTTTAAATGGAAAAAAAAAACAGATATACAGGACAATTTCTGGTATGACGTGCAACTATTACTTAAATGAAAGTATGAATAACTAATTTAGAAGTAACAATGCAAATGGTAAGCACACTCTATTATTAAGTTATAGTACAACCATATTGAATATTGTTAGTTTTGAATAAAGTATTTTTGCAATTTAAGATACAATATAATATATAAGTTTAACAATTAGAAACAAATAGTCACCGGCACTAATCTTAGTACAATAAGTTGTAAATTACACAAACTTGACTTTAAATTGTGCACAACCCATATTTAAAGAAGTGTAAAATTTTCAAATCCTCGCACAGTAAAGATTAAATTAATCTTTTGAGCGTTAATCCAGGCTTTTTTTCTCGTGTGACTCTCTGCATTTAAAAAAAATAAGAAATGATGAAATAAGCGTGACAATGACACTTCAATTTAATTTTGCTCGGTGCCTAAAACCTTTGGAGGATAAATAAACAAAAACTCTTAAAAACAAATACTTACTCTTAACTCCCTTTCTCTATGGCGCCTTTTCAAACATTTTGAAAGTCTACTTTTTAACATTTGATACCTAAAAAATAAAAATTAGAGAATTTTAATTAAAACAAACAATAAAATTATGAAAAGAAAAAAAATACTCTAACTGACATTTTATGCAAACAAAAATTTAAAGTTATTACCTTTGTTTATTTGAATAATACACTGCTGTATCAGAGGGTTGATTGTACATAGGCTGTAAAAATAAATATTAGACAAAATTAAACAATATAAGACAAAAGATTTAATGCCATAAATAAATATACAAGATAAAAAATTGTTTATCAACTGATCTAATAATTTTAAATCTACATTCAACCAATCAAGATTTACATTGATTACTATTTTGGAAAGGTGAAAGCTTTTAAATAAAAATTTAAGACTAAGAATAATTACATTATTAATAAATAAATTTAAAAATACAAATTAGTTTTTAAAATTTAATGTCAATCAATATTCAATACACATATTAGTTTATAAGCAATATTTCTTATCAGCATTTATTTATAAATTATAATTTACAAGCAATATTTTAAGCTTGATTCTAAGATAATTTAAGAAACTTTATTTAACTGAACACGTCTTATAAGACTAATATTTAATTTTAAAATTTAAAGACTATTGCTCATATAATTTTACAGTATTTTCATACATAAATTACATAAAAATAATTTTCAGAGAAATTCATATTAGTTTTCATAACGTTACACATTATTTTCACAAAATTAAAAACTAATTTCTCGAGAATTACAAAAAAAAAGGACCTGGTAAAACAACCAAGACTGATCTCTAATAATCTTACTTATAAATTCAAACAAAATTATTTATTACTACACATAATTACTTATACTTACAATTTCAATTTTGGGACCTAATTTTTCTAAAATTGCGTGGGATTCTTGTGCTTTACTCTAAAAGAAAAAGAAAATTCACTTTGAGTACAATTTTAAAACACAAGACTTAGCAGCTTTAAACACAATTGTACAAACTTATTTTTGAAAAGAAGAGAATAATAGACTGTAATAGTACCCTATTTTCTGAGTATATAATTTGTGCTACACTCATTTGTTTAGTTTCAACAGGACTAACATCTTTTACTGCTTCCTTCGATTCAGATGGTTTGTTTGCTTCAGCTTCTAGTTCAGTCTAAAATAAATAAAAGTAATTCAATAAATAATCTTGTTATTTGAATATTTGCATCAATAATTACAAATGATGGGGAAAGTTAAAAGTACAAATAAATAATTGAACAAATAACACTTTTAAGTGACGAAACCATTTTTATCTCTTCCAGAGAAACAAAAAAAATTCTACTTTCCAGTTAAGACAAAATTTTTTGTTAATTCAGTTTTTTCTGTGTCCCCTTTCCCTTATAAAATTCCTTGCAAAATAAATAACTACAGCATGTAGCATGAAATAACTATATTAAAAGTATTTTAATATATGCATCAGCACTAATCTAATTGAAATTTAAAATTTGAAGACAAATAGTAAAGTAAAACAAATACAGTTAAATCAGTAAAATAATGATCATTTTTTAAAAATTCACAATCAAAGCAAATTAACATTGTTCAAAGCAATATTGATTCTAACGACAACAAAACTTGAAATATTAGAGAGATAATTTTAAAATGCGGGAATTCTAACTTACAGCTTTCTTTTGAAGTTTGTTGATTTGGTTTTCAACCTGATTAATTTCTTTATCTAGTACTTTGATTTTACCAAGGATTATATCTTTATTAGTTACACGTGAGGGAGGAGATTCACAACGACCTTCTTCAGATGGTAGCGTTGGAGAAATAGCTTCAACTTGAGGTGTATAGGCAGGCTCCTGAAATAAAATAATTTAAAAAAAGGTTAATTAAGATGTACAACGCATAATTTATATGTTTACCACACATTTCAACCTTTCAAAAGAAAACTATAATGAATGCTAAATATACTAAATATCTAATTTAAAAATTGGTATTCAGCCTTTCTTGTTGAATATTAAAATAGGCAAAAGAATTAGCTGACATTTTATGAAAGTGTCATTTTCTTTGCCAGAGTAACAACTGTTTCAACAAAACACCAGCCATTAGAGACAACATTAACCATCTAACTTTTATTGATAATATAAAATATTAAATGTAAAATTTTTTCCCCCCTAAGTTCCGTTTATGTTGCTACACACTCACTCATTTATATGAATCTATAAATAATCAGCTAATCAGTTGTTATTATAGAAAAATGGTTTCGCTAGCATATAACTGAATAAATTTATTTAATAATTAATTTATTTAATTTAATAACTATAAGAAAAGAACAACAGATAATATTTGGATTTAAAAAATATCTTTTCAACACATATGTTTAAAATGAAATTTTCATCATTATGATATTTTTTTTACTAATTTAAATAAAGGAATACCTAGTTACAGCAGTGTCAATTATCCAAAAGTCAATTTATCAAATTGTCCTATTATCCGGATCATGTTCTCACTTTCTTCTTAAAAAAAAGAAAGAAAAAAAAAGAAAGAAATTTAGAAAAATATTAATTTTCAGAATATCTGTAAGAGGTCGAAAAATGCCTTCTTTTGTCTCGCGGTACCTTTTGTCTCGTGGTAACCTAGAAAAGCGACTCACGCTCTTTCCACCCGGTTTCAATCTAGATGGCAGGTAGTTTCTAATAAAATTTTATAAAATTAAAAGCTTTCAAATATGCCATTTATAATAGGCTATAGACACAACTATAATTGCCAGTCCTAAGCCTTGAATAAGAGTTGAGAAGTTACTTACATTCTCATAGCTGTCCCCCCCCCCACTTTTTTTTTGTAAAGTCGTCCAATTATCCGGATCGGCTCTGTTCCTTATTGGTCTGAATAATTGGCACTACTGTATTTTCAAATTAACACGATAAATAAAAATGCTGAGAAATCATAAAAAGAAAATGCGTAAAACAATATGTGAATATCAAATACAATAAATTTAGAAAATAAATTACAGGCAAACATTTCCATTTATAGTTGAATTCACATAACCATTTTAGCAATACCGTTCTTAACAAAAACTGAAATAATTTATTAAGAATGGCAGAAAAAAAGTTAAAAATTACACGAAACTATACTTACTTTTTTTATCACAACATTTCTTGTATCTATTAAAAGAGGTTGGTGGACGGGAGCTTTAGGTTCAACTGCAAGTCGAGGTCTTTTGATTGGCTGTGCTGCATCAATTTCAGATGGCGTATGTACACTAACAACAGGTGGCTTAAGAGTTCTGGCAGTCATGGCAGAATTAGAATAGGGAACACCAAGTGCAACCTCTCTTTCATATTGATATCGCATGGCATCCAGATACCTAATTATATAATTGTGAAATATTAATTGCTTGGAACATCTTTAATCTAACAATATGAATACATTACATTGTGAAAAATAAAAGCAAAAATAATGTTAAAAAGCTTCTTTGCCATAAATAAGCTCTTACAATGGGACAAGATCAAGTTTATTGGTAGAAGCTGGGTATCAAGCAAGGTGCAATATATCTTGTGCCAAAACAGCCATCAGTTTTGGCAAAAAAAATTTCAGTGGCATGGGAGAACACAAAACATCATTGAAAGCGACAAACTCAAAAACTAAAAACTGTAACCATTTTTGTACAAGCTATGCCATGTACTTTTTAATTTATTGCAAGTACAGAACTGGAGACAGTGGCAATTTAAGACCGCGACCATTACAGTTGGCACGAGAAGGGTCCAATACCGATAAGCTCTCAATAAAAAATATAAACCCACCAGGTCCATACATTCAGATACCTAGCTAAATGGGGACATTTAGCTAGGTATCTGAAGGTATAAAAAAAAACATTTATGAAAAGTCAGAGAGATTTAGAAGCCCAAGAATTTTAGACAACTTCTTGTATTTTCACAAATTGCTAGATTTCTAACAATGTTTTTTCTTTAAACTATGTTTCTCTAACATGTGAATACCTGGTTTGCTATGCAGAAAAACTTGTATTTTTACATTTCATACAAAATCAGGTTTTCTACATGCAATATTTTTGCTTAAACTTCAAACTATTCAGGAAAACAAAAAATATTTTTTAGCACTCAAGAATACTTAAGTTTTTTGAAAAAATAAAAACATGCACAACTAAATCAATTTAATGATATATTTTGAAATAAATTTTGCCTGCAGTCACCAAATTTCTAAATCATACTCTGACACTGATTTGCAAAACGTATCACTATATTTACTACAAGGGCTTAGTATGTAGCACTCATGCTTAAATATTCAAGCAGGCATAAAAAAGTAACTTATACAGCATTAAAATCAACTATAAAATTAGTCATTTCGTAAAATCTTAAGGAGTTAAATTTTCTTACATTACAAATGTTAATTAATAAACAAAAATAAATAAAAAATAAATAAATAAGAATAAATAAAAGAATAAATAATTCAAGCCTAAAAATTATTTCTTAATTGAGGAATAGAAACGGGCAAATAGTCCATGCAAATTTCAAAATGTATGTGTTTATGAAAAAATTACCTTTCCCTCTCTAAATTATAATCAAGAGCGGGTGTTGGCCTCAGATTTAGTCTTCTCCTAACATGTTGATCATTATACCTTTCAATTGCATGACTGTCATTAGACTGCCTAGAATCCACCTATAATAAACATGTCACTTTAGAATAATGTCATATCATTTAAATATAAGAAACATGTGCAATACAAATCATTTTAAAGGCATCTATATTCAGTGAAACCTGTTTAAAATATTTCTGTTAAAAAAGTTTACATTCTTATTACCATTCGTACCAAATTTATAACAATACTAAATAATAACTCTTTTAACAATCTTCAGTTCAAATCTTTTCCTGGGTTAATATGTTTTTTTCAGACTGCCTTTTTTCTCACAAAACATGGAAAATTGCATTAAATATGTCTTAAGAAATGAAACTCATAATGACAAAAACCTCTGGATTGTTGAAAAAAATTCTAAGTGGTCTTGAACTATATTTTGCTTTTTCAGAACATGCAGTTCGTGAAAAAACTTCTTAAAACAGTATTACTACATAATAACGTACAGAAATAATTTAAAGTTTATAAAGATCTTATATAAAAGTTAAAGCTTGAACTTTGGATTAAAATTTATGTTCCTAATTCAATATGCTTCGCATTTCATTCATAACTAAATAAAGGTTAGTTGCATATTATTCCTTAACTCTTTAAAGCTTTTATAAAAAAAAAACTGAAGTTTTATTTAAATCAGAATAGAAAAATAATCACACAATAGAGTTTAGCTTAAAGAACATTCTTAAAAACCTTGTTTTGCTCATAATTTTGAATCTAGTATGTTATATAAGTAATTTAATACGATAATATGTACCTACTACTACTTTTTTGTAATTTGTTAAAATATTTTAGTTTAACTATAAAAAATAATCAAAAGAAGTTGTGCATGATGTGAGTTAAAACAAAAATACAATTACAATACATTTTTGCTAGAATATGATATGAAATTATTAATCTGAAACGGAAACTATAAGTTCTACAACATTGTAGTAGGAATTTACTAAAAAAAATTTTTTTTTATCTGAAAGATCAATTTTTTATAGAATAAAAAACACCTAAAATTAGTTAAAATAAAATGTTTGAAAATTTAATACTGCCATTAAAATACTTTTGTTCAATATGTATGTAAAAAAAAGCAGTAGTAAGCAGTAATAATAATAATAAGCTATTAAAAGTATGCCATCATTTAACAGTAGAACAATATAGTTAAACATTCTACCCATTTAATATAGATTTTAACAACTAAAACATGAATGTTAAACGATTATTATATGAAGAACACATTAGCTGCAATTGAAAACATGTAATGCTATTACGTTTTTTCTAAAGTTATATCAAATCACCAGTTATATTTATTAAATAGTAGGAACTAGGATAAAGATTAACTAATACACTAATAACTTAAACAAAATCTTTAATAGTATGAAAAAAATTATAGTAATAACACCAAATAATAGATGCATTTCATAGAAGAATATCATTAAAATATAAACAAGGAATCATTACAACCTTCAAGAGCATAAGTAGAATGGAAGATTAAGAGTTAAAATTTCATTCATCGAATTTGACAAATTCGTCTGATTTTCAAGATTAAAATAATCCACTGTTTCAAGAAAAGATTCACGAATCCTATATTATTAGTGACTGCCTTGAAGCAAAATTTATTTTCGGAACTTTTATAGTAAAATATCGTTTTAATGGAAATAAACAATAAACTCGATACGTTTCAAAAACAAAAATCACGTTTTAAGATTGTAATATCCTGTAGCGCATGCGCAAACGAGACTCTTTCCTAATGAAATCAAAGGTAAACAGAAACAATACATTAAGAAAATTCAGAATAAGCTATTTTCTATCAAGCTATCAAAGGGCATTGGGGGGGGGGGGGGAAATATAACTCTCAAAAGCAGTGAATTCAGTTCACATCGCTATATTTTTATCGTTAGAAAAATTAAAAGACGATAAATATTCTGATTGTGCAGCTGCTTGCTGAGAATATCAATGACCTTGACTTTACTTGCTCTCAAGTCCGTTTATTTTTTAATTGCATATTAAGAATGACTTTTAAAAGCAATTCAAAAGAAAAATAGCTCAGCTCTGCGCAAGTAGTGAGTAAAAAGGGCAGGTGCTCTGATAGAAATTCTTTTTTTTCTCTTTTTTTTTTTCAAATTAACTTGCACCTGTAGTAAAAAGAAACATGAAAACACGCGCGTTTAAGAATGATCGAAAACGAATTATGCTACGCTATTTCAAAACATTAACAATACAGCAATATGCTTAGAAAAGAGTTACTATTGATTATGAAATTTTTAAATAAAAATCAAATTATGCGATTATTCTTCTCAATCGAAGGAAAAATTACTGCAATTCTTCATTGTCATTAATAAAAGGAAAGAATAGAAACAAAATAAACTCAAATTTCAGGATAAAAATCGTTGAAGATAAATTCGATTCAATATTGCACGAGTTTATAACCATTTAAATTGAAGAACATAGTAAGACGCTTAAAAATCTAGTGCTCACAAAGCAGATGTATTCATATAAAACGAGTTTTTCTCCAAGTAGGATTGATTTTGCCCCTATCAAAACTTTCCTAATTTACCCGCCATTTTAAATTTTTTTTCCCTCGAATCTTCTATTATTCAACAAAAAATTAATTTAATTCGAAACTGAAATATTATTTGGGTACGTTGCGAGAAATTTTTTAAAAAAATGAAGAGTTAGTCTAATCGATAGATAATGGCAGAGCATTGTTGTTGTTGTGAATTTACGTCGCACTAGAGCTGCACAATGGGCTACTGGCGACGGTCTGGGAACATCCCGGAGGAAATGGCAGAGCATCATACATTCCACATTGAATTGATACACGTCTAACCTGTTCGTCAAAATTCGACTAGATAATTTGGGTGATTCTTTACATCGATCCAATATACCAATCAATATTAGAAAGCTTATATTAAAACAAGTTTTGTAACTTTTTTTTTTTAATTTTAAAAACTATAAACAATAAATATCCAATATTTCGGCAATATTATGTGAAGTCTATTGCCAAAAGATTATATTACAATTTTTTAAACGGCACACGGTGAAAAAAAAAGTTTAAAAAGTATTTGTGAATTTCAATAATCTATCAGAAGTACAAAACTTTATTCATCAGAATATATAAGAATTTAATATGAAAAACAGTATGTAACACATACAACATACTCTAAAATTATATGCATATTTATTAATTATAATTAAGAGTATGTAATACTACATACTATAAGATTATATATCTACGCAAAAATATTGTATAATTATGCATTAATATTCTGTAGTTCTGCAGCAGATGCGTAGTTTAAAGACAAAAAATTTACCGTTCCAAAAGTAGAAACTACTTATACACAATAAGAAAGTAATTTTTTAAAAAAATATGAACACAATATCAAAAGAAAACAATTTGGAATACAAAACTTAATCGATAGAAAAAAAAATTTTACAACGAGTAAGCAATAATACTACATACTCTAAAATTATAAATAAACCTTATTCTATTAAAAAAAAATACTTCGCCCGATAAGAAAAATATGCAATAAAAGTTATAAGCAGCCAATAACCTGTCGATACACAGGGATAGATTAAAAAGAAAGATATCAGAATGACCTTTAAAACAAAAGATGGCACCTACCTGGAAATGGGTATCCCTGTATAAGTGATTGGCAGATGCATAAATGGCCCCACCCCCACCTGGATGCACCAGGTGGGGGGAGGATGCCACCACAACAGCTGCCGCGGATGTGACGTAAGAGGTAGATGATGAGCACCGAGAACCTGGATCTTGTGGATATGGATAACCCCTTGTGCCCGTTAGTGGTGGACTGTGATGACCACCACCATGTGACAAATGTTGATGGGGCTGCCTCTTGTAAGGGGCGTTTGTGTCATGCGGTGGCCTGCAATAATAATAATAAATTTAACCATTTAACTCGTCAAATAAAAAGAAATAAAATCACAACTCATTCTGATAAAAATTAACATTAAAACTTAATATCTTTAAAATCTGCAGTACAACAAACAGCTACACAACAAATAATTACTAGAATCTGTATTAAATAGAAATACACGCAAAAACAGTATGTAGATTTATAGGTTTGATTTTTCTATTTGGCTTAGGGCAAAATAATAATAAGCCGCACTTTTTCTGACACTTAACATGTTTCACATTTAACTCTGCCTTAGTATTGTTTCAAGACAAGTACTAGAAATTTCATAATTTGCACAAGATAATAAGAACACAATACTGAGTTATATGTGCCCCTATTTTATTATTGGGAGTTTAAAACGCCTATTTATATTTCTTATAATTCATTAGATCTTATACATCCATCCAATGAAAGAAGGCCCTCCAATTGTTGAAATTATTGTCCAATACGGATTGCATGAAAAAGGGAAAACAACTCATTAGATCTTAGATATTCATCTAAATCTTATAGATTCATTAGATATTTTTTTGTATTGACTAAATGGAAATCATGATGTTTTTCATTTAAAACATTCTCTCTTTAAGAATTTGAAAACGTAGCTATTTCTTAGCTACCCCAAAACATGTACTAAAATTATTGTCTAAAACGGAATGCATGAAAAGAGGATTAAACTCTTAACATGTTTTACTTTACCGGAGACAGAGGGATGCAAATTTTCAATTATCAAAAAGTCACCTGTAAGTTACTTAAAAAGTTGGATATGGCAGTGAGCATGACCTGATAATGATACAAGACCTGATAATGCGTATAATATACCTTCAGCAACATAAGTGGCAATCCCTATGACACTAAATGCTAACATATTTAGATCCCAAAATTTAGGGTGAATTTTGTTACTACAAAAGTTAACAAAGCTACAAATAATGGGCCAGGAGTCTGTCCAGACATTTTGTGAAAGGTCCGTTTTTCGTGAAATTGTGAAAAAATTACTCACATTCTTTCAACCAGGGTCCGCTTTTATGAATTTGTGCAAATAGGGTCCGTTATTGCAAAAAAAAACTTTTTCAAGGAGTTTTTAAATTGTAAAGACATACAAGATTATGCTCAACACTGTAAAATTATAATTAAAAAAATTAAATTTTAAAAAATAAACAACAATTGCTGCTTCTAAATTAGAGATGCAACATACAAATATTTGGTATTTAGCCTATACTGCTGAACGCAGAATATTCCTTTCGGACGAATAATGGAAGAATCGTCTGCCGAAGACAAAACTTAATTCGTTTACATCCATCTTTCTTGTTTTCTGCCCTGGAAAGGGTTTATTCGATTAACAAAATAATAATGAAGATAAACAAATTTGTGAAGGGTCCGATTAAAAGAAAAATCATTTTGTGAAGGGTCCGTTTTTAAGTTAAAATATTTTGTGAAGGGTCCGTTTTTAAGTTAAAATATTTTGTGAAGGGTCCGTTTTTATGAAAAAATATTTTGTGAAGGGTCCGTTAACGGATCCAAATTTCTTCTAAACAGACCCCTGTGGGCATATAATGTTTACAAATTTATTATTCCAACATACAAGGGTCCGTTTTTAAGTTAAAATATTTTGTGAAGGGTCCGTTTTTATGAAAAAATATTTTGTGAAGGGTCCGTTAACGGATCCAAATTTCTTCTAAACAGACCCCTGTGGGCATATAATGTTTACAAATTTATTATTCCAACATACAACATAAAATTATTCCTGAGGCATAATTTATTATCTACAACAAAAGATTCCTCCATATTACCCTTAGTAAATTGAAAAAGTGTTACAAAGAATTCTTTTTTTTAATTGAAATTTTTTTCCCCCCAGATAACCTTAAGCGTAAAAAAAACAAATAAAAAAAGTAATCAATACCACAGAGTGTCGGAAATGCTTAGTTTTTCGCTTTTGTTTAATTTCTCTTACTTAAAATGCATTTAAGTAATTTACTTTAGATATTACATAGCTGACAACGTTTAAAAATAAAAATAGGAAGATCTTGATGTTAACAAACGGAGCAACAGTAAAATACTGTATAAGGGATTTTTTCAGAGCACACTTCAATTATTTAACATTAGTAACATTTATGCAAATGATGAATAATTTATGCAATTATGATTCTAATGTCAAAAATTTTTCTCTCTAAAAATAATTAATTTAATGAAGGAAAATTTATTTTTTTTTTTTTTTTCTTTTCTAAACAGAGAGCATGCTTTTCTCAGGAATTAAAAGTATTCTTCTCTAAGTGTATCGAAGAAGTTCTCTTTGGGAAAAAAAATTGTAATAGAGAGAGATAGCACCTATGTCTTAATAAAAAATAAAGAATTTTAACGTTGATCGCAAACCAAAATATTACGTTGCTAAAGAATTAACGCAAGCATAAACAATAAAATGTATTATTTCAGTAGAAAATTATTTTTCTTAAAGGATTTCAAATTTTGTAAAAACATGAGATTTGTATACATTTTTTAGATATTCAAGAGTAAGAAAATTAGAAGACAGTCGACACGAAATTATAATTTCAAAAGAATAGATTATAGAATTTTAACATAAATTGCTAGAAATATTTCTTTTCAAATTTACACCTAAAATGTATGCACCTAATAACTCAATTAATTAAATTAAAAATCAATAATAAAATTAAAACAATGAACGTTTATTTCAAAAACAAATAAGGCATTAAAAGCCAATTTTAGTTCCGAAAATATTTTTTAAAACAAGCGGAAAGAACCTTAAAAATACAATAAAACTATTCCTGGTATTTTGCTAACTTCCCAAAGAATTCTACAGCATTAATAAAATAATGTATCCAATTAATTCAAATTAAATCAAATAGAAATTGAAAACAAATTAAGGTATTTCAAATACATTAATTATTTCTCGAAGAAGAATATATTCCATTTAAAAGGTTTGAAATTCTAAACTGGATCAAATTAAGTGGAGACGGAATTTAATTTATTAAAAAACGCAAATATTTTCGACCGAATACTTTTCTCTAAAGAGAAATAATTGGGTTAATTTACATCAATTTAAATGGTAAAGAGAAAGTTAATGAAAGTATTTTAACCGGAATAAAAAGATAACGTTTCCAAAAATAAACTGAAATATTTACATTTTGGTTTTTAGATTAACAAATGGAGTCAAGCATAAGATTTACTAATATGGCTAAAGAATTATTTTTCAGCATCAGAGGACAGTTCATCAGAGAACAAAAATAGTTCAAACCGAATAATTATTTTAAGATAGTAGATCCGGAAAGAAATTGAATGGAGAATTCCAATTTAGTTTAGATCATAAATCATTTTGAGAAAAACAATGAACACTTACGATGGCAAATTTAATGTGTAAAAATATAAATTATAAAGTATTTAAAAAAAAAATTCAGATCTTTCTTATGGGAATAGAATTAACATGTATTAGTCAAATTTATTGGGGAAGAAAAATAAATTACGAGTTTCGCGAGAATTAGAATTATTATTATGCTAATTATAGAAGGAAGCATGCAACATTAATTATAAAAGGAAACGTAAGTTAAGCTCAAAATCTTGGCAATAAAAATGAGAATTATAATGTGAATCTTCTACAAACCAGAATGAAATTCGATATAACTATATAGTATATTAAGGTCCTACAAATTCAACAATAATCTTAATTTAAAGAAGAGAACTTTCAAGAAAATTAAAAAATTGTTTTGCAAAAAATTACTTAACAATAATTTTTTTAAAGTCAATGTAATCTTTTAAAACCAGTCTACGTTCGAGGTAAAATAATAGTATTAATAATAGTAGAACTTTGGTCTACCGTTGATAATTATTTTAATAATTTCCTGTGATTCCCACACAAAAAGTAAATATTTGCTTTATTGATCTGTTAATACATTCTGAACACAAAATAGTTAAAGAATACTGTGACATTTATCTATTTTTAGCGTTAAGTTCCTGTTGATATTTTAATTGCTGTATTTAATTCTTTTAGTTCTAGATCTAGGCTTTGTAATCACTCTGGGCAATGATATTGTGCAGTCCCAAAGCATAAGGATGAGATCTAAATCCATCAAGAACATAATATCTTGATAGCAATGCATAATATCTTGATATCAATGCATAATATCTTGATAGCAATAATACTGCTATCTACTACAGTATAGAGTTAGATAAGGTCATCAATGTGGTTTGAACTGCACAAATCAGTTATCTTAAGTGATTTGAATCTGTGACTTAGATCAGTTGATTTAAATCAGTTGATTCAATTAAATTGTTCATTTTATCTGATACGAATTAACTGTTTCATGGGTAATCGCATACAGTAAATATTTATAGCGTAAGTATAACAGAAAAATGTTTGATGATTAAATACATTTTATTTATCAGTAAGTTTTTTAAAAAAAATAAAAGAACAGTTATATATTTTTTATAATAAGTGGAATTAATTGATTTCGTTGTATGAAAAATCTGAATAGATGAACAAAAATTTATACGCAGATAAAAAATATAATATAAAAGAAAAATGTTTTTTTATAAAGATTTATAAAATACAGGAGTTTATTTCGAATATTTGAGGGGGGAAAAACAAGGCAACTATAGAATTCATATTGCGTCGCACTTATTTTAAATGAAAAGTACATATTAGAATTTAAAACAGTAGAAATTAAAATTCGAATCTGTAATCATAAAAATATAACAATTCGAATCATTGAATCAACAATAGAAGTTTCGAAATTATGAGGGAAAACACTGAATCAGTTCGAGACGCGAATCATTGTTAAAAATGACCGAATCATAAAATTCTACTAAAGAGCAACCGATTTTGAAGTCAGAATTCGGCATTAGTACCTTGTTCCCATAAAAATGAAGAAGAAGAAAAATAGTGATTCGTAAATTTGAAACTTATTTATATCAGTTTAAAGATGATTCAAAACACAGAATCAGTTCAATGACGCAAATCACACATTCGAACCATCGAATCACGAATCAGATACCAACTATACCTGCGATCAAAGCGAATAAGCTTAGGTTGCAGTTGTGGTGAAATTAAAAATCAATAACTAAAAACTTAAAATGAGCTCTCCGCTGAATTTAATTAAAAGCAAGGTAAATACTGAGTTGTATTAAATTGAGCAGGAATAAGAGTTTTGTTTTAGCAAAAGAATAAGGTCACTTCATGAAGAAAATAAACGTGTCGTAAAAGGAAAAAGGCGTAATTGTTCTTGACCTACAACATGGCGGGAACAACTGTAAGAAAGAACAACAAAAATTGAAGCAATTATCAGTGGGAAGAACTTTTGCTGACCTATTAGTCGAACAGACCCGCATCGAATAAAGAAGGAAGCACAAGTCTACCACGCATGAGTGATGGCAAAGCTAGAGGGCATTTACCCTTCTGCAACCTACATTTGGATTCGATAATGCATTTCATTGCTGTTCGTTTAGAACTGGATTGCTCCAGGCTACTATTTTCTCGAAAATGGCTTTAGGAAATAAGAATTTTAATGTGTTTGGAGGCCTCCAAATCCCTTTCTTCCCTTAGGTTAATAACAAATGCCTTTCAAAATGCAACTTAAATCGCCATTTCGTTTTTTTCCTTCTGAATTAAATATCTCTTATTGAGAAAGTTGTTTGATAACAGATGATTTTTACGCTGGGGCTGAAAAACTTGAGGCAGAGAGCAGCAGGTGCTACCTTTTGCATTGGAATAAATCGGGGGAGGGGGGGAATTCCGTACTTATAGGAAGTTTTACAACTGTTTCTAAACTAATTTCCATACATTTTGAAGAAGATAAAAAACTGAAACTATGACATTAAAAACCCAAAATGCATAAGATTATAAATGTAAACAAACGCATTTTAAGGATTTACACGAAACTTAAAAGAGAAAATAATTTATAAACAGTTAAATAATAAAAATAAAATTAAAATTTCCTTTCAAAATTTAAAACTTTACATTAATCTAACTTTATTAAGGGAAACAAAATGTAAGAAACCTCTTTTGAAAATATGCATATATTTGCAAACATACGCATTGCTGTACCGTGTCGTTTCATTTTCAAATAAACTTATATTTTTCTCATTACACTACTGAATATTTGCTTTATTATTCAAGTGATTTCAAACCAAATCGATTGCCAATTTTTTCAAAGAGAAGGCGGGGATCAAAAATGTTGAAAGAAGGTGTGGCATCATTTACAAATGGCCCCTATAGAAAATAATAAAGCAGAAACACTAAATGAGATTCTTTTGTTTAAAAATAATGAATAATAACCCTTTTGAGGATAGCGGTAGAGATACAGGTAAATGTATAATAAAAACTAATGAATATTTTAAAGGATTAGTTATTTTATTTATTACACGCCAGTCAATTAATATTAAGACTACGTACTACTTCATATTTCCCCACTCCACACTGAGAAAAAAAGAAAAAAAAAAAGAAACTATGGTCAAAACTACCAGAATATGGCAAAATTTACCGCGTTTCTGGCTCTATAAAAACACCAAAGGAGCTCGGTTATTTCCGCAGCTGTTTGATTTCGGGAAAAGTATTAATTAAAAATGGTTTTATCATATATGGTAAAATTTGATCATTTTATCGTAATTCCTAAGAGCATGCCATAAAAACCATTTATTCGGTTAAATTTAGTTTTCTGGTTTGTAATTTTTACTAAATTGTTTGATAATAGGAACTATAATTTCGAAAACCAGAATTTCCGGTAAATCATTACCATATGAATGAAAAAATTACCAAATGAATCATTTAAATACCGTATATTTTGGTTTCATAAACCAAATTTATGGGGGGGGGGGTTTGTACCAGAAATGCCATTACCATGAAGTACAGTAGTTTTACAGTATTTTTATCTTCGTGTACTACAGAAAGTAAATAGTGTGTGACACTCGTCCAAAATACAAAGAGAACATGTAGGAAAGTCAACAATATTTAAAAAAACAAAATCGTGTCCAAAAAGCGTTAGTTAAGAGACACTCGAAACTTAGAAAAAAAAAAGGCAAAAAGCAAAACTTGCAAATTTAATTTTCAATGAAAAAAATTACACATACACGCGACTTGCAGTAATATACTTCATATTTTTAAGTACATAAATATAAATTTTCCCCAACACTTGGAACAGATATATGGTACAAATACTTGCCTTTCCTATTCTAAAACTAACATCGATTTGTTTTCGATCAAAAAAATACATCGAAGTCAACTTTCCATACGAAATTGGAAAAAAAAGGGTCTAATACAGTTAGACAAAAATTAAAATTTAAAACGTAAGATTTAAATATATTAAACAGCAAAACGCAAGCATTATTACGCGCTAAATGCATATAAATTATATAAATCAATGCAGCTTATAATAAGCTATGTCTGAAAAAAAAATTGGAAATCAGGCAAAATAAAAAAAGTAAATTTCACTGTGCTCACTCATGGTTGATATTAGTATGAATATGTGGCGAATAAATACCAAAAGCATGAAATGGTTGCTCCTCTAATGACAATTCTAATTTCGTCATAGTTGCGGTAGTGAACCTTTCACAATTTTTTTTGTTGTTTTGTATAAACACAAAGCAATACAATACAAAAGCATGTAAACATTTAAATATTTCTTGTTGGGAATAATTAAAAGTTGCTTTAAACAAAAAAAAAATATCACAAAAACAATTCCACTGATAAGAAAGAACGGTTTAAAGGTCACGAGTGGAGAAAAAAAATTCCAAAATTAACTAGAATTATGTTTATTTTCGGAGTGGTCTTCAGGAAGTAGAGTATCGGATGACTGCTAATCACTGAACACGAAAAATAGTTCCTATTCGAGGAATGGCAACAGAATAGCATATTCTAGTAAATAAAAACAATTTAAGTACGTGTACTTCATAAGCACTCTTCTTCCTGACTCCATTGTTCAAGGAGCAAGATTATCTACTATGGTCTGACACTGTAGCCAAAAGCTGGAAAAACATGTCATGGCATTCACAAATATTAAGTCGAAGTCATATGATAAAATTGATAATGCTTCATTCTTTTTATGTCATCGAATAAGACTTTTTTTATCAATTGATCTCTCGCAAAAAATGATCGACTCTGTGATAAATTAATTCTAAAAAACATCGACATACTACGTTGATCATAAAATTATAAACATTAAATTGGGAACTACTTTTTTATTCATCAAAAATCATACAGAACATATTAAAATTAAATTCTAAATTTAATTTTTGAATGTAATCAATGCATTAATTAACCATATAATTAGTCATTGCATCGGGAACTGTTTATGTATTAAAAAGCAGTGCATATTAAAAATTAAGTCAAATTATTACGTCCATAAAATTTTAATTTTTAGATTATATTCAAAGCGTTATTTAATCATAAAATTATAATTATTAACACTAGATTGTCTAAGGAAGTCACTTTGACTGCTATTTAATTTCAATTAGAAAACAATGATGTATATAATGACACAATTTCTAACAATTTTGTGACTTTTTGTACAACATATAATTTTTTTTATTGTTAATATTTACTAATAACTTGGCATATAACTGTAAAATAATATAAAAAATGTTAAAAATTTATTTTAAACAAATTTATTTACGCATTCACAATCCAGCCATTTTGACTGCTTTTGGGCAATATAGGTATAGACTAATTTCCAGTCTTTCTAGTGTTAAATTGAGAACTATTTATGTATCAAAAATTAAAGCACATTAAAACCTGGTTAAATTTTAATATTTAACACTTTATTTTAATTCTTTAGCATTTTAATTTTTTTAGAACGTATTCGATACGAGATTTAATCATAAAATTACAATTATTAAATTGGAAACTATTTTTATGCATCGAAAAAAAAGAGCACATAAAAAATTTGTTTCAATTTTAAAAGCACGAACTTAAAAACCTCACAGATAATGCTGTATGAGAAAATTCCTAGGTTTTTTTAAGAAACTTCTCTTTCGAGACAATAAGTAAAACTTTCTTAACAAAGATTGTTAAGAAACTAACACACAGCAATACTTGGAATTATCCAACCAACCCTGATATGCAATAACTATTAAAAAAATAGTTAAGTAGAGGGACATAACACACGTTAATTTTGTAGCAAAAAAAAAAAAAAAAAAAAGCACTAGAAAAAGGGGGAGAAAAATCATAAAATCAATAAGAAAAATTCAGAAAAATCATAAAGAAACAGGTTCCACAGCTGCAGATAAAAGCACATGAAGGGAAAAACCATGAAGCAACGTAACACATGTGTTTTCCTTGTTTCAAGCTAACGTATGTAAAAATGCAAAACCATTAAAAAATATAACAAAAACCATGAACAAAAGAATTGGCCATGTCAAGGGTCAAAAATAGGCGTTAAATACTTTAAAATAACGTTGGGTAATAGCTGAAGGCTCTGTAAACAGAATATATTATGACAAAATAAAAACTGATTTTATGAGCAAATAGTAATATAATTATTTGGTCATAATTATCATACATTTAAAAATGCATTGATACACATAGATAAATAAAAATATTCCATATGGTTTGTTAAATTTTTATAAAAAGCACAGAATGCGAAACAGGATTCTGTTGCTATAAATTTTAATTAATTAATTTATTTTTTATTATTTTTATTTATTTTTTAATCTCTATTGATTTCTATTAGGATATTTTTATCGTTAAAAAAAAAAAAAAGAAAGAATTGTTAAATAGGAACTGAAATTCGGCTATTTTAACAATATAAATTGCATCAAAATTTTAGGTCAATTAATTGTTATAGATTATGTTGCAAGGAAATAGAAAATATTTACCAGAGAGAAAATAGGGATGATTTTAATAATATTTGGTACCTATAATTATCAGCAAAAATATAGGAAACTAAATTTTAAGATGTCAATAATAATGTTCATAAGGTTGTTAGAATGTTAAAAAAGTTTTGACGTTGGGTATTTTGATAAAGGGGTTTTTTGAAATACAATTTGATCCATGTTTAAAACAGCCGCGAATGAGATACCAGTCAACTCTTTAAAAGGACGCTATACCAGGGGAAAAATTCTTCATTGCAAATTCTCTTTCACCTACATAGGTAGTTTAAAATTTAAAGTAAATAAAAAAGTAAATTCAGATAAACTTAGCATAAAAAAAGCATATAAGTTTAAAATGCTGAGGAAAAAAAATTTTTTTTTTCAAAACATTCAAATACTAACAAATTATGGTAACTTAGGATTGCGCAGTGGAGAAGTTATCTTGCCATAACTTGTTTACATTTTAATAGTTTAAATAAAGAATTTCAGCGTTTTAAAATTCGTTGTTTACTCTAGGATAAGTTAGGATAATTTGTGGGGAAGCTATGAATAACTTGTTTATGTTTTGATATTTTAAAAAAGAATATCAGCATTTGGAAACTTCATGGTTTACTCTAGAATAAGTCAGGATAATTTGTGGTCAAGTTATACTGAAATAACTTGTTTACATTTTAATAATTTAAAAAAAGAACTTCAGCATTTGAAACTTCATGGTTTACTCTAGGATAACTTGCTAGTATCCACTTAAGCAATACATAAAAACATATGGAAGTAAGTACAAAATAAAGTTACACGGGGTACTATTTACAAAGATATTTAAACATTGCGTGTCATAATTGGTCTTTTTTTTATGCGTAAGGACAAAGAAAGACCAAGCAATGCCCCAACTTAAAAGGCTCTAAATATTCCAATTAAGTAGTCGGTTTCATTAGGAAGTATTGAGTTCAACGACCCAAGGTCACTCGCACGCATCGCCCACCACCTGATACCATGATATGAATTCACAAGAACAAAAAGATTATTTAATTTCTTTTCTTTTCCCCTACAAACAAACATGCAATAACAACACGGTAAAATCTAACATTCATTATAATTTCAAATGTAAGTTAAGTTACAATACCAATAACTTTGATTAATATTTTTATCATAATAATTAATTAAAACAAACAGTGATTTAGAATTTCTGACCAACGGTTAAAATGTAATATTTATAAGAAAAAGATATGAAGAAGTTACGAGGGTTAGTTAGACGGGCATAACACTTACGTAACACTCATAGCAATTTTCTTTTTCTTATTGGATACTTGGAATATATTCAAAATACTATAAACCTTTTTTTTTTTTTTTTTTTTTTTTTGCTTATTTATAATTCTAGATTTTGATTTTTTAACAAGAAAATAGTGATCTGTGATCACCAGTATTAAGCCTTATCGTTTTTAAAAATTATTTTAAGATTCGAATACGATTCTAGTAAAGATATCTTAGGACCTTCGACAATTATAATGATTAAAAATTAAATTAATATTGATTCATCTGTAGAAAACCAATGAATAAGTAAACGGATAATAAAAGGAATATCGTTTTTTTATTCTTTTCTTTCTTCTTTTAAATCACCAAAAGACAAAATTTTGAGCTTGAAACACTTTATAACATATTAATTAATAATTACTTAATAGTAAACCGACGAAATAAATAAAAATAATTATAAAATCATTGCATGGCACGGTATGTATAAGCAACGCGTAAGGCGTGGATCGTATTGGTCATCAATGAAACAGATAAAGACGCAGGGAGAGAGGACTCAGCACAAAATTAGAAAGAAATAAAAATCCGCACGGTTTTCATTTATAATAAAAAATATCCGCAGGGTTTTCATTAAAAAAAATTTTACCTTGTGAAGGAGGCAATTCATTTTTTAACATTACGTAACAGAACATATTTTATTCATTCTAAAAGATACCTAATATATGTGATAAAAGTATAACATCGTATGCCTTTATAACAAATTAATTTTACGTCAACAAAATCAAAAATATATATTTATAAAAAAAAATCGAAAGAAATCATGAATTCAATAGGATCGTCGGTAGGTCATAAAGAAAATATATAGTATATATATATATATTCATGGAGAGCTTTAAATAAAATTTAATCGAATCATTAAATGAAACATTTAAGTGAAAATTAAAATATAAAAGACAGACTCCATATCAAAAATAATGAATCGTAATCAGATGACTAAGTCACAAACTACTTTTAAATTACGTATTTATATATTTAAAACGTAATACACTGTAAAAATACTCCGGATCAAATAAAGGTAAAAAGTAGCTGCAACCTGAGTACATAATCCATAAAACTAAGTTTATCATGAAATTCATTTTTACTGTATGTTTCACAGTAATAATTATTTAATTACAGTGATTTTTACCAAAAAGAAACCCGACAACCGGAAATCGAGAAAAATACTTATGCTCTGAGTTCGGTTTTACGACAATAAGAATCGTTTTCAGATCGCTAAGGACGAGATATTTCATCTTATACATTATGTATTCTTATATTTTTATATCAAACACAAGTGAAATGATGTTTAGAACGAATTTTTTCGTATATTTTTATGTCAAATGCAAGTGAAATGTTTTTGAACGAATTTTTTCTTACTATTTTTAAGTCAAACACAAGTGAAATGATGTTTAGAACGAATGTTTTCTTATATTTTTATGTCAAACACAAGTGAAATGATGTTTTAAACGAATTGTTTCTCCTGCTTTTAAACTTTAGCATCAGAAGTATACAAAAACGCATGCCAGAATCGTGACTAATATGCTAAAGCTTTTAATTAATTTAAATCATAAAATAATATTTATACGAGTTTTACTTTGCCTTTAATTAAATACGTTCGTCGTTTACGTTACGAATTCTTATAATTAACATATACGTATAGAATGAAATTTATATGAGCTTCACTTTGGTTTTAGCAGAATTACGAATGGAAAATGTCCGATCATAAAATCTTCAGCACAAGCGCCATCACCAGAGATATATCTCTCTACCCACAAACTAAATTGAAAACGTTACGGACGGAGTAGTCCGGTCACAAAAATCTAGTACAAAAGCGCCATGATCGGAGATATCAAGCCGTAAAATAACCTGAAAGCATTATGAACGGTGTACATCAAATTATAATTAATCTAAATTAATAATATCAAGCTCTAAATAATATCTTCTTTAGAAGTAGATTTAATTTCTTAACTAAGAAGCAATTGTGAATTGGTAAAACCTAAGAATTAGAAGTACACAAAAAATACGCTATAATAACAAATCGCAATAACACTTAAAGTCGAGTTAAAAAACATATCTAAATATACAAATGAATTATTATTAATAACAATTGTTGAAAAGAATTGAATAATTATTCTATACAAGCTTTTAAACTGGAATTTATTATATTATTATCTTTCAAATTAACTTATCCATTCCATATCTAAATTTTTTTTTAATTATATATTTTATATAATAATTATTTATTTCATATACATATAATTATATATTTTTATAAATTCAATAATTGAACAGCCGACCCAATTTTGGGTTTACGACTACTAATGTTCAACTCCGTAGCTTGGAATTTAAAACCCAATCCAGAAAGAAAGGCAACTCCTTGATGAAGTATTGGGAAAAATTTACCTTCGTGGAGGACGTTTCAATGGAACTAATCCACATTTGCGTTATGTGGGGAGGAAAATCACGAAAGCCTCCCACGGTTAGCCTAACGGCAAGGGAACTCTAACCCATGTTCCGTCGTCTACCACTGAAGATATTTTATGTAAGCACTGTGGTTGATGAGAGCCAGGTGCGGAATTTAAATCTACCAGCCATCGCTGGAATTCGAACCTGGTTCACCTCATTAGAAGGTTCACCTCATCATCAACTGAGCCACCTTATCTCAATTCTAGTAATTAAAATGTCTACTATTTTCTAATGAAAAATATATTTAGAGGAGCTAATTATACTTGTTTTACTATTATTGCAAACTCGCTGAAAAACTGTTAATTATTAAAAATTGTTTGAGTTGATCACTCTTTCAGCTACTAGCTGTTACAGTAATTTTATAATTCAGACAAAAAAAAAATCCTATCAAAATGTTTCTATGCCGTGAATATTACTGTATCAAAGTTAAGTAAATAAATATAATATAATTCGTATTTAGAAAAATATACAATTGTAAAACTAAAGCCTTGTAATTCTACACGTGACTTCGAAATGCAGAGTTACTGTTAGTTTACTGGTAAAACTTATTTATAAACATATTAAATAGCAAAACAAAAAACTGATACGTGACGTTGAAAAGCCGAGTTGCTATTTTTTTTTCCGATAAAAATGATTCATAAAAATATTAAATTATATAACAAATTATAAGTCTGATAGATACGCATGTGACGTTGCAATGGCGAGTTTCTTGGTAAAATTTATCTATAAACATATTGGACAACATAACAAAAATCTGATACGTGATCTTTTTATAGATAAAAATTGTTTATAAAAACATTATATTGTATAACAAATTATAAGTCTGTACCACACGTGACGTTGAATTGCCATGTTCTATTAGCTAACTGCTAAAAAGTAAATAATATTGTGTAGAAATAAATAAAATCGTTTTCAGTTAAGTTTCACTGGAACGATTTGTAGCACAGTCTTGTTTAGATAAATTGCAACGCAAAATTAAATGCATACCTATTCAAATCGGAATAATTTATAAGGTCATTTGAGAAACCATAAATTAAAATCCTGATTTGACTTCTTAACCCTTTATTTTTTTTTCTTTGAAAGTGATTTATTAAACTCTTACGGCCATTCGAAAAAAAAATTCCATCACGCAACACAAGGAAGTTAATAAAAAGACAATTTATATATTCGTCCTTGTTAAATCACGTGGTGTTAAACACTTTTTCTTCCTGTTTACTCAAACCTAGAAACTATTTTAATAACGTAACGGAATAAATATAAGGTTGTGACTTGTGTCTTAGAAATGTGTTTAAAGTGAAACTTGATTTAGACCAACAACGCATGGACAAAAACAACCGCTCCTTGCTTCTATTTTTCAATTCATAGATTCTTCAATACGGGAAACATTTCAATCTCTTTATAACATAAAAATATAATGGTCTTACACAGTTTTTCATTGCTGCCGGTGCATTTTTATTCGACGAAAACTCGCATGGTAGGAGATCCAGTTATCCCACAATTTTCTTTTATTTGGTTGTCATCAGCACGAAATTATTTTAAGTCATTAAGGTATCGTTTTCATATAAATATTTTTGCATCGCTAATTAAATGGTTTTTACCGGGGTAAACGCTTTATTATTTAAATTTATTCCACTCTGCCACTGATATGTCTGCGATTTTGAATATTTTTTAAATTGTTTAAAACTAGAAGAGTTGTTTCGTTATTATAACGTAATTCTCTGATATTGCCTTATTATGTTGTATTTTAAGACAAACTTATTTAAATCGGGCTCTAAACTTGACTGTTTCACAATTATTATTTTTTGGAACAGATTAGATCATTTAACTTTTATAAATTACAGTTTTAAAGAGATTCGTTAAATTATTAAGAACTTAACTATCAGCTTCATGCACTAATCTTATTTAATATATCAGCCAGTATATTAAATACGATTTGTATGGTATTATTCGTAACCCATTAAATAAATTCCTTTAATTCGAAATGGTTTATTTATGTTCACTAATAAATCTTAATAGAATCAATAGCAAAATGTTATGACATGGAAAGTGGGTGCACAAGCGTTAGCCAACGGAATTCTTTCTGGTAAGAATATTTTACGAGAATGATTTCAACTTATGTAGAAAAAACTATATATGCCAGGAAACAACTATTGCGAAGCAATCATCGGAGTTAATGAGCGGCAGGGAAGAGGGGCTTAGCCCCCTAGCATTTAACATAAATAACCAGCGATTCTAATAAGGGCTTCAAATGTTAATATTGAACCTTACTTTTTTTTTTCATTCATATTTCATTTATAACATCAACCGTACAAAGGATCAAATAAGGCAAATCGTTGACAATTGAACGATCAAGTGCAGGAGATACGCGCAAATAATAAATAGATAAATAAAATTTTTAAAAAAAAATTATTTACAGACAAAAAACAGTTTTTTCTGCCTTTGAAAGGGGCGTGTCCTCATTTCTAGTACCGAAAAAAAAACGCAGTTAAAGTTTTTAGGGTCTTTTTTCATTAGCACAGACAATAACAATATTAACACAGTTTCAAAAGAAGTATACGAAATGAAATATAAATGAAAGGCGTTAAATAAATACTCCACATAAATCTAAGAGAGTGCGAAAAACTGACATAACATAAAATCATGCAATTTAAACTAAATTCCATAATATCAAATTAACGTAATAAGCTAAGTTTACCACAATTTTAAACATGTGATAAGTTAAAAAAATAATAATAAATTACTTTATAGGGCTCATAAATTAAATAATATAAAATACATTAGTTTTTCTTATTTTCATTTATTGTACGCGTGGAAAATTTTTTTTAAAGAGGCCTCAACCGGCGCCATCTTAGATTCTAGGTTAAATTTTTAATTAGTGTTTTCTCGAATTTTTTTTTTTTTTTTTTTAACTTGACACTTTTTATGTTGTTGTAGAACAGCACAATAGATTACAGAAAATGGCAGAAAATAAAGGGATCGCTTTATTAGATTAATGGAAATAGAGCTAGATAATTTTTAGAATTTCTATAAATTTTTCCTCAAAATTTGAAAGCAATAAAAGGATGCGAAATGGGGTTTGGAGTAATTAACTTAAAACTACACGTTTCTCAGTTTTTAGATTTATTAAAATCTAACCTTATTGCAGTTTAAATTGATGAAAACCGACTTAATGACACTAAAAATTCTCCTTACGTTAATTGCATAAAAATAAAGATCAAAAATTTACATATCAAAAACCTAAAAACTAACTATTTACTATTTCAACATCCTTCAAAAAATGTTGATTGAAAAATTGTATTGGCATATTTTTGTGGTAAACAAATTAATACAGAATTTTTAATAAGCCAAGCTTTTTATCTCAAATTCAGAACAGTGACGGCGTTATATGTTAAATGTATTCAAAAGATTGAGTCAAATAGAGTAAATATCCATCATGAGTTTATTTGTGAATATTAAATGAAAAGGAATAAAAGCTTATTTAGAATATTTTTTCCTCTCAATCCCTTGTCAGTTGATTTCGAGGAAGGACCTCTAAACCCAAAGTTCTCAATCAGCTAAGCTTACCATAACTTTAAACACGTGATAAATTAAAAAAATCAACAAAAAAAAGTAATACATTATTTTGTAGGGCTCATGAAATAAATAATGTAGCAAAAATAATTTTTTTCTTTATTTGTAATATTGCAGGTGTAGAAAAAAAAATTTTAATAACAGAAAAAATCATTTTAACTCTTCGTTACTCCTTATAAAAAATTCCTCATTAAATAAATGCGTTTAGAGTTGATTAGAAAAAAAAGAATAAACACATATGTTGACCATTTTGAGTTCCTTCTGTTTACCTCAAAATAAATCTCAACCCCTGAGTACATTTACCACAATTAAAACCTTTCACTGTGAATAAAATATGCGCTCACGTTTCGTTACAATTATGTCCATTTCAAATTTCAAGCATTCACAATCACTACCAGTAATTACGCAAACATAATACAGTTGGGAGCAGAAAGAAGACACTCAGTAAACACAAAAAACAATGCACAAAGAATGTAGTCACATGCATAATCAGCCTTCCATTCTATTTCCTATAGTCAGTCACACAGCAAGCTAACGAACTTTCGCGGAAAAAGTAAACAAATAAAAATATAAAAAGAGAAAAATAAAAAAAAAGAATAAAAAATAAAAAGAGTGGGGGGATTTCATGGGCGAGTGAATACAGTTCCTATTCACAGAAGAGTGCACAGGCACACACATACATACACAGTCATCCATACCGACCGAAGAGGGGGGAGGTGGAATAACAAATAGAAAAAAAAAGCAAACATATGAGTGGAAGGCCGGGTGAAGAGGGGGAAGCAGGTGGAAAGCGAGGGGGAAAGGACATCACGCAATAGCAACGCAGAGACCGATTGAGCAGCCTGAAGGTGACCTTCAGGAAAAAGGCTACAGAGACAGTGCTCCTGCTTTCTAATGTTCGTGTGTGTGTGTATTGCGCACACCTTTTTTTTTATGGATCTTCATCAGTATCATTTCCCTACAGGCGAACGATTTAAAGTGACAAGACAATCAAAGACAATGGCATGACAGTAATGTTGTAGGAGCCATTTTCTTTTTTGTTTTATACTTGTCTCTCGGCAAAACGAATTTCATGGTGTTTTGATGTACAATGAATACGGATTTAAATACGTACCTTCGAAAAGTTATTATTCCTTCTTAGTTAACTGAGGTACAATAATTAATATTAGAAAGTGTAATTATTATTTTTAACATTTGAAGTATTACAGAAGCATCATCACGGAATACGTATTTGTACACTCACCTTCGAAACTTACTAATGTTATTATTCTTCCTTAGTACTTGAATATTAATTATAATTATATTTGTTGATATATAATTATAATTGTTGATAATAATAATTGAAATATAACAGACTTAAATGAATACGGATATAAATAGGTACCTTTGAAACTTAAAGTTATTATTTCTTAGTAACTGAAGCATAATAATCAATAATCGAAAGCATTATTATTTTTAATATTTGAAGCATTAGAGATTTACAGAATACGGATATACGTAGCTTCGAAACTTACTAAAGTTATTATTCTCTCTTAGTACTAGATTATTATTATTTTTGGTAATAACATTTGAAGTATAACAGACTTAAATGAATACGAATTTAAATAAGTACCTTTGTACCGTTCTTAGTAACTGAAGTATAACAATTAATATTAGAAAGAATAATTATTAATATATATATATATATTAATAATAGGCATCACAAAATACGGATTTACCTTCGTAACTTGCTAAAGTTATTATTCTTTCTTAGTACTTATATGTTAGAAAGTATAACTATTATTTTTAGTAATAATATTTGAAGTATAACAGACTTAATGAATAGGGATTTAAATAGGTACCCTTAAAAAGTTACGATCCCTTCTTAGTAACTGAAGTATAATAATTATAGTATAAAGTATAAACATTGTTTTTAGCATTTGAAGTATTATAAAAACATCACAGAATACGAATTTATATACGCACCTTCGAAACTTACTAATGTCATTATTCTTCCTTAGTAACTGAAGTATAATAACAGACTTAAATGAACACGGATTTAAATACATACCTCCAGAACTTACTAAAGCTATTACTCATTTTAATTCTTAGTACTAGAAGTAAAGTATAAGTATTATTCTCTTAATATTCGATAACCAGATTTCATAAATGAGATTCAAAACTTTACATATACAGCACTGGGCAAATGATCATAATAATTTGGTATTTACTAATTATGTAACGATATATGGCTAAACAATAATTCATTATTTCTTAAACATGTTTTAATAACATTTATGACCCTGTTAGTATTCGGTATGATATTTTTTTTTTTACCCTCTCAACTCTGTTTCGCCGCAGAATTGATACAATATAATTAAATTAATACAGTATTGGACTTTTACAGGAAAATTAGAGCTATCAGGGGTCTGTCCAGACATTTTGTGAAAGGTCCGTTTTTCGTGAAATTGTGAAAAAATTACTCACTTTCTTTCTACCAGGGTCCGCTTTTATGAATTTGTGCAAATGGGGTCCGTTATTGCAAAAAAAAATTTTTCAAGGAGTTTTTAAATTGTACAGACATACAAGATTATGCTCAACACTCTAAAACTGTAATTAAAAAAATTAAATTTTAAAAAATAAACAACAATTGCTCTTTCTAAATTAGAGATGCAACGTACAAATATTTCGTATTTAGCCTATACTGCTGAACGCAGAATATTAATTTCGGACGAATAATGGAAAAATCGTCTGCCGAAGACAAAACTTAATTCCTTTACATCCATCTTTCTTGTTTTCTGCCCTGGAAAGGGTTTATTCGATTAACAAAATAATAATGAAGATAAACAAATTAGTGAAGGGTCCGATTAAAAGAAAAATCATTTTGTGAAGGGTCCGTTTTTAAGTTAAAATATTTTGTGAAGGTTCGGTTTTTATGAAAAGATATTTTGTGAAGGGTCCGTTAACGGACCCAAATTTCTTCTAAACAGACCCCTGGCTATCATTTGAAGGTTGCGTGTATGGCAAATTTACATGGCGAATTAGAGCCAATGGAAAATCTCATTATCAGTAAATACTATCCTTGTTTACTTTTATTTTCCAAAACAGAATTAAGCTTAGCAAAACTTAATCAATACATAACTGACACAATGGCTTAATCTTATACTGCACAAAACACGATTATTTAATTCTAGTTTACAAAATTTCATATGTACATGAATCCTTAAAAGATAATTCAAGACTCTAAAATTATAAGTATATTCAATTGCCACAGAAAAATTGAAATGAGAGAAGGAAAAAATAAAACCATTTACATTAAATTTGGGCAATATAGTGCTATTAAATAAAGAAATATCCTAATAGCGGTAAAAGAGGAATTTAAAATTACAAATGTACAAAAACAATTTAATTCATTGCCAAATAAAAAAAAAACATTAAACCTCGCTCGGATGAATTATTTCACAGTACTTTTTAAGACACGGTTCCCAGCAGATCACCGAAGTCAAGCATCACTGGCTGCGGTCAGTGTGCGGGTGGGTGACCACTTGGATCAGTCTGCGTAAGGACCGAGGGTGTGCGGTATTGGTCCTCGTTAAACTGTGCTACCGTAAAGTGCTCGACTTCGCGCGCAGGTCGTCGGGCTACCGAAGCGGGGGTGCCATCCCCTCCGCAGAGGATCAAAATTGTGATGGCATGTCTTCGGATCATCCTCCGGGATGTTTCCCAGACCGTCGCCAATAGCCCATTGTGAAGCTCTAGTGCGACGTAAATTAACAACAACAACAACTTCACAGTACTTTTAACACTATGTGCCGCCACGTAAGTCATAGGTAATCTCGCTTTGCCAAGAGGCAGCGTGAAGAATGACAAAAATACTAAATTTTTAATAGCCATTTAGCATTATTATAAACTCATATAAAAGGCGATGAAATTCCGAAAAAACGTCGCAAAAAAGTTTGGGACTATATAGCTTAAAAAACTCGAATTTTAAACGTGAATTGAAACAGAAAAATTGTGAAACGATTTTTATGTAAATAACAATGTTATTTTTTATTATTACATATCAATAATTTAATCACAATGCGGTAGTATTAACTTTCTGTATCATCTAAATATATTAAATCTATCCTAAATATTTAATAATACCATATTTTTGTGACGAAACTTCTTTTTTTTTTCATGCAACGTTATCATTATCGCAATTTTAAAAGAGGGACGGGGGGCTAAAATATGAAAACCTCCTAATTAAAAAAATTCATAACGAACTTTGAAACTAATTTATAACATGTTCTTAATTTATCCCTCAATGTTCCCTCGTTAAAATAATAATAATAAATAACATGAGAAATAAGTTATATGGGAAAAATTTCCTTCAGTTACGGATTTAAAGGGAAAATAAATCGCAGCAGATTTAAACGGTACTATTCGAATTATACAATTTTATAACAATTATAAAAGTATTTGTGAGATTTAAAAAAAAATCCACACAATTTGATCGAATTATTATTATTATATGAATAAACTAAAAAGTTCTGGATCAAATTATGGTAAAAAGTACTCAAGCTGCCGTTACTTTTTCAGGGTGCGTAGCCAGATTTTTCAACAAAAAATAAGCACATTTCAAGTATTTTTTTAAGCACTCAAAAAATAGTTTTAATCACTTTCCACAAAAAAAAATCATAATTAAGATATGTGCAGTAATAAAAAAAAAATTCTATCTTTTAAAGTTCTTAATTTATAAACGCAAAATCAATAAAATTCAAAAACATAATCATAATAAAATAACTAGTTTCTGATAAATATTAAAGAGAAAATAGTGAAAAACCATGCATTTTTTTTGTAATTTAGAACGACAATCGACAGGGCAAAGAAAAAAAATATCTTTTTAAGAGATAGAAAATCAGGGGTCTGTCCAGACATTTTGTGAAAGGTCCGTTTTTCGTGAAATTGTGAAAAAATTACTCACATTCTTTCAACCAGGGTCCGCTTTTACGAATTTGTGCAAATAGGGTCCGTTATTGCAAAAAAAAAAAAACTTTTTCATGGAGTTTTCAAATTGTAAAGACATACAAGATTATGCTCAACACTGTAAAATTATAATTAAAAAACTTTAATTTTAAAAAATAAACAACAATTGCTGCTTCTAAATTAGAGATGCAACATACACATATTTGGTATTTAGCCTATACTGCTGAACGCAGAATATTAATTTCGGACGAATAATGGAAGAATCGTCTGCCGAAGACAAAACTTAATTCTTTTACATCCATCTTTTTTGTTTTCTGCCCTGGGAAGGACTTATTTGATTAACAAAATAATAATGAAGATAAACAAATTTGTGAAGGATCCGATTAAAAGAAAAATCATTTTGTGAAGGGTCCGTTTTTAAGTTAAAATATTTTGTGAAGGGTCCGTTTTTATGAGAAGATATTTTGTGAAGGGTCCGTTAGCGGACCCAAATTTCTTCTAAACAGACCCCTGAAAATTAAGCACTTTTTACAAACCCCGAATTAAAAAAGCACTTTTAAGGGCTTTTAAAAAACGTGTACCAAAAATAAGCACTTTTTAAAAACGCTATGCACCTTGAAATCTATTTTTACCGAAACATGTTAATGAACAAAAAAAATCTGATATACAGTAACTTTTACAAAAATAACTATAGTAAAATAACTGAATCACTCTTAACTAAATGTTATTGTAAAAATTACGGTATAGAATTTTACAGTAATAATGGATTTTACGGTAAAATGGTTTAATGATCGTGCCGGTACTTTATACAGTGATTTGATCCGAAATTTTTTACAGCGTTATTTGAATGGTACATCTTTTTATTCGTGGACTAATTTGATCGAATTGTATTATATTTTTTAATCCATATCCACGAATCATATATATTAAATGATGCATGCACGATGAAATACTATACAACACGGACTCCACGCATGATTTAAAAACAAAATTCAAAAATAAATCACACAAAAAAAAATTTCCACCTTTTTTAAAAAAATTTCTCAGAATCTAGAAATAAACACATTGTTAAAAAATATCATAGCTACCGAGCTCGATTTCAGAAGAAAAAAAAGAAATCACGTCTCGTACTAATTGCAAAAACGGGGAATAGGCATAAAATCGATTCAATATTCTATTTGGTTCACTCCCCCTGGTCGCAACTTTTCTACTCCACACTCCAAGTAGAACAATAGTAAAAGTATGAAAAGAAATAACAAAAGGTATTTTATTGTGAGAGAGGAAAATTATTTTATAATTTTCATGGAACACTTGACAACAGCACGTAGCAATGAAACGAATCAACAAAGAACATTTCGCTTCAATAACAATGAAGTTTTTTTTTTTTTATGACTTTGCCAGTAGAGGATCAGTTTTAAAAACATTTACTTTTTGAAAACAATGACGGAAAACACGCATTTATAACAAATGGAACTAAGTAAAGTTAATTTATAATATTCAAAACGCATTATTTAAGGCAATTAAGATATTTACTTTAAAAAAAATAGTGTTAAAAATAGAAATAGTTTTAAGTCAAATTTTAATAAAATACAAAAAGTATAAGAAAAGAAATACTTAAAGAATAGTAATACTACTAGAAAGAAACACTTGAGAACGGCAAATACCAATAAAACGAATCAACAGAGCTTCAATAATAAAGTTTTTATATATATATATATTTTTTTTTATGAATTTTCCTGTTGAAAATGAGTTTAAAAACTTTTACTTTTTAAAAACGATGATCGAAAACACGGACTTGTAACAAGTGGAACTAAAATTAATTTATAATATTTAAAGGCAAGAAAGATATTTTCCTTAAAAAAAAATAGTGTTGAAAATAGAAATAATTCTAAGTCAAATTTTATTTTTAAAACAATTGTTTTTAGTATTATCCTCTTCAAACAAGCTTTCACAGATAATTAGTAGGAATATTAGAGCAAATACTGAAAACAATTGAAAATTTTGTCAAAATACTGTATTAAATTCTTTAAAAAATCAGAAAAAGTTTAATTATATCATTCATATTTATATAAAAAAGCACTTATAAAGTGTGATTTAGTAAATAAAATAATGCAATATAATAAAAAATATTAAGCACAACAATAAAGGATAGAACACCAAATGCTTAAATCAGGCAAAACAACGTGAATAAAGAGCAAATAAAGGTACATATCAGTGTGTGCTTTATTTATAAAGAGCACAAAGTATGCACTATCCATATTTGGAGTTAAAACTTACATTAGAACATAAACAACAATAAAATATAATATGACACTAGAGTATTATAAATAAACAAAGGCCGTACAATGAATTTTCGTCTAGACTAGTTTATTAATATGATCAAATTTTCAAGTATAAACAAGGAACATAAGCATCCTTATGCGTCGATTAAGAACATCATGATTAAAACAGAGTCTGAATCATGACGTTCTCTATGGAAATGATGAAATTTTTAAAATATAAAATAAATTATTTTCAGTCTTATAATTGCTGCATAATTTATTATTAATGTAAAAAGGCTTTTAAATAAATATATATGTTTAGTCCCACGAAACGCCTCTCTTCAAAGAATTTTTTTTTTCCAAAAAAAAAAATTAAATAAATTTTGCATTTGAATTGTGAAATAAAATATACAAAACGGTAAAATTAATATATACTAGTTGCAAATCCGGGTTTGTTTAAAAATACAAATCCAACATTTTCGGAATTCGTTGTTTTTGCATCTGCTTTGAAGTATATATAACAAAAAAACAATTGTACAGCTTAAATATCATATAAAGTATTTATCACTAATAGCATATAAAGACTAAATAACAAAATCAACATGTAATAGCAATTAAACAAAATGGAAATAAACATAAATTCAAAAATTTTTCATCAATATATAATTTTTATCATAAAAGATATTAAAGATATAATCATTGCTAAATGATACAGATTTTTAAAAAATTATAATAGTACTAGTGCAATATTACAATAACATGTAAATACGTTTATTAAAACATAAGTAAGAATAACAAAGATCATTCATTTATAAATAAATAATGCAATAATATTAAAGGAGGTAGTAAAAAGGAATTAATTGCTCACCAATAGACATTCTTTTTTAGTCCATGAGAACTGCAATAAAAAAAAAATCAATTAATAAGCATGCAAGACAAAAAAGTAAGGCATCAAATATAAGAACATAAAAATGCAATAAGCATAACAACATAAAAACTAATTTTCTATATAATGCACATAAGTAGCAATAATATTTACTATAAGACTGGAGAAATTAATAAATTACTGAAGGAGTACAATTGGGTACTTGCACTTCAAGAAGACCTCACATACCCACACATGTGAACTATGACGTCAGCGCCAGTTTATCTTTATCAGCATAAGTTAGAATGTTAATTAACCATAAGTTAATTAAATACAGATCGCACATCGAATTAGTTGAAATAATTTTCTTTCTGGTCTATTTCTTTTACTTCGATTTATTATTTGTTTATATATTTTATAATAACCCTGATATATTTTTGTTCTGTGTACCTGGCAACTTCGATGCTTAATTAGTTTGTTTATGTTTCACATGGCTTCTTGTCTGTTTTTGTGTAAATATATAGCGAAATCTTTGAGAAAAAAATCTTAGTGAAATAATTTAGAATGCGTCACTTAAGAGAATTGATAGTTCACGGGCTAATTTTATGAACCGAATTTTTTTTCTTCTTTTTATTACCAAAATTTGATGAACCGAAATAATGAAAAATAATAATAATAAATTTTCTTTAAAGGAAAACTTTATTTCTGGACTTCTAAACTTTATTTACTTCTACATAGAAGTAATTTAGACACAAATTGTATCACCCAAAATACCTTGAAAAGAAGTTAAAATTGGAAGAACTTTTTTACAATACTATTATGTAAAAATATATACTAATTAACAAAAATATATCTGTACACATAACAAGCAAATAAATAAAAATCAATAATGAATGTGTCTATATTTTAACCCTATTACAATGTTTCCGATATTGAACTTGTATACATTGTTTATAGAAATTGTTTATAAGATTTGAGAAGATATTCTAAAATCTCCCAACCATTCATATTATATTTCTCCATACACGAGGCGTTGCTGTTTTGGATAGACTCCTCGTGAGGCGGAGCTTGTGACGTCATTCACCTCTTATTGGCGCCAGTTTACTAAATCCTGGAACACTATTGTACATGGGAGTACTTATCCTTTTTTTATTCATGTAATCTAAAACATTCCATGCAAGGATGTTGAGTTTGAGTAACAATAAAAATAACTTTATTTGTGGAAACAATATTGCAGTTGTATCGTTATGTTGGAAGTTTATTTGCAAACGACAGACAAGGAATTAAAATGATGACTGCTTTTGAATTCAGAATTTTATGGGGAATCGTGACCAAAAATGTTGATAACGCTTAGTGTGTTATTAAAGTGATTTTGTGAATGTAATTATTATTTTACGATTTAAGTTAAAATACATTATTCATTGCAAGTGCTATTATTTTTGTTTATTTTATGCCCAACGGTGCAAACTTTCTAAACTAGATATCGGTTATCACAAGTAAATACAGTTAACGTTAACAAAAATTCAAATTGGCACAATTTTTAAGATGTCTTTACAGCTTAATTTTAAAGAGCTATATACCTGATATTAATAGTATCTATGAATTTACTATTAAATAAAAAAAGTAACAATTAAATATTACTTTTTTTCGAATATTCGATGCAAACAACATGGTAGTTAGGGAGAAGAAATACTTATTTTAACAGAGTTAGAAAATTTCTCAAAATCCCGCAATTTTTGTTACTCAACCATAAGACAAGACCGTTATCTTGAATACGAAGTCGTAATAATTACGGATAAATAGTAATAGTTGGCACCTCTGATAATGAATAAGAGAAATTCTGACTCTAAAATATTTCCTAAAAAGACTTCATTTTATTCTTAAAACTAAAAGTGCAAATTAAAAAACAAAGAACACTATAGAATCGTTTACTCAAAATAATTTGTTCTTTTTCTAACTGTTATAAATATATTTTATGTACTGTTAAAAAAAACACTTACGAGATCAAATTTAACGTATTAAAAAGTTTTTGCGGTTGAAAACTATCCTATAACAAAAAAGTGGCATTAAGTAAAGGTAACTTTAATCACCCTACTTCTTTTTTAACCATATTTACTCATATACTCTAAAATGAATTTATACTATTTAAAATTATGTTGAAGATGCATAGAACCTATAATTAAACAAATACCAGTTTCAAGTTACATTAATTGGTTTATTTAGAATATCGAATCGCAATCGTATATAATCGTAATTGTATCGTAATAAATTAATCGTATATCGCCCATAATTTCGTCTTAAGAGCGCAGAAAATACTCACGAAAGACGAGATATCTCGCCCTCACACTGCAAAAAATTCCGAATCAAATTACGGTAAAAAGTACTGACACCCTGAGTGCAGCACCCGTAAAACCTATTTTTACCATAACATTTTAATACTGTTATTTTTATAGTAAAACTTACTTCTGACTCAGAAATTTTACAGTACTGTAAAAATTAGGGTATATTAGTTTATTTATCAGTAAAATTTTACCGTAATTTGATCAGGAAATTTTTACAGTGTATCCTCAAGGAGAAATATCTAGAAAGAATAATATTTCAGCGAGCGTTCCAAACAAATTAGAAACTACAGAAGATAAAAACAAAAATTTCTATCAAACAGATACATAACGTAGAAACTTTTATCATTATTATTTATATAGTAATAATAACAAGAACAAGTTTATACATCCATTTGATAGTTAACAGATTATAATAATCATAAAGTTTTTAAAAAAATGCTCATTCTGAAAAATAACAAATTCACAACAAAAACTGTAATATTTTTTTTAATTATGGATCGGTGAATTTACAATAAAATTGGAGTGATCCCTGACATTAATTAAAATTTGTTTGGGTGTGAACTCTGTCGGTTTATTAATTAAAAGGTGTGTTAGAAGAAAGTAAACAAATAACACCTCAAGGTCACCCCTAAATAAAATGACACAATATTTTCACTTTTTGACACTGAACAGGAAAAAGGATGTCCAGGTGAACCTTTTTTTTTTTTATTCTACATCCTTGCCCTGTGAAAGGTGAAACTCCCCATATCTCCTCAACCATCTGTCTCCACCCCTCCCCTCGTCATTTCGAACACAAACGATAACAGGTTATTTTGTTTCCTGTAAGTAAGTTTCCTAGTAAAAAATACAATGTCACCTAAAATAATGAGACCCAGGCTACCTCTTGGACTTATTCATTTCGATAATATATCAATTAAACAAATAAAATTAAATGACGATACTATCGGGTCTCCAACCATCCAGTTGGAAGAAAATTTTTAAATAAAAAGTTTTTTTTTTTTAAAAAACAATTTTCTAACTGCAATTATATAATAGTATTAATTTTGAAGCTGTTAAATTCAGCATTTTTAAAATGAACGATAACTGGAAAGAAAAAAATTAATTTAACCGACTAAACTTTTTAAAATTATATAAAATTAAGCTGTTTAAGTAACATAAACATTTATTAATACCACTAAATAATGAATTACATTCTTTACAACTTTCTAGTGCTACATTTTTTTCAATTTCTCTAAATTAAAGCTATTTTTATGATACTTAATGCTAAATAAACAATTCATCTTCTTATAATTCTATTTTTCTAAATTAAAGCCATTTTTATGATACTTAATGCTAAACAATTCATATTTTTATAATTCTATTTCTCTAAATTAAAGCTATTTTTATGATACTTATGGCTAAATAAACAATTCATCTTTTTATAATTCTATTTCTCTAAATTAAAGCCATTTTTATGATACTTAGTGCTAAACAATTCATCTTTTTAAAATTCTATTTCATCGAGTTTCTACCAATATCTTGAAAGGAATGATTCCTTACGGACGAAACACCAACGCTGATTGCAATATGCAACTTAATAATTGTACAAAGGAAATTCAAAAAACCTTACACAACTAATTATGTAAGTAGCTATGTAAGTATGACAAAATAAATTAATTATGTTAAAGTTTCAATAAAAGAAATTAAAAAAGCTGACATTTAAGGCAAAACTAAAATGAACTATTTTATAACGTTCATAAAACCAAGACATGGTTAAAAATAAATTTAAACTTAAAAAATATATATCTGTTATGCGTTGTGAGACAGCTGTTGAATTGCATTCTTAATTTATACACCTAATTATTCAATCTAATAAAGTAAGGTTCGAAAAATTTAAAACCATAAACTAAACGAACATAAAAGAAACAACATAAAAGGTGACATATTTATTTAAATTTCAATTTGTTGATATCATTATAATTGGTGGTGATTACTTAAGCAGAAAAAACTATGCCGACTGACAAACTCAAACTGTCGCTAACTTTTACAGGAGTAAAGTTAAAAACTTGTAATAGAAAAATTATAAATACGTGTGATATTTAAAAATAAAGAAATATTCATTAATTAAATAAAATATAATTATCGAATTATAAGATTCAACTTTGGTTTATTTGTCCTAATCATTTAGAGCTGATTTCCTACTTCCCCTCAAAAAAAACAATAAGTCTTAGAAATAACATAAGCCTTAGAAGTTAAATGGATCGAATATAAGCAGTATCATCAACTTTATCATAAGTTTTTAGGTAAAACCATAAGGTTCGCGGTGAAACACCGCATTAGTTCTACCGTTTTTAGGCCTAATCTTTCTTTTTTTCCTGGTTGGCTGACGATGCACCGAAAAATCGCATGAAAATATAAGTAACTGAAATTTACACATGTACTATTGGAATCACGCATCTGTGTTGTATATGCGTTGCCACAAAAGGTAAGTTTGAAAAATAGCCATATTATATTACATTGCAAGTTATTTAAACGCTTTTATGTAGAAAAAAAAAGGAAATCGATAAAAGATAAAAAAAAAACATCTGAGCGATACATCGATTTGTTTCGACATATTGATGTTTCATCGTATCGATTCACAGTGTAACATTAATGTTCTTTGCAGAGATATTAAGAAATATATCGTTTTCGCATGTGTTATAAATAAAAGGTTTTAGAATAAATTTTAAATCGACGATAATTATTGAACAACGACAAATATAGAATAGGATAATAAGACGAGTATTATCTAACTTGGTAATTATCGAGTGCGATAACGTGATCAAAATCGGATAAGATAATACCCCAGACATTATCAATAATTAATCATAAGAATAAATATATACGGTGTAATCAATAGTAAAAATTAATTAAATAGGAATAAATCATGATCGTTAAATATTTACGATTTTGCACGATACATCGCGATACTAAAATTGCACTATGATAAAAAGTAGCGAAATTGTACAGATTTTCTTGCGTGTTGTGTTTTAAGAGACTATTTTTAAAAAGCAGAATTAAAAACTATTTCACTATAACTCATAAATATAGAACATTTGAAAGAGCAAAGTGAAAAGATAATAAAAACAACTCAAGTTAATGAACGCAAAGGGAAAGATTAACAGAGAGGGAGAGAAAAAAAAATTGAGTAAGGAAAGGATAAAAAAAAAAGGATGAAAAATTAGAAAATGAGTTAGCAGCGAGAGATAAAAAAAAAATAGCGCATTTAGAGCAATGTCGTAATCGCAGTTAACAGACAAAAATTTTTACAAGGTTAAAAGTTAGATATTCCTTCTTTTTTTTCTTTTTATGTTGTTTCCGTGTTCAAAGTGAGGCCACGCCGTCGTCGTAGGCAGAGAAAGGGGGTGAAAAAAACAACATTTAGGCACAGATCCAAATAGCTTCTCGCAATCTTATAGTCTTCTATCATCATTCTTTCCAACAAGAAAAAAATAAATAAATAAAATCAGATAAATAAAAGGAGAACTTTCTTCTTTTTCTTTTTTACTTCGTCGGTCATGAAATGGCTAACTCAAAACAAGTGGAAGATAAACCCATTATTTATCAATTAGAAGATAGACAAAATAATTCTATACATAACAGATTAAAAATATTATAAACAATAGAAAAATTTTTAAAAAAAATTATAAATAATAAAACAGTATGAAACAGTTCTAAAAGATCGTTGCATATAAAAATTCATATTAGTGGACCTGAAATGCACGGATAACGAAAGCTAATCCAACAACTAATTATTACTATGTAAGTTGCATACAAAAATTCATAATAACTAATCGGCAATAAACGATTGATTAACTAACATAAACAAATTCCAATAACTATTTATTGCTATGGCGAGTCCCATACAAAAATTCATCACAGCCAGCTTTAAGCACATGAGTGATTATTAACCAAAGCGAATTTCCTTACCAATTTTTACTATTTTTACTTACTAATATTTTATTTACTAAGGCAACAGCCTTGATTAATGAGAAAATGGACCTACAGTAAATTAAGATTTTCATCATACAGCTTATAACAGACTTGACTCATGAGAAAATGAACCTACAGTAAATTAAGATTTTCATCATACAGCTTACAACAGTTTCGACTCATGAGAAAATGGACCTACAGTAAAGTAAGATTTTCATCATACAGCTTATAAGCTCATAAGAAAATATAATAATTTTTAAATATGACTTGTTTGAAATGTAACTTTTATTATTTTCCTTAAAATTATTTGACTCATTATTTATTTTATTATGCAGGTTAGAAGAAAAATTAAGGACATTTAGAGTTATTAGGTCAACTTATGAAATAATATTGGCACACAAATAATGCCCGTAAATATTTCTTTTTTTTAAAAAAAAGGAGGGGGAAGAAATTTTCGCTCCTTTAAATGTTCGAATCATGCCGACCGGTCTGTGTAGGGAACTACCCTTGCATCAGAAAGGTTCTGGGTTCGAAACCCTGGGTAAGGCATGGATGTTCTTTCCTTCTCTGTACTATATGTTCTTACTGTGGGAGCAACGTTGGCCCACCTAAATGACCCTATGGTGCCCCTGAAAGATCTGCCCTTCAGATACCTGTATGACCTAGCTAGGTCATTCTCCAGATGGGCATTGGAAAAAGAAAAAAAATTTTAAAAAATAACAAAAATGTTCGAATCACTAATAGATTCGATTACATCCAAAATTCTCATTTTAATAAATTTAATTATAATTAATTATAATAAATTCAAATTTCGATTTCTCTGTCATTAAAAAGTTTCAAACGACAAACTTATTGATATGTTGGAATAGTGGATTTAAAAAATCAAATAAAATCTTTATTTATTTACTGGTAATTAATTATTGTAAAAACTGAAATCAAATCAAATTAAAGAACTCAGTCCAAAGTCAAAGCCTACCCTCATTCGAAAACAATAGCAAAACCAAAACTTAAAGAGTCAAAAACCTTATGTTATTTTAACAACAAAAAACAAAAATTCATAACTAAAATAATATTTATAAACCACATTTCATGTAAATACCAGCATAACCTAAGAATATAATATATCATGTTCGAAAAAAAATCACAACAATGTAGCAATTCGTTGAACATATAAAAACAATGGCGAGCGACAATGGGCGGTTACATATGGACGAAACTGCATTGTTTACAAAAGTTCCTTTTCCTAGAAATTGGGGGTGGAGTGGGTGGACACAGAAGACCCATTCCATTCACGTAATTCCGGGCAGACAAGGGCATCCTGGCTGATTGATCGAGGACAGGGAGGAAGAGAGGGGTAAAGAAGAGGAGGTTGGCGGGCATTTTCCATCGATTTTCGATTTCCTCGCCTTCTTCTAAACGCGCATGCTCCGTGTACTTCCCCTTGGATGACGAAATTCGAGACCATGTGATGTCTTTTAGTATTTTATTCTCAAGGTCGATTTTATGCATGACGATTTGGATTAAATTTGAGACTTGTTTGTCATTTTTAAGCTCAGATAAAATACAATAATAATTATTTAAATGTAAGATATTTAACTGAATTTTTTGCAAAACAATGTTTGAAGGTCAATTTAAAAATAGGATTAACTTTTGAACGCATACTTATTTATTTCAAAATTAAATAAATTGATAGACGAAAGAAGAGGCGATATTCGATAAACAAATTAGGTTATGTTGCAGATAAAATTGTGCAACAGTTTTTTTCTTTTATTTTCTGTTATAGTTTTGGAATATTTTAACAACATTGAATGAATAATAAACATCAATGAAATATTTATGAATGAATAATTAACATCACTGACTTTGCAGTTTTTTTTTTTTTTTTTTTAAATTAAGCTTTAAAAATAGAGGGGTGACTTATCATACAGATAAGCATTAATTTTTGTTAGATGAACTGAATAAACAGGGACGAAAAAAAAATTCTTTTTTAAGAAGGAATAATGTTCTTACACTTAAATAAAATTATTTAAGAATTTTATATTATTTTCTTCTTATTTTCAATATTTTTTTCGATTTTGTATATCTCTAGAGCGATTCTTTTTGATTTTGCACATCTTTAAAGCGATTCTTTTCGATTTTGTATAACTGTAAAGTAATTCTTTTCGATTTTGTATATCTCTAAAGCAATTCTTTTCGATTTTGTATATCTCTAGAGCGATTCCTTTCGATTTTGTATATCTCAAAAGCGATTCTTTTCGATATCTTTAAAGCGTATCTCATTAGTGAACAAAATTGTTCAACGCTGTAAGATTAAAATTGGTAAAATGCACAAAAATGATTTTTAAATTGTTAAATCATTAAAAAAAATTAAAGCTTTTTAAAAAAAATCAAAAACTGATGTTCAAAAATTCAAAAAATTAAAATGCAGAAATATTTAAGTAAATATATTTATACATTGCATTGCTCTATATTATTGAGAAATAATCTAAACAAATTATTTAATATGGACTTCATTTCGCCCTAAGAAATGAATAACAATTGAGATAAATTAGACATGTATTTAAAAAAAATGTATCGAAAATTTTATTTTTCCATAACTGTCGTAGAACTCATAATTTATGTTCTCATTCATGAGAAAAAGAAAAGTGCATCACTATCTTTTAGACTTCCTACTACAAACTTCTAACAACTCCCTTTATTGTGTTTTAAATAAATTACTTGAAAAACTAAAGATAAAAAAAAAAATTCAGAATACCTCATCATGCCAAAGGATAAATTTGCAGTGATGGGAAAGAGGGTGGTCTATAAAGAGGGATAAGAAGTAGGGAGAAAGGTGATTTTATTATGTTGCCAAATCTAAAAATAATGCTACAGGTAAAATCCGCAAACGATAAACAATGAGACAGCAAGCCAGAATTCTTAAAATAATGGTAATACCGTAAAATGTAGTACTGATTCTTTTAAAAAATAATCTTGGGAAAAGATAACATTTACGACTTAATGAATGATATGCAGAGCAGCGATAATTAAATATCGTAATATTTGCCCGGAGGCAACAGGAAAAAAAATCAACAAATTATTCGAAAAGTCAAAAATCAAATGAGATTTTTTATTCTATATAAATGCACAATAAACGTAGCGCAATGAATTTAAATACAATGCTTAAATAATGGATAATTTTTAATTACTTCTAATCAAAATATACGTCCAGATACACAATCAATAATATAAATTATGTATCTTTAATTTAGAACAAATACAAGCAAATATTTGAGCAAACGATTCTTTAAATTTTATCTTTTCGAATTGTTCTCATTTTTTTAAATCTGTTTTTAATAAAATATGTTATACGAAATTTTTTTTTATAGATAAATTATTTTACAACAATAGGTATTATACATGCTATGTCGTATTAAAATATCTATTTTTAAAGAAGATGAAAACAGACTTTACCTATTTTCCACAGGAGACAGCAGTCTGATAGACGTTATTAAAAATAAACTAATAATCGTTTTCAAAATACAAAGAACTAAAATTTCATTTACTTTTAATGTTATTTGTAAAAATAAGAACAAAAAATAATGCGAAAGCATGAGTCCATAAACAAATGACAGTATACTAGTCCATAAACAAATGACAGTCCATAAACAAATGACAGTATACTATACAGTATACTTTTTATTGAGCCATCACGGCAAAAATAGTTTTATTGAATTATTATTGAATAATCAACTTGTATTCATTGCAAGTATAAAAGTAAGTATGATTCCCAGTCAAACTTAATGAATAATATATTTTATTCATACACTCGAAATCGCGATCATCAACAATATGACAAAGGAAAAAAATTTACTGAAGCCAGACGACATGATTGCAAACACATTAACGTTCCTGTCAGTAATAAGCAATTGATGAAAATAAACAGGAAAGAAGAAGAAAAAAACTTCCATTATTACGAACAATTATTAAATAATAGTTTCTTTTTATGATCTTTTATTTATTAATAAGAAAACAAACACAGTTACATCATAAGTAAAGTGGTATATAATAAAAGTGATTCACTGCGGTCTGACAAAAAAATTAGTGAATAATTATTAATTAATAATTGTGTCTACTGTGCAAAAGCAAAACTAAATTTACTCATTATCTAACTACTTCAATAATGTATTTTATTATTCATTTTAAAATGTGAAACGTAACGACGACGTGAAAGAAGTTTTAAAATGAAAATCATGACTGCCAAATGTAGTTCTTACGAGCAATTTACAATTATTTGAAATAATCAGTACATTTTTTTAGAATAACTATTAAAAATTACGTTCTTTTTTTAGATATATGTACCTACAAGCAATTAGCTATAAAAATAAACTCTATAAAAAAAAACATGTTACCAACAATAAAAAATTACGTCCTTTTAATGCTTTTTTAACTATAATAAGAAATCTTTATCACAGATACATCAAAATAATATAGTAAACAGGTATAATAATAACCCTGACCGGAAAAGAATTAACGAATCAGTAACTTATGTCTAAGTACAAAATTAAATACACTTCTTGTGGAACTATTTAAAAAATGCATATTATGTTTACATTGGAAATGTCATTTTGATAATAAGGAGGCAGAAATTTATTCGTAAATCGAATCTTGATTGTTGAAAGATTAATGTACCAATTTTCGATAAAAATAAACTCTGCTAGAAAAAGAGAACAAAGTGTCAAAAATTACGTCCATTTTTATGCTCTTTTAATTATTAATAAAAATAATATAGTTAACAGGCATAATAATAACCATGACCAGAAAAAAAAATAGTAAAACATTATTAAAACAATCATAATCTCCTGATGTCCTTCTCTGTAACTACGAAATTAAATTCACTACTTGTCGAACTATTTAAATAATGATAATTATTCTTACACTTGAAAACGTGAATGTCAACTTGACGACAAGGAAACAGAAGTTAATAAGTGAATCGAATCATGACTGCCAAAAGATTAGTTCCTACAAGCGATTTGCAATTGTTAAAAATAAACAATAAAAAAAAATCAAGAAACACAGTAAATAGAGCATCGAAAAGATGATTTTCCTCACACAGTTTTTAATGAAACGAAGAGTGAAGCAATAGAAGAAAAAAAATAGAAAAAAAATATTTTATCTTTTGTTCTGGATTAGTGACTTTTACTGTTCTGCTTACAGGACATTGCCCTTAAACAGGTAGAGGAAACCTATCTTCTCTTCCTTTTTAGGGCTACGGTTTTGCATAAAAGACAACTCGGTTTAGAATTTTCTGGTTTAAATCGCCAAAAGAAAAAGAAAGAATGCCATCAACATTAGGGCCGCATCGCTGCGTGCAACTTTCCTTGCTTTAGAAACGAAATGAGAAGAAGACTACAGGAAGGAACTCGAACATATTGACCATAACGATATCTGCTCAATTATTATCTATAAAAAATAATCAACTTATTTCCTTTTCCCTGTTACATTGTAAAAATTCCGTACCAAATTACGGTAAAAAGCACTAAGACTCTTTTACCATAAAATTGAATTTTACCCAAAGTTTTAACGAAACTTCAATAGTAATATTAGTTTAATTACCGTGGTTTCATTTTATTTTATAACCGACCGAATTTTTTTGTGTTTACGGCTACTAATGTTCAACTCCGTAGCCTTGTAATTTTGAACATAATCCAGAAGACAAGGGAACTCCTGGATCAAGTATTGGGAGGAATTTGCCTTCGTGGAGGGTTTTTTGATGAAACTAACCCGCATTTGCGTTACATTAAGAGGAAAACCAAGAAAACGTCCCACGGTTAGCATGACGACAAGGGGACTCTAACCCATAATCCGTCTACTACTGACAATATTTTACATCAGCACTGTACAGTTTTTTACAGTGAATATTAGTGTAAAAATTAAGATCAGATTTTTCAGTTCCGAAAAATATTAAGGTAAAAATAGATTTGACGGTAATATTGACCACCGGTTGAGCCAGATTACCAGTATAAATGCAAATACCCAGGTTTTAACACTTGGGATTAATAACCACGGTATTTACCCAGATAAATACCCTAAATTCATAAATACCCATGGAATTTACGAATTTTATAGAACTTTTTAAAACTTAAGTCTGATTACTACATAGTAAGACAATGCATACAACAAAACCGTGCAAATAATAAGAATAATTATTATTATTATTCTGAAACAAACTTTAAGAGCAGTAAATATGTGCTATTCCTAATTGGTATGATTATAAAATAGTACTTGATAGATTTAGCATAAAATTTATTTATCTAAATTGTTTAGAATAATAAACATTAAATGAATAAAATTTTATTAATTAAACTTATACATGAACAGTTAAGGTGCATGTTTGAAGTCTTCTCATGACACTTTCATTAATTTTCATACTAACAAAACTTGTCTCTGAGGTGTTTCATATTACCTATTAGAAGGTGTATTTTTATTACAAATCACAAGATATTTTAAACTATTTAGATTTTTGAAAATTAAAGATAGTTAGGTTATTCTCAGAAGTTTTAGTTAAATATTTTAAAAATTATAAATATTATACCCGGATTTTGGGTATCCATCTAGGTCAAAGGTAAAACCCATTTATAAATACCCTACAAGCTGGATATTAGTCAAGGAAATATTGTAGGCTCTTAAAAAGGTTGGTTATAATTTCATAGAAACAAAGACAGTAACAAATCACAAATATGCAAAACTTATTTTAATTTTTACATATTTAATGCATGGCACATAAAAAATAATTAATCACTTTTAAAAGTATATATTTGATAGAGGCAAAATTTCTATTTTACGATATAAATTATGAGCTCTTAGTTGTTTAAGTATCAAAAGGAAAAAAGTTTTTACAAATCAGGGGGTTACTTTAGAAGAAATTCGGATCCGTTAACTGTCAAAAACCGAAACAAGCCAGAAACCAAAATCACAGAACAGAACTTTCGCATTTACAAAATAAAAAATTATGCCCCGAATTTTGCAACGAGTAGGTTTTTGACAATTTCAAGAAAAACGGACCTCTCATAAAAAGTCTGGAAAAAAAACCTGCATACGAAAACAAATAATAAAAATCTATCTTTAAACCTAAAAAATTAATCTATCCTAACACTTTCTATACTTTTTCTCAAAATGTCGAAATAAGCTGACCTTTCCCAAGCGCATTGACACAACGTTGCTAATCTGCATTAAATTAATCTTCATTTGTCCAGGGAAAAAAAAAGCTAATTCTTATTTAAAAAAAATAGTTCCTACAGAAAATTATTCTAAAACGATAATACGCAATATCAAAACAATAGCGTTAGGTGCACCAAATTCTTTTTGAAAAAAATGGAGTCGACGACATAATTATAGCATAATTTAAAGCTTACAACGCATTAAAATAAAGATTTCTTTTTCACAAAAACAGGACATTTATTTTCACACATTCGCAAAACAGAGTTTCCAATTCTACAATAATTTTACATTCAGAAAACGTCGAGCAAAATTTTCACTAATTCTCAGAAATCGGATCTTTCACAAAAGAAAAATTTAGACAGAAGTCTGGTTTTCGAGAAAGTAGCAAACAGTTCACAATAACAACATTTTTACAAAATCACAAAAACATGAAACTAATTTACAGTAGTAAGTCGGGTTTTTTCACAATTTCAAGAAAAACGAACCTCTCACAAAAAGTCCGGAATTACCACAGCAAACAAAAACATAAAAATTCATTCTTTTTTCAACCCTAACACTTTCTATTATTTTATCAATAAGCTGGACTGTTCCAAGTGCATTGACATCGTGTTGCTAATCTGCAATTTAAATACCTTCCGTTCTATTAATAATGTAAACAGCCAGAGCAGGTGAACTAAATTAATCTTCGTTTTCCAAAGTTATTCAAAGGCAATTTAAAAAAAAGAAATAAAGGAAAATTATTACAGAAAAATTATTCTAAGAAGAATATAAATACGCTTTATCACAATGACGTCAGACGCGCCATTTCCGGCCTCACTATTAGTTATTCTACTTACACCAACTTATTCTTTATTCACAGATTTTTTCTATTTTTAACTGAAAAATGCAAACCAGTTCTACCACTCAATATTAAGAGTTATGCCAATAAAAAAAATACCCTGTCCTTCACCCGTATGATCTCGTCTAGAAGCCACGTGTGCGAACCGACGAACATCCCCTCCGCAACTCCTAAGATCAAACTCGACCTCGATTACACGTTTTTTTAAAAGTAAAAACTGAAAAAAAAAAGTGGCCCCATTTCGCCTAATCTCGACTACTACTTCCCGATTCTATACCTAGTTTTCTTTTTTTCGCCACTCCATTTTAAAGAAACGTGATTTTTTTAAAAACTCCTATGGAAATAGCAATAGACAGTGCATATAGAGACTGCAATACACTTTCTACAATAACAATGGAGCATTCTAAGGGCTGTCACGAAATAAGTATTCTTTGCTCTCTAAGACGCACGAATAAATTATAGAGAAGGAAAAAGATGAAGAAAAAAAATAGAAATGACATCATTGTTGAAAAAACGAGTGATTGTTTTTTCGTTGATGTTATTTTTACATGGAATACCAATTGAACGACAGCTGGATATGTTGATTTAATTTCGCAAAAATAGATACAAACTCAAATATTATTGAAATTTTTTAGTTCGAATGATATGCTTTTTGGGTAGAAAAAATAGCATTTAATGCTGTTTTACGAACGTTTTGCCGTCACATGAAACGAGTGAGTTCGTAACAGTTATTTATGACTGTTAAATTAAATTTTACCAAGTATCGTATATAATGGCATAATATCGTTTGAAAAAAATTATATTAAGACAGCGCCCTCTATATACATGAAATAGACGCAATATATCAAGATGAAGAAAGTTACAGCTATGTGGAAATAAAAATCATCTGTGACCAAATTTTTTAATGCTTGGAAAGTTACTTCGGTGCATTATCTGGATTCATAATTTGCAAAAATTGAGAATAGAAATTTTTATCTAAAAAATTTTTATCTAATTTGCTAAAAATCTCACCTAATTTGCGTTTAAAAAAATAAAAAATATTTTTATAAATATGTTTAAGTTATTTCTCCCGAGCTAAAAAAACCCAAATAATTGCCGAAAACAGAGCTCTGAAATTAAAAACCTTTAAAAAATACTACAAAATATAGTTTGAATAAAAAAAAAAAAGATATGATAAGAGATAATAAACGTGATTTACGTTCGATTTTGGCTAGAAAAGACGATAGTCAACCGTAAAGGAAAGATGGAATCTTTAATAATTCCTTCTAAAGAAACGTGATTTTCAAAAAACTCCGATTAAAATAACATAAGACAGTACGTGTAAAAAAACTCCAATACAACTTCCATTAATAGAAAATACTTAGGAATGTCACGAAATGTCTATTTAAAGTAATATCAACTCTGTCAGACGCACGAATAAATTATAAAAGAAGAGTAGGGACGCAATAATAAAAATGACATGATTGTTGCAAAAACAAGTGATTGCTTTTCATGGATGTTATTTTGACGTCAAACGCCAATGGACAAATAGAATGGCAGAAAGATGAATTTAATTTTTTAAAGCATTAGTTTCCTTAGTTTAAGTAGCAAAAATATTATTTTTTAAGGTTTTTATCAAAAATAATGAAATACATTACGATAGTTTTAATTTTATAAACGTATATAAACCACAAAAGTATAAATGCACACTAAATAATAAGAAAAAAAAAAGTTCAAAACATGATCCACACCAAAGTATGATGTAGTCGCACAAACTTAATGTTATTTAGTTAAAAAGTTCGAATAATAAAAATTTAAATAGTAATAAACGTTTCTAAAACAATTTTTTTTAATGACTTTCAGCTACGTTTAATTTCCTTTAATATAAAAGATTTAATATTCTTAAAGTAGTTTAAAGCTAACTAAATAAAATTGAATAAGTATTTAAAAAATTAAAAGCGTACAATATCAAATTATCCAACCCAAAGTATAATTTTGCAGTATTAAATTTTAGACAAAAATCAAGAAATCTAAATTCCAAGACTATAATTCCAGCTAGACCTGTTGGAGCTTAACAGTTCGACCTAGAAGTCAGATTTAATCAAGACATTCATTGGTTAGTTGTGAAATCATAAATGTACTACTTTTCTTTATAAAATAGTTTTTTTTTTCTAAAAAGAAGCCAAATTATCTGAATTTTAGTGAAAAAGTAAGCAGACATTACTTTTTTATATGATAATTTACGAAAATTATGCATGTAATTTACATGTGATGTAGTCAAGGCCGTACTCAAGAGAAGGGAGAGGGAAGGAAAACATTTTTTGAAAAATTGAGCAGAAAAGAAAACCAAAAATTTTCCCTTCCCAAATGAAACACTATAACGTTCTGCAACAGAGTGCGTAGCCACATTATTCAACAAAAAATAAGCACCTTTTAAGTACTTTTCAAGCACTCAAAAATATTTTTAATCACTTTAAAAAAAAACCATTAATTAGGCAGTGTTGGAAAGTTTTTGACAATTGACTGTTTTATCTTGTTTTAACCGTCATGTCAAAAAAAAAAACCTTTAGACATTGTTTTTGACAATTGTCAAAAATCATGAAATTTTGAATTGTGTAAAACGAATGGCGTTTTCATATAATACGGACTGATAATACGCCGAAATAGATTGGGGTTGAATTAATTGTGAAAACGTTGAATAGAACAATGTAAACCGTCTTTTTGCATAATTCGAAGCGAAAATCAACATAGTAAAGGAAAAATCTCATGTTTTAAAAAGGGAAAATTAAACACTTTTTAAAAACACCCAATGAAAAAAGCACCTTTAAGGACTTTTAAAAAACGAAAATCGAAAATACTAGAATAAAGTATTTTTTTACAAACAAATTCATCGGTAAAATGTTATCGAACTTTTTACTTTGTTTTACAGAAAATCAATTCGTGTATATCATTGAACTATTATTTATTACTTATCATTCAACCATTATATACATTACTTAAACTTTACCAATGTAACCAAATTTAAAATTAAAATTAATTTCGTCAGCTTGCTACTAATCTGTAAAAAAAAAAAAAAGAAAAGAAAAAAAATAATTATCGAGTTAAAATTAGGCTAAAATTAAAAATAGGAAACATGTCGGGGAAAAAAAAGCTGGCATGCAGATAATTGTATGCATGCCCATCTTTAGATGAAAATAACTCATTTTACTTCCGACTCCACGAGTTTAACACATTTGCACGTCCTCTTTATTGTATTTTCATTACGCATTCTGATCCAAAAAAAACCGGTCCTACCGACATCATTCCACTGCAGACTTTATTTTTATTACTGTTATCATTTATTCTCTGCACTTTCCCATTTCTCCTCGACCTTTCAATCTTTTTTTTTTATTTTTCCTCCCTTCATTTTCTACTCTTTTTTTTTTATTTTATTATTATTATTCCAATGGGTTGTTTGGACGCTTCCTCCTCCTCTCCTCTACCCACCCTTCCATCAGCCTTCGCATTCAATTCTACCTGCTAAACCTGCTGAGCAGGCCTTGCCTTCAGAAACTATCCCAGCTTTCTTTTTTTATTTTATTTCTCTGTGAAATGCCAGCCGGTTTCGAACGCGGAAAGTTTCACAACCCCCTTTCTGATGTTTTCCACAGGATTGCGCGCGCTAAAGTTCTAATTGTGGGAGCCGAAGTTCCCCCCCCCCCAGCAAGTATTCTTTTCCCTCCCCCTACCTTCCTTATTATTACATTTTTTTTTTCATTTTTTTTTATCTGGATTTTTTTTTTTTTACCATCTTCCCTAAAGGTGAGTGGCCAAGGGTAAAAAAAGGTCATTCGATAAATCTCATATAAACCTGGTTTTTAACCCAGAAAACAACAAGGAAGTGAGAGTTTCGGACGTCAATGGGGAAGAAAAAAATAATCTATTTTTATTCTTTTTTTATTTCTTTTCAGTAAGGAAAAAAATGCGAAATATTAAGGATGATCCCGAACTAGATCGGCGTTTATCTCACAAGTTGTCGAAAACTTGTTGGATCGTGAAGATTAACTTAAGCAAATTGACATTCTTAAACAAATCATAGGTCAAAAGATTCGAATCTAAGAGAAGAAATAAAAGAATATTTTTTGTAAAAATTTGATTATCGGAAGTACTAAGAATATTTAACCATGATATGATTATTCCTTAAAGTATAATGCAACGTTACAAGCAATCGTAAGAGAGATTTTGCACGTTCACGTACGTAGGCTATGCACGATCTATTCATGAAACGGAGATTACACAGCAGAAATTGCTGTGCAAAACCTACGTATGTAAAAGTGCAAGAGAACGATTGCGCATGTACACGACAGTTTCTTCAAATTCCATGTCCAGGAGGTCGTGGGTTCCATCCCCGCCGGCCGAAGACACCTCGTGTAGTAAATGGTGACTGATGCACGTTAAATCTGTCGAGTCTCAAAATCCTCATGTTCCCATAACAAATCATACCTCTGGGGGACCTGATCCAGGAGTTTCCTTGTCTTCTGGATTGGTTCAAAATTACAAGGCTACGGAGTTGAACATTAGTAGTCGTAAACCCAAAATTGGGTCGGCTGTTCAACGACGGTTATAAAGTATGAAATATAGTTTCTTTAAATTGAGCTAACTCAATCACTTCACAACACAAATTATAAGGCAGTAATTGAACTAGCTCAATCGCTCCAGAACACAATGACGAATTGAGCTTCCTCAATTTCTACGTCATTATTAGTGTTTTGATGTAATTGAGGTTCCTCAATTGTGAGAGTGCTAAGTACTATAAGCAGACATTCACTAAGTACACGTACGTAAGCTCTGCGTGCGGGCTGCTACATGATTAAATACGCTACGTGAAAAGGTTACATTAAATCCCTTAGTTATTAACATAAAATATTCATTAAGCGTAGTCTCGTGCAAATATTTAAAAAATATTTTAATACATGAAAAATAATTTTTTAACCCACTAAACTTTACTTTCAACGAACAATGAAAGTATACAATACAACAACAGTTCGTTAATGTGAAAAAAATATTATTTACTTCCATTTTATGTTCCGCTCCGTTTAAAGATAAATCTTTACACTTGATGCAGGTTTTAATACGCATGCCGACAAAGAAATTAATTTAAATGAAATTTTTTTTTTTAAATTAGAATATATATTGAATGAAATAAAACTTCCCGTTGAAATGATAGCGGATAAGATAACAAAACTGATAACCTAAGGGAGGAAGGAACATCAGGTAAGTTGCCCAGATGGGTAACTTAAAGCTAATCAGGAAAAACATCCGCATTAATCCACAATTTTTTAAAACGTCATTTATTACATCATCTGCGTTTGTTTAGTCAGCATTCCTAATTTAATCTTATCTTCGAAGAGCAAATAACTATGACTTACCCGTGCACATCTGATAAATAACGAACTTCCAATTTATTTAAAGACGGGTTTAAGCTAGAAGAAACTGAATCTTTTCTAAAAATTTTTTAACCACTGATAACAGATGCGTCACAGAAACAATGCACAAAAATAATTACGACACAAAATAATCTCACTTCTTTTTAATAATATTATGTTTTTTTTTTATTTCATTCAATTATTCGCAGTTATTTTAATGAGTACTAATCGAAAAATGGATCTGAGAAATGGGACAAAAAACAATTTCAGAAAAATAAACGGGTTTCAAATAATATTCTAAAAATGAAAGAGTTAAAGAATATTAAGAATAATTTAACTCTAGAAGCCTACAGATTTTTTTCATGCTGGCTGAGCCGTGAAAATTTTTCAAAATCTACCATTAATCCTCAGTCTGACCATACTTTCCCTATCGGTTAAAAACAGCAAGCACAGTTAAGATTAATAAAACTTAAAAATAACTTTAGAAATAAGAAAAATATTACTAACTAATCATTCAATACACATGCGATTTTATCATGTAAAATAAATAAATAAAAGGCTAGGCCAAATTTCAAACCAGAATGAAAATAGGATTTGTTTCGTCGAATTAAGTTTGAGGGAGTCAAACTTTACTAGATCATGTGCAGAAACATGCATAAGAGAATGTGTGAACAAAAAAAAACAAAAACAAAAAACTTTTATTTAAGTATATCAACCTCAAATACAAATTATTATGATTTTTTTATGTTCCAACATCAAAATGTATCAAAGTAATCCAGTTGTAATAACAGTTCTATCTCAAAATAAAATAAATCGAAGTCATTAAAAGGAATTTAATTCAAAAATATAGCTGAATTGAAATCTAAAACTATGCTAAAGAATACTTGAGTCACAAAACAGCGAGAAAAAAAATCTAAGACTAACTAATTTTCCAACACAAATTAATCTGACCAAAAGAAATGTTAAACGAATTTTATCGTTCCTAAATTTAGTCATTTTTATAACCAGCGATTGCAAATCTATTTCATTTCCTTATTTAGTCAAAAGATTGCTGTAAAAAAAGTCGATTCCCAGAAATCAAAGTCAACTTTTATGACTACTTAGGATATAGAGCGACGATAGTCGAATGTTTACTCTGATTGGAGAGAATAATCACAATAAATTATCATATTTTATTTTAAACTACAATTAACAATCGTGCTTTTATGACATGGCATAATAAAAATCCATTCACCCACGTTTTTTAATAGTTCCAAGTACACAAAAAGTTCCTTTCGGAAGATAAGATGGAGCTGTAAGCTGAGAGGGCACCATGCAGACAACATTTAGACAAAGAAACCCTTTTTGAAGAATTAAAGCAGCCAAAATCTGCATGTCAGGTCACGTGGGCTGAAGTCATTAGGTAAAGAAAGGGGGGATGGGAAGCTTCAAGTGAGTTGTGTAACAACTTAAACAATTCCATTTGATTTGGGCGTAGAAGAGTTGAAAGACGGAGAAAAGAAAAAGGATATTGGCCAAGGCCTTTTTTGCGAAAAGGAACGAGAACTTGTCTATCAGGCAGCTGAAGAGAAAAGTAAATTAAATGCGATTAGATTTTGCAATTGTGAAGTGTTGCCGCCATTCTCGCCAATGTCAAAGTCAACACAGCGCGGCGAGTTTTAAACCTCGACTTCTTTGTTGGGCATCCTTTCTAGGAGAACAAGGTCATTCTTTTGCAGTTTTTATTAAATTGTATTAAATGCATTAAACAACGATTACAATATAACAAATGTATTTAGTAAAAAACATAGTTCAGCGATCTATCCCTCTTCAAATATACAATTGTTATGAATAAATTGGTTGATATTTGGAAAATTTTAGTTAAAGATCTCTTAACATGTTTATCATCATAAACGTAAGTAATTGGCTCAAAACGAACTTTTTAATCGACCATTCTTACTGCAACAAATCATGTGCAGACTTGTAGATTTTTATTAATGAATTTTCTGGAACATTTTTTATAGAAACAGACTAATAATCCCTTAAACATACTTGATTTAAAGATGCATTTAAATCTAGTATTTTCATGGGTAATCTAATTTGATATTTCCATGCATTTTATATTTCATAATTTGAATTACAAAAATTTTCAACAACCAAAAAATTTAGTAATCAAAAGTAGTTCTTCCAATGAAAACAAAAAAGAATATGTAAGTAAAAATTGACACAGGGGTCTGTCCAGACATTTTGGGAAAGGTCCGTTTTTCGTGAAATTGTGAAAAAATTACTCACATTCTTTCAACCAGGGTCCGCTTTTATGAATTTGTGCAAATAGTGTCCGTTATTGCAAAAAAAAAAAAAAAAAAAAAAAAGATTTTTTCAAGAAGTTTTTAAATTGTATAGACATACAAGATTATGCTCAACACTGTAAAATTGTAATTAAAAAAATTAAATTTTAAAAAATGAACAACAATTGCTCCTTCTAAATTAGATGCAACATACAAATATTTGATATTTAGCCTATACTGCTGAACGCAGAATATTCAGACGAATAATGGAAGAATCGTCTGCAGAAGACAAAACTTAATTCGTTTACATCCATCTTTCTTGTTTTCTGCCCTGGAAAGGGTTTATTCGATTAGCAAAATAATAATGAAGATAAACAAATTTGCGAAGGGTCCGATTAAAAGAAAAATCATTTTGTGAAGGGTCCGTTTTTAAGTTAAAATATTTTGTGACGGGTCCGTTTTTAAGTTAAAATATTTTGTGAAGGGTCCGTTTTTATGAAAAGATATTTTGTGAAGGGTCCGTTAACGGACCCAAATTTCTTCTAAACAGACCCCTGTGACATGAAACAAATTTGAGACAAATCCAAAAAAAATTTTAAAACAATGCTTCTGCTTTTTTTATTCTAAAACTTTTAAATTATTTTTTGTATTTTGCCTAAGCGGAAAAACTTTGATTTCAGTTTTAACTATTACTCTGCGCAGGGACCGAGGGTGTGTGGTCCTCGTTAAACTGTTCTACCGAAAAGTACTCGACTTCGCGTGCAAGTCGTCGGGCTACCGAAGCGGGGGTGACAACCCCTCTGCAGAAGATAAAAATTGTGATGGCATGTCTTCGGATCATCCTCAGGGATGTTTCCCAGACCGTCGCCAATAGCCCATTGCGCAGCTCTAGTGCGACGTAAATGAACTACAACAAACAGTTTTAAAAATTTTCAAGAACTGTCTTTTATATTAGTTCTCTATGTATTGAATTTTAGTAATAATTTAAAATCTGTCCGGCAGTCACAAGTGTTGCCAATTTAGACGGAGAAATACCCACACTTCTGGTACCATATAAGAGAAGTAAATATGTAGATTAATGAATGTCACACGCCCTGAACTTGATCACGATGAATTGAAAATATTTCAATAAATTATCTATTATCAATTATATACATATACATTAATTTATTTCTTAACAGTTTTAATTATCGAATGCATGAAGAGGTGGCTTGTTAGCAATAAACAAGATAATCATAAATAAGTTCGATTGATTCAGGAACAGTTTTCTTTGATTTTGGAGATATTTGAATCCACAAATATGATATTCGAAAGTTGATATTTGAATTCCCAAATTTAAAAGTTTTAAAATGGAATAAAAAATTTTAGTTAAAAAAAAAAGGGATTCTCCGCTTAATATTTTTCCTTAAAAACGTAACCTTCAGCATATTTATTATTTTGAATACGGACGTTAACCCAAGATTGTTGCCTTAAAAAACTGAGCCAATGATCTTATTAATCGGAGATCTGCTATGTCAATAACTACGCTTTTCTTATTTTAAACCGATTTCAGATAATCACAGCAATTGTAAAAAATTACGGTTTAATAACCGTACTGTATAGTAAAGAAATTTCTGGTAAAAAAAAATACAATTAAATTTAGAAATAAAAAACAATTCTAGTTAATAAAACCAATATGTACGGTATTTAAACCATTCATTTGGTAATTTTTCCGTTCATATGGTTAATGAATATAGTGGTTTTCAAATTTAAAGTTCTTATAATCGCACTTTTTCCAAAAAATACAAAAATTGAAAAATAAATTTAACCGAAAAACGGTATTTGCAAGGTATCATGATACAATTGCCAAATTTTACCACATTTACAGAATTTTATCACATATTAAAGGCATGTTTTACTGTCAATTTTACTGAAATCATATATATAACCAAATCTTATAATCATTACAAGAATTAAGGCTTACTAAAAATTCGCTAAATTGCGAGTTGATTATTTTTCAAAAATTCACCGTCAGTCTGGACAAAGCCATGAAAAAAAAATAGTTCTATTAAAATTTCGAGAGAAACATTGAAAGGAGATGGGGGGAACAAAATCGCATGTTTACTTCGTTTAACACACGTGGCAAAAGCAAGAAGACGCTTCCAAAACTTTCTATTTAAATGTTCGCCCGAAGTTAGGTAATGATGTAACTTGTTTCTACATCCGGCAAATGGGAAGATAGTTGGAGGGGGCTATCCGAAAATAGAAAGACTAAATCAGTCAGAAGTTCATGCCAAGAAAAGTTCTTGAACTGGAATTGTACACCAAAGAAGGTTAGTGGAAATGCACCGAGCGTGGTAAAATATGTATTCAATGATATACAAATAATTCTCGGGTGTGAAAGTGATAGTTATGTTGACACTATGAACAAGAGTATACAACAATTTTTTTTTTTTTTTTTTTTTTTTTGTATAGCGAGTCACAAAAATTACAAATTACAGAGTTGAAGGCAACCTTAGCATGGCTTTTCTAAGCTCAGTCGCCAAGGAAAATAAAAAAAAGCCACAATTTAAGAGCCTTACACTTGAGCCAAAGCAATGATTTTTAAATGTATATATATCAAGGGTCGGTCCAGACATTTTGTGAAAGGTCCTGTTTTTGAAAAATTGTGAAAAAACTACTCATAATTTGTGAATATAAAATAAGCGTTAAGTCACATTCTTTCTACTAGGGTCCTGCTTTTGTGAATTTGTGCAAATAGGGTCCTGTTATTGCAAAAAACCTTTTCAAGAAGTTTTTAAATTGTAAATAGATACAAGATTCTGCTCAACAATTGCTGCTACTTAATTAGAGATGCAACATATAAATATTTGCTATTTAGCCTATGCTGCTCAACACAGAATATTCATTTCAGACGAATAATAGAAACAAAATCACTCACATTTTTAATAATGTCAATTGACATATTTTAACAAACACAACTTAGTTATATATCACTTTTAATGTGTTAAGCATTAAGTAAACCTAAAAAATTCTTAAATTTATAATATTTTATTTAAAAAATTACCAGAAATTAATTTTTATTTACATAATATTCTATTAATTAATTTTATGAATAAATATAAATTGATCAATTATTTATTTACAAAAAAATTTTTTCATTTAATATCAATAAGAATGTGCACACGATGTTTGTAAAAATAGAAATATTTTCCTAAGAATATTACATTTGGAATTTAAACTTAGGGAAACTTGGAAAACTTAGTTCGTTTCGAACCGTTTTTCTTTCTTTTTTCCCGGGAAGGGTTTATTCGATTGACAAAACAATAATGAAGATAAACAAATTTGTGAAGGGTCCGATTAAAAGAAAAATTATTTTGTGATTATTTTCGTTAACGGACCCAAATTTCTTCTAAACAGACGTCTATTAATTAAAATTTAAGAACATACATTATTCTTAGCAGTAAAAAAAGAAGAATGAAAATTTACAGGACATTTTTGAGTCGAAAACAAAAATTCTTATTTTACAGCTAAGAGCTAATTAAGACATGATTCATTCAAAAAAATTATTTTTGTTGTTTTTTTACATTAAAGTAATATCAAGACAGAAAAGAAGAAGGGAATTGTAATAAAAATTTTACAATATCCAGTTAATTTTATTATCATACGAACTTCAACGTATCTAGACACATGCACTTCGCATTTAAATAAAACGTTAAAGCCCTTTATCCACTAAATTTATTTTTTATGACGCATAATTGCGATTCGTAAAAATGGACAATGTGAAAAACCACATTACCAAACAAAAGGAAATTCAAATCCATGACCTAGTCGCGCTTTTCCATTATGCATGAGAATCAGCAATTTTCAAGAGCTATTTTTTATTGCTTTCTATGCCTTTTTTTTATTTCCTATGTCCCTGCAAAATAATAGTTGAACCAAGAGTTCAGTGGACTTAAGTTGCCATGGTAACAAAACGACATATCAAAAACACACATAATAGGCTACTAGTGCAAGACGAAAGTGTACGTAGAGTTTAGGGAAAAAAACTAAAACGATTTTTGAATGACAAATAGCCAGCTATTTAGGAAATTATCGCCACCCACATTGTTTCAAATAATGGTCGCCACAACAATTATTCGAAATAAATAAAAAAAAATCGTGCGGTTTAGGTTTAAGGACAAGCTAGAACGATATGGGACACAGTAAATTACAATTTTGAAATTCAAAAATTAACTTTTCGTATTTCATTAAGAATTGTTTTCTGTCTTCTGTTCTTTCTTAAAAATATGTGTAGCAGAAATTTTGATTTAGATTATTATCCGTATTTACCGTTTTAGTTGTTAGAAATCGTGAATTTTTTTAAATTTTGATTTGGAACAACATTAACCAATTCAAATTTAAATAATATATTAGTGCACCCGATTTTTGACACACATTAAACATATATGTCATATTCTTTAAATTAATTTTGATTGAAACAATGATTTCATAAAAGAAATTTCGATTTAATAGCGAATCTGCAAAGATATAGATAAAAAAAAAGATCAGGGTTAAAAGTTCTTTATTTAAAAGCAAATAGATTTTTTTTCTAATCCTAATTTGAAAAAAAAAAATTACGGTAATTTTACGTGCTGCTTTTATTTATTTTCTATGTAGTTGTATAGAAACTGAAAATGAAAAGTCGAAAAATAATTGGTCCAAACATGCGATGTCCAACCATTATTTTGGTGGCTGAACAAATAAAAAAAAAAATCAAATATTTAGGAAGAAAACAAGAGTCAACAACATTCAACTCGTATGCAACAGTAAAGTTAATAATTCGAAGATTTATGACGTAAAAACATTCAATACTTTCATTGAAAAAAAAAATTAAAATTATCAAAAAGTTTAAATTACACGCATCTTTTTTTTTTTAAACAGCAATTGAAGTTAAAAGAATAAAAGTTGAAATAATTAAAAAGTGCAATTATTTGGCAGAAAGATAAAAATTATTCATTCAATATTATTGCCAATTAGCCAGACACTTTAGTTAGACTATCAGATGTCATAGACATGCTATTCACAACGACGCCTGATATTGTATTTATCTTATATCTTATCACATTACATTTTGAAGTTATACAATAAGCACCATCAGCTTTACTAAAACCGAAAGATATGAAGCATGTATTTTAAAAAGTGTTTTATCATTTATAAATAGGAATAGAATCTTTTAATTTTTCGTACAAAATTTTAATTTAGCATATTAAATTGGCAATCACATTATTCTACATGTTTTTTCCACATACCGCGGTCATCATAAAATATGACTATTCAGAAATACAAGAAACGCCTTCTGTAATTTAATGATAGTAAAATTTTTTTCAATAATAAATGCCTTTATTAAAATATTTTGATCCTTTAAAATTATTTTCTCAGAATGATAAGAATTATTCACTCAATCGCGATTAGAAACATTTGATTCACGCACTACCATGACCTGCCATAAGCGTCGCATATATAAACAAAAATATCGAATATAAATAATTTATAGCATTTAACTCTTAGATTATAAATAAGTGTACAAGAAATGTCTGACCATTTTATTTATTTATTTCAAAAGAGAATTTTTTTAGTATACGATTAATTTACTTCCTTTAAATTGAACGCTATCGTTAAATTTGGAATTATTTATAAAAGAACATAATCAACAATCCATTATCGCGTCTGTAATCTATCACATTCGCATTAACCTATAGACTCTGACTTATACAAATGTCATTTCGCATTAAAAACGAATGCAATAGCAATCAATGGCATTATTAGAAAGGTTAAGATTCTAGACATGTACTAAAAGAATGATCAATTTAGAATAATTCAAAATAAAAACCATTTAATCCACATCTAAGGATAACATATAGCTAAAGTTAAATTGAAAATTATATAATATATACAACATCTAAAATTAATTAACATAATTTATTCGTAATGATATCCCCGGGTTTAGAATTATTCATAAGTGAAGATTATCAAAAACTCGTTTTTTAACCCTAAAATCTATGTGATGGATTATGAAAGCGATAAAAAATTGTTGATAATGTTCACTAACGAATAATTCGCGTTCATAATACATCACGCGGATTTTATAATTAAAATTATAAACGTAAATCTATAGCCGATAGAAATTCACAAACATTATACTTTAAATGAAAAATAAATTAAAGACAACTATAGTAAATACTACACAGATAAATTGCGCAACTGACGTACGTTACTAAGAAAAATAAAAAGCTTATCGCGCGGTTGACGTGGTTAGCCAAAGAAATACAACGTACCGATAAATTTGTTTAGCGACATATGCGCGAGATAATTTCAAGGTTGATTTTAAAGTTATCAACAGAATAAGATTGAGCTAATTAAAAGCTAAAAATACGATGTAGTTTTTATCATTAATTAAACCGTAAAATTAACTGAATTAGATAACGAAAATATTTTCGATTTTTTTTCTTCAAAAAACGGTTATTTATAGCGTTTAAAAAAATATAAATACATATAATTGTTAATTGTAACTATCATTCAACTATTAATGGAAGAACTTTATATTTTACATTCAAGAAACCCAGAAATGTTAGCGTTTTTGAGGTGCAAATTCACGAATTTATTTCACATATCGCATGTAAACAAAATAATTTACGTGTTTTTAGAAAAAATATTTTCAGATTCAAATCCATTTCCCGATAAATGTATGTAAAATGTACAAAGGATAAATTCTTTTTTCAGTTTTTCATAAACAGTCTAAAAACACTATAGACTCGGTTAATTTCAGAATTCAGAGCGTATTCACTGTATTAACATCAGATTTTCAAGAATTATATCAACCGAAATCCTTTAGCCTAACGCATATAGTTAGATAATAATGACTATGAATAATTCGGAATACCAACAAATAAGGACAACATTACTACTTGTTGCTACTTGTAATAATTAATCATCATTATACAAATCTATAATTAAACTTATTAAAATCATTTGTAATTATTGTATGATATTAAAGGAAAACTAGCAATAAAAGAATAAAAGTAACTAATTAACTAAATGATACAGGAAATCAATATTACTAATTATCAATAAGCATCCTACAGTTTTAATCCATTGTTTATCAATTTACTTACATTGCAATCATTCAATCAAATGCTTCAAAAATATAAGAATTGATTGTGAGTTATGAAAACATTGGAACCATAGAGAATTCAAACGTAAGTAATATTCAACAACTAAGTCTAGTTTATAATGATTAAAATATTTACTTGTTTTTAAAGTAACTAACATTATATAGAATGTATCTAATATATAGAAAAGTAAGATTAGCGAAAACAAACGCAATGCTTAACAAGGTACGGCAAAATCATAACTGACAAAAATTCAACTATGTACAATGAATATGTTTATAATAACAATGAAATATTTATAACTGATTAACATTTAATCAAATGGTTTAAAGAAACTATAAAAATACAGCATGTTTATTTAAACTAATATGTACTACTTTTTGGGAAAATGAAAGCTATGTGTTTCTAATAGAGCTCATCATTGGAAGAAAAGAAAAGAAAGAACACACAAAGGCAATAATAATAATAATAAATAAATAATAACGTATTGAACGTCAGGGAGCGAAATTTTCACAAAATGTAATCTTTTGAAATGTTGAGTTTGTAAAAAAATACGTTTAGAGTTCCGTGCCTTAATCATAGGCCGCGGGGCAGCGTTTTAGCCAATGGCAGATTCTTTAAGTTAAAAGAAAAACAATGAGTCACCTGTTTTTCATCCATTAAATCATTATTTCTGGAAACATTGAATCTTTATTTTGATTTAGTATTGTTGCATTTAATATGTTTCGATTTTTAACTTTCTACATTCATTTAATTTTCCGGTCACCAAAAAATACACTGGCCATTTAAAAAATTTGTACAAATTTTTCATAAAAATATAATACTGGCGAGCAAAAAAATTTTATACTGCTAATGTACAAACAAAAAAAATTTCATGCTCGTTATACGTCATTGATACTTCTCTTCATAAAGTGTGGTACATAGCAACCGGAACACGTAAACGTATACTCAATTTCCAACAAACAATAAAATCGCAGACATACGTAAAGGCTAAATAAATTAAATGCATGTTTATTATTTATTTAAATGTTATTAAAAGTTAAAAGCTGTTTAAAAAAAATGCGACATAAAATTCTAACATGATGCTCAACAACTAAAACGTAACATTAAAAAGCTTTCAAAATCTTAAACAGATAGGTCGTTTAGTATGACGAATACCTTTTTAGAAAGAATGAAGGTCAGCTATTTTCATTATTTAAAGTACGTTCTGAGTCACAACTTATTATTAATTCTTAAATAAACAAAAAAAAATTTACATCAGAGAATGTTACATTAATGTAATCTAACAATTCTAATGGACGACTACAATATCATAAACAAAGCATCCAATGAAGGTCGCGTGTGTCTAATAAAAAAAAATAATAAACAATTCGAAGGGAGAGATTTTCAACAACGAACGAAATCCCAGTCTCAATTAAAGTAAAAAATTCTTGATTTTGTTGACAATTACAATCAACATGGGACTGACTACCTACATTTTTTAAAAGTTGAAAAAAAAATATTTGAATGACAGAGATTATCAACACTTTTATTATCTAATGTAAATTAGTAAAATAATTAAATCTTTAATGAAATATAAAATTAAAAATAACAACAGATCAGCATTGTTTCAACAAATACTAGTTTGGAATAGCCTTGATAGAAGTAAACCGCGCCTTTCTTTTACTTCAACACGTGTTGTTTTTAAGTAGTGAAATATATTATTTCAGTGACATTGATTATTTTTACTCTAATATTAATAAGAGTAAGTGAATCTCATTTTTAATAATAGATAAGTATGAATAGCGAAAATATTTGCAAACGTTAAGTTGTACAGCTGCTTGAGCCACACCCTATACAACATGGAATCGAAAATTGATTTTTTTTCAAACAATCATTGATTTCTAACTAAGTCAATCAAGAGAAATTACGTACCTAAACTAGGCAATAAATTTAAGAAAAGTAGCGAGTAAACTTATATTCGACGACTAAATTTTATGACGTCAAACGGAAGGACTCATTAGCGTATCAAAAGATGTCAACAATCGAACTGAACAACTGAAATTTACAACACTAATTTGGAACTGAAGTACAAAATGTATGAAAATTTAATAAGCTTAAATAAAATGTTATAACTGTTTTGTAAGTTCGAGGGGGGAAGAATTAAACTTATTAAACAAGATAAAATTATTGGTAGCCAAAAAAAAATCGACTTACTAATTTTAATGACGTCACTGCTGATAAAAATAAATAATTAATTTCTATATTTCTAATCGCAGCATATGACTTAAAATTATCATATTAATGGAATGCGTGTCACTTGAATCTTAGTTTTAAAACTAAAAATAATAATTTAATTACACAAAAAATGTAAAAATAAAAAAAAAACTGTCTCATTACATTCAAAGATAAAACCAAGTAATGATCGATTTGATTTGCGAAATTACATTTTTCGACAAAAAAAGACATACTTTAATCTATTCCATTCTCGATAAATGGAACCAAATATTTCATTATAATAAATATGCTTCAATTGATAATAACGTTCATGATATTAACAAAGCAAATCTAAACGTAGAAAATTAAATACCAATTGAACAGCAGACGCCCAAAAAATCCATCACTGATAAGCTGATACATAGCTCCATTCCAATTTAGGTAAATCAATTAAAATAATGAATTATAATAATTACATTCAGATACATAATAAGATCAACGATTATCAACGTCCTTTTAAGCATAAAGTGTCAATTGCATTAGTTAAATTTTACAGCTAATGACTTAAGCAAGCTACACTTTCCTTAATGTTATTATTTGATTTAATGCAGTCTAAAAAATGAAACTAAATATTTCTAATTTCAATAATTACGTCTAATTACATTACGAGTTCTACGATACCTATGACATCTTATGACGTATCAAATACAAGCGCAAATAATCAAATAATGGTTAATATAATTGGATTAAATTTACTATAAATTTTAGAAAAATCCTACCCTATTATGATGTTGATTTGTTTCATCCCAATCTAGCTAATGGTAACTAAAAAACATCGAATTACAGTAATTGCGTTTAATAATATAACAAGGTTACAATGTTTTCGTTTTGAATCAAAGTTACTAAACAATGGTTAATTCAATTAGCGGCTATAAAAACGTAAGACATTATGCTGTTATTTTGATCAATTACAGTTTACGTACTTGAAACTAAATTATGTTTAATTGCCATCATTACGTCCAATTGCATTGCACAACAAGGTCTACTATAATTACAGTTCGAATTATGGCGTATGTTATTAAAAAATTATTAATTTGATGAGTTTAATTTATACAAGAGAAAACTTTAACTATAATGGTGTTATTTTGTTTCATTTCTGTTTAATTGCATTAAACCATAAGTCTAATTACAGTAAACGCTTCAACGTCTCTTTCACTTGATTACATCTACGACAATCAAGGATAAAAAGGGTCTAATAATAAAAAGAAAACAAAAGGATAACTACATTTAACAACAAATAGCTCACAGATCTTTCGTTATTGAGTTATTTTACACTTAACGAAACAAAGCGCGTGAAGTTAAAAAAGTGATACCTTCATTTATTAACAATAATTTAGTTAATGTTTACAATTTTATGCTTATTATTTAAACTTTATATTTATAACGAAGGATTGCTTACATTTTAAAGATAATATTGACACACTTAAATTTATTTTAAGAGGAAATCTAACAAATTGAATCAATAACTGCGCGCATGTCCAGCTTTAATCATACAATATTTATCCATCAGTTTATATCGTAAAAATTCATTTAAAAAATGAATTTTACATTTATTTAGAAATGTCTAAAATGTAAACAGTAAATTTTAATTTAAAAGCTTCTACATATTGATATTAACTTATCTTTCATGGATAAACTTATGTTATAAAAATATAGAAAGAAAAATGAAATGCTTATATTAATTGCTACTAATTAAGAAATGACTAAAACCTTAACAGGAAAAATGAATTTAACAGTTTCTACTGTTGACACTTACTTATCCATGACCACATACATGGGACTGGTAACGTGTCCAATGGGTAGTGCCTTCACACTACTCATCGCCAAAAAAAGCCTTCACCTCTCTCTTGGCGGCACACGCACAACACACGCGAATTAATTGCATATAACCAATCGAACACTTATTCCATCTACTGCACACTAAATTAAGGGAAAATAGAGACCGCGATTTAACGCCAACACAATATTCCAATAATGTTATGGAACAGATTTCGACCACATGATGGAACAGTTTTACGTCCACGGCATCTTATGTCCAGGAATCATGATTGCAAAAAATAATAATAATAAAAAAATCGGTAAATAATGAGTCAAAATCCAAAAAGATGATTCAGTCAATCACAGCTCAGCGGCCACGTCATTCTTAAAAATCGCTCGAAAATCAACTGGGTACAATGAAATTTTCAATTTTCACTTCATAATTCGTTTCATAGTAACGGAATGAATCAAAAGAAAGGTAAAAATCGATGGTCCAAAGTCGATATCGGTCATAAAACGACACGATATTGGTCGCAAAAACAGTTAAAGCTGATCGACTCTATTCACGGTAAAGCGTTGCGTTGCAGCGAGAGGGTTTTCTTTCCAGTAAGTACAGTTGGAGCGACGCCAAGCTTTTGGCGTACCATCCTTGTCGTTCTACGCCAAGTCATTGAACTAGTCCCTGCTCGCCGCAGACATGACAGGCAGGTTCGGGAGAGTCCAAAGTATGAAAGAAGAGTTGAAGGGGTGTTTTGCAACAGCAGGGTCGGAGGGACGTTAAATTGTATGAAGGTCATAAACAACGAAGTGCGTAACACATACAATTTTAATCCTGTTTTCTTTTTCTTTTTTTTAAAATATGGTATTATCTCTACGGAAATTATTTTTTTTTCACGTTAGGCTTGAATTCTATTGCATTTTATCATTCTTTTGTTGAATAGAGATTTGTTACATTATTATTCTGAAGATATATATCATTTATTTATTCTTTTTTAACTTTCTACTATGCTGATATTTTTAGCGGTACATTTTTATAATTATAAGCCTAGGCGGAAATAAAATCTTTTTTTTTTTTGGTGCTTGTTACGTTAAACTTAGTAAACTCTTTCATACCTTCAATGTATTGATATATCCAGTGAAATTTCGATATTCAATTTAAATTGAAAAATGTCTTTTCTCTTTAATTTAATTTTAAATATAAAAATAAATAAATAAAAAGCCTGCGGAACATTGAGAATTTACATTCACATAGTCTGTAATTTGTATGTTTTGTCTAACATTTCATGTTGTTGTTGTAGTTCATTTACGTCGCACTAGAGCTGCACAATGAGCTATTGGCGTCGGTCTGGGAAACATCCCTGAGGATGATCCGAAGACATGCCATCACAATTTTGATCCTCTGCAGAGGGGATGTCTAGCATTTTACTTTGCTGAGTTTCAACAGCGTTTAAATGCATTTAAATAACTCATCATTTTGCTTTCTATTTTTGTTTTTTCAATGCTAATGCTGTTTTGCTATTTGAAGTCTAGAAAGACTAAAATATGAAATATATTTTTACACAGTTGTTTCTTATATAAAATGTTCGATATAGGACTTAATACGTTTGTTACAAAAACACCATGGTGGAGAGATTGGTCAAGGCATTTAATGTTCATGGCTTGATGAGCTAGTTTAAATCTGTGAAAAATTTTAATTTTTGGAAATTTAAATACTTTAAACCAAACGATCTAAATTAATAAAATCTATAAAATGTGTTATTTATTCTTGTTATTCCTGGATTAGGAAAAATAACTCAAATGGGCAAGAGTGAATATAATTAATAAACCAATAACTGTTATGTTTTTGTTCTACGTCTAGGCATTATTAGTATCAGAACGGGAAGAAGTCTTTTTACAATGTATTAACATGAGTGTTTATCGTGCTAACTTAGAGTATGACTTAGAATTAGTGCTGTCAAAACGACTGTATGGCTTATAACTAAGTATTTACATTAATATTCATTACGTTGTTTTCATTGTTAGTCTTGTCAATAGTAGTATTAAAATGGCTGTATAATGTCTATGTGTCTTTTAACAATGTATTTACATTAGTGCTCATTTCATTGTTTTCCTGATTTATTTTTTAAAAAATTATATCAAATTTATGTATGTTTTTAGCAATGTATTTACATTAATGCTCATTTCGTTATTTTCTTGTTTTATTTTTTAAAAAATTATATCAAATTTATGTATGTCTCTTAACAATGTGAAACATTAGTGCTCATTTCATTGTTTTCCTGTTTTATTTCTTAAAAAATTAATCAAATTTATGTATGTCTTTTAACAATGTATTTGCATTAGAGCTCATTTCGTTGTTTTCTTGTATTATTTCAAAAATTCATACCAAATTTTGTTATATGTTTCAGTCTAGGGCTAAATGTGGTTTTAAAGCCAAGCAGAGTTAGTTAAACAAATAAGAAAACTTTGAAAAAAGGAAAAAAAGCTATTATGTTTTAAAAATGCGCCTTTATGATGATGTCTGTTTTTAATCTTTTGAGGACGTTTTAACAATGTTTTCATGATAATACCTGTTTTAAATATATGGGAGATGTTTTAACAATGTGCCTTGATGTGATGATACATGTCTGTTTTGAATCACGTATGGATGTTTTAACATTATAACTTGATCATGAAAGCTTAAAATCTTATAATGATGTTTCAACAACGTTAAAGTTGATATTAAGCAGTGTTACATTAGCTATATGTTGTTCAATTATTACTCTAATTTGTTTTTGTTATTTTGATACACTGCTTTTTTTTTTTCAACAAAGTTAAGCAGACCACCCCCGTTATGTTACTTTAATTTTTTTCAAATTTAATTATTTGTGAAAAAATTTTTTACAAGATTATTTTTTCTTTCACATCAATGGAATATTATTGTTTCACATAACTGTTGCTTATTGCTCTCCTTTTCTCCTCCTGATTGATTATTACAGCACGATCATATACATAACATAACTGTTGCTTATTGCTCTCCTTTCCTCCTCCTGATTGACTATTACAGCACGATCATATCAAAATCATACAAACGTA